>NC_135480.1:19271197-19577577 GCF_052094955.1 Ictidomys tridecemlineatus | reverse complement strand
GATGATGATGAGCAGGGGGAAAGTTACACTCCCCGATTCAGCCAACATGTCAATGGCAATCGGTGAGAGCCTGGGGATTCCTTCTAGATGGGTGACTGAAGGACCTCACTCCAGTGGACCCTGGGCAAGGGTTAATCAGAGAGTCTGAGAGTCTAAATGCTCTCATGGTTCTGCCATCCCTAAAGGGTGGTTCTTTGATCTAGGGGCTTAGCTGTGGGAAGGAAGCAGTGACTGCAGTGTAGTGTAAGGACCACACTCCCAAGATTAGGTACCGCTGCCTGGGGCTCATAGGTGCCGCTGTGCATTCAAGGGCTCAAAAGCTGCTGCGGCCCAACAGCTTGAAACTGGCAAGTGACTCCGAAGCAGAGTCAGACTCCCGAGCAAGCTCCCCCAACTCCACCATCTCCAACAACAGCACCGAGGGCTTCGGGGGCATCATGTCTTTTGCCAGTAAGTGCCTTAAGCTCTCTCATTGCTCTCTTCCTTTTTTTCTCTATGGTAGGGTCTAACATGGCAGATGTGTCTTAGAACTTGAGATATGGGCTGGGTTGGCATTACCAGGCTCTAATGCAGATTATTTGGGTGATACTAAATAAAGTACTTTTAGATGACATAGTAAAAATGTGGGTGCAGTGGTACAAACTTGTAATCCCAGCTACTCGGGAAGCTGGTAGGTTCTATCTAGTCCAGCCTGGGCAACTTAGCAAGTCACTTCTTCAAAATAAAGACAGTAAGGCTGGGGTTGTAGCTCAGAGGTAGAGCTGTCGCCTAGCATGCATGAGGCACTGGGTTCGATCCTCAGCACCACATTAATAAAATAATATAAAATAAAGGTATTGTGTCCACCTTAAAAAATATTAAAAATTATCTTTAAAAAATAATAAAATTTAAAAAAAAATAAAGAGAGTAGCTCAGTGGTAGAACTCTTGCCTAGCATGTGCAAGGTCCCAGGTTCAATCTCCAATACCTGGGGGGGGGAAGACTAGTCATTATTTTGTTATACCTGGAAGTTTAGTTTTATTTCAGGCAAGACAGATGAGTGGTCAACCATAAATTAAGCACTAAATTCAAAATCAGCTGGGCGAGGTAGGGCACACCTATAATGCCAGCAGCTCTGGAGGCTGAGACAGGATGACTGCGAGTTCAAAGCCAGCCTCTGCAATGGCAAGGGGATAAGCAACTCAGTGGAGATCCTGTCTCTAAATAAAATACAAAATAGGACTGGAGATGTGGCTCAGTAGTTGAGTGCCCCGAGTTCAATCCCAGATACCAGAAAAAAAAAAATTCAAAATCACATACTTACTTGTATACTTTATGGGAATATTCTGGTCAATATTGCTTCAGATATATATTTGATACCTTCTTTGCCTGGTGAGGGCCTTTTGTGAACATGCTTTGAAATCTATACAGGATTGATTTTTTTTTTTTTTTGATGGTGCTGGGATTAAACCCAGGGCCTTATGCATGTGAGACAAGCACTCTACCAACTGAGGCATTTCCCCAGCTCCGGGATTGATTTTTGATTTTTGTACTTAGAGAATTTCTAGCAAGGAGGGGTGGTATCATTTAAAGATTAGAGATAGACCTCTAGACTAAGGACTACAGAGAGTCAACAGAGAGATAGTTGTGATTTTTTAAGTTTTTTCATATGCCAGGGAGGAACTGCACCCACTTCAGACCAGAAGCATATTAACTACCAGTTTTCATGCTGATAGAAGTAGATGAGAAACACGGATATTGTGGGAGGTAGCCAGAGAAGGTTGTACTGGGTTTTGAGCATTCCTGGCAATGGCTCCTTTGTGTGCTCTAAGTTAGACTTGGTGCCTTCTAGACAGTGTAGGTTGTCTGATCTAGCACACTGGGATGCTGCCTGAAAGGAGAGAGATGAAGACGGTGCTGCAGTCACTGGAGTAGATGCTTTGATTGTTCGTCCTGCTAACTCATTGCTCTCACCCTCCCCACCCTCATAGGCAGCCTATATCGGAACCACAGTACAAGTTTCAGCCTTTCAAATCTCACACTGCCCACCAAAGGTGCCCGAGAGAAGACCACACCATTCCCCAGTTTGAAAGGTAACTACAAGTTTCTTTTGCCAAACTAGGTTACTCTGGAAGGTATGTCAGGCCTATGGGTGCTTGTCAGGAGCCCTGTGTACTGTGTATCATTGGATTTGGCTGTTGCCCTTCATATTGCTTCTCATGGCTCTCACTGCACATCATGGGCTCTCGATGGTTGTCATATGGAGACCGTATCTGTAGCTAGAAAAGGCCCTGTTACATTATTGAGGATAGTGGCAATTGTGGGATTACTGTTGCTCTTGGCAGGGGACCTTGTCAAAGGTACACAGCTAACATAGGGATCATCAGCTGCCCCTAGTCAAGAGCAGGTTCCCACTGTGTGAATTTAGAATGAACTCCATCCCAAGGAACTGGCCCACAGAAGGATGGCTGCGGAGATCCTGGCAGTGTTTATGGTGTCTAGCCTTTTACTATGGCTTCATGTCAACCTGGAGGCTGTGAGTGGGCCAGGTAGTATTAGTTGGCTTCTGGACCCCATTAAGACCTTGTTTCAGTTCACTTGTGATCTCTGGCAGTTTAAGAGGCTCTTCTGAAATTAATTTTATTTTCTTTTGTTTTCTCTGGATATTGTGCTGAAAGATTTAATCTTGATAGGAAATATAGTGAGAAGCAACTCCTTATATTAACTGACTTCTCCCAGGGTTTAAAAAGATCAGGAGTCTTTGGTGGTGATGGGAAAATGCCATATGTAGGCAAAAATGACTTCAGAGTGGTAGTGTTGAGAACTCACTAGTGCTGCTCCCGTGCATCCATACACGGCTGGGTAGATTAGAGGTGGAAAGGTGTTAGAGTTGCTGGCTTTCCATTTGATACATTTGAGGGGAAGAGCAATTGGAACTCTCATTGCATGTTGATGCTTCGTCTCATTTGCTGCACTTATCTCTCCTACCAATTTCCCATCCTCACAGTCCTGCCCCACTTCCCATGATAGCATCAGCAAGATGAGTCTCTCCCCTGTGGATGCCCACAGGCTTTCTGGACCCCTGTGCTAGATGTTTCATGAAAACCAGTGGCCCTTCTTTCATGCATGTGCCTGTTCAGCACCTCAGACTCTCCATATCATTTACCCCAGCCCTGGCTTTGAGAGTTTTCCCCTTAAGGATGGTCTTCCACAGAGCCTTGGTTGTCTCTTGGTCACTTGGCTTCCAGCTCTGATGTGCCCACTATTTAAGCTCTGGGAAAATGCTTGGATGATCTGACTTACTCTCCATCGATGGGTACAAGGGGATACGGTATTGTGGTGCACCTACTAATTGTGTATTTTGTGTCCCAGTATTTGGGCTAAATACTCTAATGGAGATTGTTACTGAAGCCGGCCCCGGGAGTGGTGAAGGTGGGTCTTGCCCGTGAGCTGTGCATGATCTTTTTTTTCCTAGCATCTTCCGTGCCTGCCTGAGGGCCATCCTCCTCATGAAGCAAGAGGCATCACATGAGTGACCTGCCTTGCCTATCCCCCATGACACCCATGCTGCCCACAGGGCATGCTGCTGGTGCATGTGGAGTGGCCTGAGTCTCCATCCCCACCTCCTTCACATTGCCATGGCTGCTTTCTGCCTGTGTGTGATGCCCTGGTGTCACCCCCACCCAGCCCTGCTGGGGAATGGGCATGGAACATGGCGACCCAGGGCTGGGCTACTGTGAGTTCTGGACTATGACAGTGATGTCTCTCATTCTGCCTTCCCTGCTTATAGGAAACAGGAGGGCATTAGTGGACCAAAAGTCATCTGTCATTAAACACAGTCCAACAGTGAAAAGAGAACCTCCATCACCCCAGGGCCGATCCAGCAATTCTAGGTAATAAACGCAGAGCTGTTTTAAAAATTCTCAGGTGGAGATAGATTCCTGTACAAAGCTTGAGGGATGCTCAGGATTGGGAAAGAAGCTCTAAGGATGGTAAATGAAATCAGTTTCCTGCCAGCACTTCTGATCCAATCCACTGCAGCAGTAACAGTTTGCAGTGTTGAAGAGGGTGAAATTGCTGAGGTGGGACTTGGCAAACCAGGTTATCTGCAGAGATGGGGGATGTGGAGGCTGATGATATTCAGAGACTTGGCTTTGCATTTTGCCCCAGAAGGCAAATATATGGTCAGGTGAAAGGGGAGATGCTCTCCCGAGAAGCTGATAACCACAAAAAGTGGTGTGTGGACCCTATAGTGAGAACCAGCAATTCCTGAAGGAGGTGGTACACAGTGTGCTGGATGGCCAGGGAGTGGGCTGGCTCAACATGAAAAAGGTACGCCGGCTGCTGGAGAGTGAGCAGCTGCGAGTCTTTGTCCTGAGCAAGCTGAACCGCACCGTGCAGTCAGAAGACGATGCTCGGCAGGACATCATCCCAGATGTGGTCAGTGTTTGGGCTAGGGGGTTGGAATTGACTGAGCAGAGGGCTGTGGCTGCCAAAGGGAATTTGCTAATTCTAGGACCTGGGTTGTCGTTGCAGGAGATCAGTCGAAAAGTGTACAAGGGAATGTTAGATCTCCTCAAGTGCACAGTCCTCAGCCTGGAGCAGTCTTATGCCCATGCAGGTCTGGGTGGCATGGCCAGCATCTTTGGCCTTCTGGAAATTGCCCAGACCCACTACTATAGTAAAGGTAGGGATCATACCTGCTGGGCAACATGCCCTCTGCAACTGCCCCACTTGTCAGAAAGAGTCAGCACATTGTTCCCATGGCAAGTTTCCCAGTGCCTCGCTGCTTCCCATCAGGTCTTGGGGTTTTATTTTCTAGTGCATGTTTCTATGTAGTGGGTATTTAGAAAAATAAGTTCTTGGCTTTTCTTTCCTTGAACTTCTTCTATTCCACATCCTCCCATATCCTGGCTTCTCCTACCTCATTTCCCTGCCTCTCTTCCCATTCGCTTCCTTTTTTGACCTCTTTCTGTATTTGATCTCTTCTCAGAACCAGACAAGCGGAAGAGAAGTCCAACAGAAAGTGTAAATACCCCAGTTGGCAAGGATCCTGGTCTGGCTGGGCGGGGGGACCCAAAGGCTATGGCACAACTGAGAGTCCCCCAGCTGGGACCTCGGGTACCAAGTGCTACAGGAAAGGGTCCTAAGGAAGTGGACACTAGAAGTTTAAAGGAAGAGAATTTTGTAGCCTCTATCGGTACGTATCATGGTGTCTTGTGTGCTGAGGGGTTCTGGCTTCTTAAATATCCCTCCGTCCTTTCTATCCATCCAGAATCCTGCCTTTCTCTTCCCCATGCTTTGCTTTCTAAAGAGGGAGATAAGTCTGTCAATTTCCAGTGCATTTCTCTATGCTTCTCTATCCCTTATGCCTTGTCTGTAGCCACCCCACTGACATCTCAGAGGAAGAACAGAGGTTTTGTTTAGAGTCCCTGTGAGGCTTAGTGCAGGGAGTCTGAGCTATACTCCTGGTCCCTCTTTTTATTTACATCTGAATTCTTCATATAGCAAAGAGACCATGTGAGTTCCTAGATGCTAGCAGGAAGCTTATAGATATGTCTTTGGGCTATAAAACTATGGTCATCTGGGTCTCTGAAGCCAATTTTCCCCCATCCAAAGCATTACACTGCCCTGGAATTCACGCCTCTGCAGCCTGTCCAGTGACTCTGTTTCCCTGGGTTCTAGACCTCAGAGGTATATATTTCTGTGTCAGCTCTTCTTTAAACCCTTCCTTTCCTGGACTTCATTAAAAGCTTTCTCCTGTTTGATAGTTTTCCATTCACTCTCTGGTATGATCATTGTTTGGCTCACTCCCTACTTCACCTTGCATCATCCAGGCTGTGTCTTTTCTGGTTCTAGGTGCCTGGGCATTATGCTTCCAGCTGATGCCTCTTTGCCACAACCGATAGTGATTGGCACTATGACTGCATAAATGGTAATGAGGAGCCGTTTCCCTTTTCAGGGAGCTCCTTTCACTAGCCAGCATAACTTTCTCCTAGAGGCATTCAGTCCTGGCTTTCTCCTGCCTGGTGTGATGTTCTAGAAAAAGTACCTACCTGCCTGCCTGTCTGGAGGTCTGGAGTTTTAGTCCTGTATCATCCACCAACTAGGAATGAGACTTTGGGCAAATAACTTCCCTCACAGGGACTCTCTCTCCTCCTTTAGGAAATGAGAAGGTCACACTAAGTAAATTCTAAAGTTCCTTCCAGGGACACAACTGTACCAATTGGTGTTGTTTCTGCTTTGCCCTACTGAGACACTTGTCTCACCATTTTGTCTTCTCTATCAGAGGCATTTCCCTCGAGGACTGGCTAAGAATGGGTCTCTTGGTAGGGCAGGCTCTAGTTCTGATGGGGAGTTTGTTTTTTGGGTAGCAAGAAGGAGGGATGCTGACTGCCTGCGTGAGTTGGCCTCTGTCCAATCCAGTGAGTCAAACAGATGGGTGCTGCTGCTTCTGAACCCCTTTGACTGCTTGAGATGATCATCTCTCTTATCTGTTGTCTGTAAGAGCTGCTGTTCTCAGCTTGTTTGGCAGAGAACGTGGTGTGATGGAAGTCAAACTGATCCTAAATTATGTGCTCTCGAGCACATGTTCCAGACTCTTTAGGATCCGTTTCTTCATGCCAAAATGAAGGAGCTCGATGAAGGACCCTTCAGCTCGAATATTGTACAGGGTTTTTGTTGGCACATTGGGGTTAGTTTTAGAAAGTTGATGTCTTTTTTCTTGAATTTGGGGGAAGGCATTGGAATCTCTTGATTCTTCCTCCCTGCCCCCAAATAAAAATACTTTGTATCTCTTGATTGGTAATCCTGTGCCTGAGACTGAAGCAACTTGGGTGGGTGGGTTTCCACTTTGTCATCTACCAGCTTCTGACTCTCTCTGTCTTTCTCTCCTGCTTGCATTGCATCTGGGGTAGAATTGTGGAACAAGCACCAGGAAGTGAAAAAGCAAAAAGCTTTGGAAAAACAGAGTAAGGAACAAATGCCCCTTCCTGTCCTTAAGTCTCCCATACCTGCCAACTTCCCAGGCCCAGTTGGGGCAGGCTCCCTTTGTCAGCCCCACCCCAAATTTACTCTTGGGGGGTATAGGACTGAAAGCAGGTAGGTGGTGTGTGACTCCGAGGTATATGGCTTGTAGACTGCTTCTTGCTCCTCCCCTTGTAGCTAGCAGTGAGGGTGTCGACTGAGTAAAATCCCTTAGACTGGTTTTCTACTGCGGCAGAGTTGGTGGGGAGAACCTTTGCTGATTGCAGAGTCCCTCATTGGCTGATAGCTCCCTCACCGTTAGGAGGCCTGTGGGCACAGTTGGCAGAGATGGTTGCTGTCCCTCTGTGTTGAGTCTGTAGCTGCCCACCTCTCCCTCTGGTGGCTTGCCTAGGCACGCTTTCAGGCTTTCTGTCATTCTGTCTTTCTGCCATACCATTGTGGGTGGGTGGGGTAGAATGGGATTTTTTTTTCTCAAATGTAGGCATTATAGGATGGGGTAGGTGAGTGTTCCTCTCTCTTTTAGCCTAACCTTTTCTGGCCCCTTTGGGTGCATCTGCGTGGGAAGCACTGAATGACCTGGGGACCTTAAATGATCTCGGCATCAATGAAGCTCTGATTCTGGGTGCCATGGAATGTGGTTTAGACGTTTGTTTGTGGAAACTTCTCTGTTTTAGGATGATTTGCTTAGAATTTTCTCAGACTGAGACGATGGCTGCAAAGTCCCTTGAGACTATGTCTAATTTGTACCTGAGGACCTCTTCCTCCAGTGATTCCTGGGGGTGGAGGGGCAGTCCCTGGAAAGGTGACTGGGACATGCTGAACAGGTCTTGGACCAGGCTGTGCTGCTGTCCCACTCCCTTCACCAGCCTGCCCCGAGCCTCTGTGTGTGAGTAACAGAAGTTTTCCCCTACTCAGGGCCCGACGTAATCAAACCTACCTTTGACCTTGGTGAAACAGAGGAGAAAAAATCACAGATCAGCGCAGATAGTGGTGTGAGCCTGACATCTGCTTCCCAGGTTTGTGGCAACCTTGTTGAAAATCGTCAAGGTTAAATTTGCTATCTCTGGCTGGGGACATAGCTCAGTTAGTAGAGTGCTTGCCTTGCATGTACAAGACCCTGGGTTCAATCCCCAGCACCACAAAAAAAAAAAAAAAAAAAAGAAAGAAAAGAAAGAAAAAAAATTTGTTATTTCACAACATATTTCTATTTGTTTGTTTATTTATTTATTTTTATGGTGCTCAGGATTGAACTCAGGGCCTCACACATGCTAGAAAAATACTCCATCACTGAGCTACACCTTCAGCCCCTATTTTAACTTCAGTTAAAAACAACAACAAAAAAGAAGCAACAACTTCAAAACAACATATCCCATTATAGAGCAATGATTTAATGAGTATACTAGATACAATATTAATATCTATTAAAGATTGTGTTTTCAAGCTAGTGTGGTGGTACACGTCTGTAATCCCAGCAGTTTAGGAGACTCAGGCAGGAGGATTGCAAGTTTGAGGCCAGCCTGGGCAACTTGGCAAGACCTTGTTTCAAAATAAAAAATAAAAAAGAACTAGAGATGTAGCTTAGTGGTAAAGCATCCTTGGGTTCAGTCCCCAATCCAAAAAAAAGATTGTGCCTTCAAAAATTTAGTGACATAGGAAAATATTTCCAAAACTAGGTATACAATATTAATTCAATTTTATTATAAGAATGTATTTAGAGGGCTGGGATTGTAGTTCAGTGGTAGAGCACTTGCCTTGCATGCATGAGGCCCTGAGTTCAATCCTCAGCATCATATTAAAAAAATAAATGAATAGATAAAATAAAGACGTTAAAAAAAAGTATTTAGAAAAAGACTAAAAGGAAATTATGAAAAACAGTGGTTAATGTGGGTGGCAGATTTGTGGCTTATTCTTATTTCCTTATTCTTTCATGTGTTTTCTGCAATGAGTATGTATTTTTTAATGTGTATTATTTCTTTTTCGTTATGTAAGTCATAAATTTTCTATCAAAGAAAAAATAAGGGGCTGGGGTTGTGGCTCAGGGGTAGAGTGTTCGCCTCGCATGTGCGAGACCATGGGTTCGATCCTCAGCACCACATAAAAATAAATAAGTGAAATAAAGGTATTGTGTCCAACTACAACTAAAAAATAAATATTTAAAGAAAAAAGAAGTTGCTCATGACCTCTCTAGAGATGATATCAGAAGGGTGGGGAGGGGAGAAGGAAGAAGGTACAGTATTTCTGAGGGAAACCGAGAGAGCAGGTAGGACACCTCTCCTACTATGTCTGTCCCTGTATCTTATTGCAGAGAACTGATCAAGACTCAGTCATCGGTGTGAGTCCACCTGTTATGATCCGCAGCTCAAGTCAGGATTCTGAAGTTAGCACCGTGGTAGGGGAACACCACACTGGCATCTTGGTGGGCGGAGTGTGGGTTCCCCCTTTGGAAAAGGGGGCTTCTTTCTCTTTGGAGGCTGCTCTTAGTCTCAGGTCAGCATGAGTCTCATGGTGGAAATAGGTACCTTTCATAGGTACACATATACAGGATTTCACAGGGCTTCTCCTCATCTTATGAAGAAAGTACTTAGAGAAGCCACCTGACTCACTTGTAAAATTTGATGCTTTCTTATTGTAGCAGAGAGCTCAAACAGTGTGACATTTCTGGGACCCTTCCCTGGGGAGTATCTCTTACTACCTCTTTTCCCTTTCCAGGTGAGTAATAGTTCTGGAGAAACGCTTGGTGCAGACAGTGATCTGAGCAGCAATGCAGGTGATGGACCAGGTGGCGAGGGCAGTGCCCACTTGGCAAGTTCCCGGGGCACTTTGTCTGATAGTGAAATTGAGACCAACTCCGCCACAAGTGCCATCTTTGTAAGCTTTGTTTACTAACAAAAGAAGACCATTTCTTTAATGGGGGAGGGAAATAGGTTAGAAAAGAATGAAAAGTTGAGATACAATCAGAAGGAAAAGATGGAACTGGGGAAGGGTATAGTTCAGTGGTAGAGCACTTGCCTTATAGTTGCAAGGCCCTAGGTTCCATCCCCAGCACCAGAAAGAAAAAAAGAAAAAAAGAAAAGGAAAATGTAAAGTAAGGTATAGATAATATTTGGCTTTAAGAACAATGTTTTTTAAGGCATTTGTCAATAATTTGACTCCAAGATCTAGACTTTTAGAACCCTGTCCTTAATCATAGGTGAGTTAAGTGTCCTTCTCAATCAGATATGAGCTTTGAATCATATGTAGTAATAATCCCCATATTTTAAAATTGATTGATTTTTAATTGATGCATTATAGTTGTACATAAAAATGGAGTTCATTGTTATGTATTCATGCATGCACATGGCATAGTCAGTGATCCTCATATTTAAAATGGACCAAGCAAAACCTCTGTGGATATCAGGAAAATTGTAACTCTCATTTAGTGCCAGTCTACATATTAACTGTGGATCAGTCCAGTTTTATTTTGGTTACTGCTCTATTTCTATATAGTACCTTCAAACAATATTTTGGGACTGGGGTTTTAGGTTAGTGGTAGAGCGCTTGCCCAGGAAGTGTGAGGCACTGGGTTTGATCCTCAGCACCACATAAAAATAAAAAAATAAAAGATATTGTACCTATCTACAACTTTAAAAAGTTATAAAAAATAGTATTTCATTACTAACATTTAAAATATTTACTCATTGATAAACATGTGTGAAGTGATTGATAAGTGCCAGATTCCATACTAAAGGAACAAAGAGGAATAAGGCATGATTCTCACTCCCAATAAATTTGTAATTCGACAGATTGCTATAAATAGTCTCTTCTGATAGGCAAGGGGAACAAAGCCTTAGGAAAAAAAGAACTTGCCCTAGGTCACCCAAAGTTCTTGGCTAACTGTAATGAAATGATTTCTTTTTAGTCTTTCCTTAGACAAATAAGGCAAGTGTATGTGTGCCTCTTTATATGCATTAAATACTCTGATACACTTGCCTCTTTGTTAGAGAAGAGAATGGGTATTCTGTAGAAGAGCTCATAGATCCTTATCTTTGGTCTGTGGGGAGAATGGAAAATAAAATTTAAAATAAATCAATTATTTAACTCTGATTACTAAGACATTCTGTAGATGTATTTCTTCTAATAGTGATTCCCAGAGTGAAGGTTAGGATAGGATTGGGAATCAGGGTCCCTCAAGTTAATGAGCCTTAACTCTGAGCTCAGGAATGTTTTAGCAAGAATATTTAAAATCCTTCCAATGTGCTTCTGTTCTGGATGTTAAAATTAATATCATGGAATATCAGTCTTCAGAAAGCCATTCATTCAGCTCTGTGCTACCTTTCCTAGTCCTTCCTGAGACAAATTCTTACTTGTCCTAATAAGCTGGTGCAAGAGATCTATGTACAGTTGAGTTGCTGAGTGCAGTCACCTAAATTTCTTGGTTCAAAGAGCTGTTTTAACAAGAATAAATTATGCTAACTTTGTATGGCCCATTGAGCAAAGCATTGGGCTGTGAACTAGGAAACTGGCATTAAGTCATACTAATTAGATATTGCCCAATAACCTTTGATCAGTTGCTCCTTTGCTTATTCTGTCCCTGTGTTACGAAAGGGCATGGTAATACTCACCTCTTACCTAGGCAGAAATGTTTTTGTTTTGTTTTTTTTTTTTATCTTTATTTTTTAGTTTTCGGCAGGCACAACATCTTTGATTGTATGTGGTGCTGAGGATCGAACCCGGGCCGCACGCATGCCAGGCGAGCGCGCTACCACTGAGCCACATCCCCAGCCCCCAGAAATGTTTTTGATTCAATAGAAAGTCTAATACTTCGGAAGTGACCAATGAAGTTAGTGATACTTCTCAGAGGCAGTAAGAGATGTAGGATAGAAGAAATTAACATTTTTAAATCAATTACCAAATGTGTGCCAGGCACTAAGTGCTTTTCATATTTAATCCTTGTGGGATGTAGCTCAGTGGTGAAATGCATGAGGCCCTGGTTCAATCCCTAGCACTAGAAAAAAATTAAATTTATTCCTTGCTATAGTCCTATGATGAGGAAAAGCCTGTGTTCTTTCTACTGTGTTGTGCTGCTATTCACTTTCTACTAATCTCTTGAGAGAATTTGCCTGGTTATTATTATTTTTTAAGAGAAAGTTATCATACAGAGTCTAAGGAGTGAAGATAAGTCAGAATGAAAGGTTGATCACTTGATTTGAGAGGCAGTAACAGAAAGCAGGGTTATCAGATTGATTTTTAGTCAAATCCTAGAGGCAAGCAAGGCCACTGGAATTTTTGTTGCTAATGGATGGTGCCTGATGTGAGCCTTTTGGTGAGATGTTTGGTTTACCTTGTCCCTATTCACTGACCTATCACCTTGTCTCTCTAGGGTAAAGCCCACAGCCTGAAGCCAAAGGAGAAGCTGGCAGGCAGCCCAGTTCGCTCTTCTGAAGATGTAAGCCAGCGCGTCTATCTCTACGAGGGACTCCTAGGTGAGAAGTGGACTGGGAAGGCCCTTCACACTGAAAGAGAAAGCTGGGCTCAGCCAGAGGAGAGGGTAGTACTGGCCAGTAGCTGCTTGGCTCTTTGCTGATCTCAATGCTAACAATGGATAAAATTTCATTTCTGAAGCAAGCAAATTATTGGGTCTGGAACAAGCAGTAGGCAAAAACTAGATGAGATTGGATTTTGGCATTACTCAATAGCTGTCTTTCTGTGTTCCTTTCTTTACTTTCTTGCTGCCATGGTCTTTCCTGCTCACAATTGGCAGGAAGGGACAAAGGATCGATGTGGGACCAGTTAGAGGATGCTGCTATGGAGACCTTTTCTATGAGTAACCACCTTTCTTTGTGTGCTGTGTTCATGCTTCCTGCTTGGGAGGGACTGGGCCTTACTCGGTATCATCTGGGTCTGGTGGCAGGAGTATTAGATCTGGGGTAGAGGTTCATGTTTCCCATGGATTGGAATCACTCTCTTTGGTCTGGGGTTTACTCTCTTTATTTTTGTTTGGCAGCTGTATTCCTTCAATGTTAAATATTCTCTAAAAAGATTTTATTCTACACAGGCAAAGAGCGTTCTACTTTATGGGACCAAATGCAATTCTGGGAAGATGCGTTTTTAGATGCTGTGATGTTAGAGAGAGAAGGGATGGGTATGGATCAGGGTCCCCAGGAAATGATTGACAGGTATGAAGCTTGAAAAACCTGTGGGAGTGTGCAAATCCAGCCTTCTCCCTGTTAGTTCGGTGGTCTCCTACCTGAGGGCTGACTTTTGCCTGGTCTTCTGCTTAGGTACCTGTCCCTGGGAGAACATGACCGGAAGCGCCTGGAAGATGATGAAGATCGCTTGTTAGCGACCCTTTTGCACAACCTCATCTCCTACATGTTGCTGATGAAGGTAATGTTGATTTTGCTTAGGTCTGGCTGTTACTGATGTTGGAAGGGCGAGGTTTGTTCCTATTGCCTAAATTCAGGTGTCCTTGGGAAGCTATTAAAACATTTTATGGGGAGCTGGGTGAAGTGGCGCATGCCTGTAGTCCCAGTGGCTTGGGAGACTGAGGCAGGAGGATCACGAGTTCAAAGCCAGCCTCAGCAACTTAGCAAGGCCTTAAGCAACTTAGTGAGACCCTGTCTCTAAAGAAAATACAAAATAGGGCTGGGATGTGGCTCAGTGGCCGAGTGGCCCTGAGTTCAATCCCTGGTACCCCTGATAAAAAGCATCTTACGGGGGATCTCTTTCTGATTGAAAAGTTTGATTCCTCTCTATCAGCTTGCATAGGATCTCTTTAGCCGAAACTACCAGGATGTTATGCCAATGGGTGTTGTAAAGGTAATTGACTCTTTTATAATATGTTTATTTTGAATTTTATGTGGGCTCCCCTAAGTAGTCTTAGGATGCCAGTAGAGCTCCACACATAATACAATGGATTATTTATTTATTTTTTACATAGTAGGTTCTAAAACCTTAGAAAGGATGCTCAGAATTTACTTTTCAGCAGCAGCCTGTTTTCATATAGGATTTTTCAACAACTATAAAAAGAGCTAGCCATTAGCAAAGTAATGTTTGATATGGTTGTGCTTGGATTTTATACCTGTGGAAGAAGTATGGTATCAGATGAAAAGTCCTGCTCTGATAGGGAAACATAATTTTGGGGTTCGTGAGTAGAAGAGAGTTGTTTGAGAATGAGTCCTTGAGAAAAGCTTTCCTCCTGCTCTTCCCAGCCTCCTTAGATTTGAAGGGGTCAGTTAATCAAATGCAGAGAATTTTGGGTTGCTTCACTTTCTGTTGTAAGGTTCCCTCTATTCTGTTGAATTCCAGGGGCACCAGTTGACTGGTTGGGGAAAGATGGTGATTCTTAACCTTCAGAGGATCTCAGCTACTACAGTCTCAGAATTGCCATTCTGAGTCATTATTTCTACATTATGCTCTGAGGAGCCCTTTAGGGGTGAATGTTATCTGTTGGGGATGACGGGAAGTGTCCCCTTGAAGCCTGTCCACTCTCAGAGTCACTTTTTTGCAGGAGCTAACCAGAGATAGAACCAGGACTTTTCTCCCTGGTACATTGGCAGAACACCCAGTCAAAAGCATTCTCCATGTTCAGAGATGTGTTCTTTCAGAATTCCACTTCTTTATACAAAATACATGTATGAAGATGTGAAAAAAAAAAGAATAGCGTTACCTTAGATTAGGCAGAGAGAAGTGATGGGAGGGGTAGGGAGGGGATGTGGGGATAGGAAAGATAGTAGAATGAAACAGACATTATTATTTCTGTGTGTATATATGTGACTGCATGACCAATATGATTCTGTAACCTGTACACTCAGAAAAATGAGAAATTATATCCCATCTGATTCAAATGTATGATATATCAAAGTCATTGAACTGTCATGTGTAACTAATTAAAACAAATTAAAAAAAAAAGAATCCCACTTTCTGTCAGATAGGAAGAAGCTCACTTGTACATTCTTTTGTCTCTACCTCAGTTGAAAGTAGTAGAGCAGATCCTTTATTAACATTCTATCTTGGTTTTCCAGGTGAACAAGAATGACATCCGAAAGAAGGTGCGACGTCTGATGGGAAAGTCACATATTGGACTTGTGTATAGCCAGCAAATCAACGAGGTGCTTGATCAGCTGGCGAACCTGGTGAGCATCGCTCGACCCTCCCCTGGGCTCTCCTTTTGATCACTTGCCATCCTCCCTGCTAGGCTTCTGGCCTAATGCATAGGTTTCCCCAAGGCCATTTCTTGTCTGTGTCACTGTGCAGTCCAGTTCAGCCCTAGTTTTGAGGATAAGACAGTAGTCTAGATGAGGTTTTAGCCATTATGTTCTGTACTAAGATTATATACTGAAACTACCTAGTGCAGAAGTTTCTACATGTGATCTTTGGATTCCTGAGAATCTACAAAGTAAAAACTGTTTTCATTATGATAGTAAAATTCCTGTTTCCTGGCTCTATATTTTCACTGATGCTGCAAAAGCAGTGGTGTGTAAACTGCTGACGCCTTAACACCCTGACTCCAAACTGTGCTAGCCCAGCCTCACCTCCATGATCTGTCACTTGTGAATGTCCTTGATAAATCAACGAAAACCATTGCTTTTATTAAACCTCTAATCACTGATCATATGTCTTTAATATTCTGAGTTACAAAATGGGAAGTATACATACTACATTTCTGTTGCAAATGTAAGTACAATGAATGTTTTGAGGATAAACAGATTGAATTGCAAGATGAACTGTTAGCTTTGTTCCTGGATCACTACTTTTACTTGAAAGAATGACTAACAAACTATGGCTATTCAGAATTGAGTATTTAGCAGACATTTTCTCCAAAATTAATGGAGGTGAGCCAGTTTCAAGGAAAACACTAGATAGTACTTTTACTAATGATAAGATTCAAGCTTACAAATGAAAATGAGTATTTTGGACGATTTTTGAGCTTGAATTATCTCAATATTTTAAGAGATATTTTCTAATGAGATTGTTGATAACATTAATGAATTTTTTTTTTACATTGTGTAATGAGAAGGATTTTACAAATACAGTGTGTGATACTACAAGTTCAAGCATGGATAAAAGAAGCACTGAAAATATAATCTAGACAGGTAGATTTTAGTGTAATACTATGAAATGCTCATTGATGTGCTTTCTGGTTCTACCTAATGACTAACTTTTAAGAAACTGCTATTTTGGGGTTGGGGTTGGGGTTCAGTGGTAGCGCCCTTGCCTAGTATGCGTGAGGCACTGGGTTCGATTCTCAGCACCACATACAAATAAATAAAATAAAATAAGGATCCATCAACAAATTAAAAAAAAGAAATTGCTATTTTGAGTTCTGGTATAGTGGCAAAGAAGAATATGCATATTTATCCAAAAAGGCTATTAAAATTCTTCTCCCTTTTCCAAACTGGTATGTGTAAGGTCAGATTTTCTTCATACACCTTAACCAAAGCAACATATTATAACAGGGTGAGTGCAGAAGCAGATATGAAAATGTAGCTATTTTCTATTAAGCCAAATATTAAAGAGATTTACAAAAATGTAAAACATTGTCACTCTTCATTTTTGTTGTTGTTGGGGAAAATATATTTCTTTAAAAAATATGTTATTAGGGTTGGGGATGTAGCTCAGTGGAACAGAGCTTGCCTAGCACATCTGAGGCACTACTAGGTCCGGTCCTCAGAACACATAAAAATAAATCAATAAAATAAAGGTTTGTGTCCATCTAAAAAAAAAAAAAGATGTTATTTATATTACCACATACTTGGTAGTTATTAATTATTTATTTTTAAATGAATTAATGGGGCTGGGTGTGTAGCTCAATGATAGAATGCTTGCTTAGTATGCTCAAGGCCCTAGGTTTTATCCCCAGCACTTAATAAAGTTTATTAATTTTTTTTTTTTCAGACCAGGGATTGAACTCAGGGGCACTCAACCACTGAGCCACATGCCCAGCCCTATTTTGTATTTTATTTTAGAGACAGGGTCTCACTGAGTTGTTTAGCACCTTCCCATTGCTAAGGCTGGCTTTGACTCATTATCGTCCTGCCTTAGCCTCCTGAGCTACTGGGATTACAGGCGTGCACCACCTTACCTGGCCTAATAAACATTTTTTTAAATTCCTAGTTTTAATTTCTAGTATGGTAGATATGACTTATATAAACAAAAGCTCTTTGGAATCTTCAGTAATTTTTTGTTGTTGTTGTACTGGGGATTGAACCCAGGCATGCTATCGCACTGATCTATACCCCCAGTCACTAAGTTGCTAAGGGTCTCTCTGAGTTGCTGAGACTGGCCTCCTGCCAGTCCTCCTGCCTCAGCCTAAATTTGCTAGCACATAGCATAGAAATTCTTTCGTTTTTGCAGTATTGGGGATTGAACCCCGGGCCTGAGAGTACTAGACAAACACTCTACCACTGTACTGTATTTCCAATTTCAGTAATTTTTAAGAGGTATAGAAGTTCTGAGACCAAAAACTTCTTGAGCTGGGTGTGGTGGTGCACACCTGTAATCCTAGCCACTCGGGAGGCTGAGGCAGGAGGATCACAAATTCAAAACCAGCCTCAGGGGCTGGGGATGTGGCTCAAGCGGTAGCGCACTCGCCTGGCATGAGTGCAGCCCGGGTTCGATCCTTGGCACCACATACAAACAAAGATGTTGTGTCTGCCGAAAACTAAAAAATAAATAAATAAATATTAAAATTCTCTCTCTCTCTCTAAAAAAAAAAAAAAACCAGCCTCAGCAATAGCAAGGTGGTAAGCAGTGAGACCCTGTCTCTAAATAAAATGCAAAATAGGGCTGGAGATGTCACTCAGTGATCGAGTACCTTTGAGTTCAATCCCCAGTACCCCCCCCCCCCCCCCGCTCCCCTCCAAAAAAAGTTCTTGAACACTTACTTTCCTGGTGGCCAGGTGTTGAAAGATGAGATGATATTAATTTAATTGCTGAACAGGATATTCTTGGCCCAGAGCCATGTATAAAAGGGATGTATAAATGTCCCTAAAAATCTCTCTTTCCTCAGAATGGACGTGATCTCTCTATTCGATCCAGTGGCAGCCGGCACATGAAGAAGCAGACATTTGTGGTGCATGCAGGGACAGACACAAATGGAGATATCTTTTTCATGGAGGTAGGTACTGGTTTATGCTGGGGACCCAAAGGAACATTTGAAAGACATAAGGAGCTCCTAGGACTGGTGCCAGAATAATTTTCCCATTTATCTCATTTATCTTCATAATCCAGTTATTAAATTATTGCAAATAATTAAGTTAATGTGATAGGTTTTTCCCCACCATTTCCTGTGTGTCTGTGTATTTTTTTAAATAGGTGATATAGTCACATTGTCCATGAAGTAGCATATATTGGGAGGTCTTGCACTCATCCTGGTCCTCTTCTACTCAATTCCCCACTCACCTTTCCTGTAGGTAACCGCTTTTGTTGGCTTCCTTTGTATTTTCCAGTGTTTTTTATTATGCAAACAGATCTGGGGGTAAATTCTTATTTTTCCCCTTTCTTTCAGGCAGATGCCGCATTATATTCACTGGTCTATACCAGTGTTTGTTTTTTTCATTAAATGTCATCCTGGCAGTCCTCTCTAACAGAACAAAGAAATTTCTTGTTCTTTCTATGTCCTTTCTTCCACTGTGTAATTGTGCCACAATTTATCTAGCCAGTCAGTACGTATAGATCCTTGTGTTGCGTCCAGTTTGTGTACTATGATTGACATTGTGCCTGCTTAATTTCATATATTGTAGTTGTGTCTGTAAGAATTCCTGGAAATTGGATTGCTGGACTAAAGGGACAGTACGTTTGTAAATTTGGTTGATATGACTGTTAACTACCTTTTAATATATTCTACCTGCTTGCTATTTATTTTATTGAAGAAATTGAATCATTGGCTCTGTGGAGTAGCTCACATTTTAGACTTCTTGCTGATTGCATCTCCTTGCTGCTGTTTCTCTGTATCTTGTATCTCTTACAAACTGCTAGCGCATTCTAGAGATTTGATCAGTTTTCAATTCAATATTTTGCTAGACACAGTGGCACATACCTGTAATCCCAGCAGCTCCAGAGGCTGAGGCAGGAGGATCATAAGTTCAAAACCAGCCTCAGAACTTATTGAAGCCCTGAGCAACTGAGTGAGACCCTATCTCAAAATTTAAAAATAAAATAAAAAGGGCTGGGGATATGGCTCAGTGGTTAAGCACCCCTAGGTTCAACCCCTGCTTAATTTCATACATTGCAGTTGTATCTGTAAGAGTTCCTGGAAATGGGATTGCTGGATTAAAGGGACAAACATTTGTAATTTTGGTTGGTATGATTCTTTACCTTTTAATATATTTTAAAGTTAAATAAGTAAAAATTTAAAAATTTTTAAAATCAATATTTTGGCAAGAATATTTACTAGGTAGTGCTATACAGTTACTTCCTGTGGCCTCACAGGGTCCTCTCTTATGGTTCAGATGTGGGCAGCCTAAACCAGCCACTGTAAAGTACCTCATTTGTCTCCTGGTTTTATGTATGGTATTTTTTTGCATGTAAAAATATTTTATTTTTATGTAAATTAGTTAACAGAATGCTTTTATGGCTTTGGATTTTGATTAATAATTAGTAAAAGCATTCTCCACTCCAGGATTTTCATGGAAATTGACTGTGTTTTTTTCATTTTCATGTTTTTGGTTTTTGGCAGTACTTGTGATTGAACCCAGGTTCTTCTGTCACTAAGCTACATCCTCAGCCCTTTTTATTTTATTTTGAGACAGGATCTTGCTAAGTTGCCAAGGCTGGCCTTGAATTTGGGAATCCTCCTGCCTCCTAAATTGCTGGGATTACAAGTGTGGGCCATCATGTCTGGCCAGAAAAGATCTATTTTTAGAATTAAAAACATGGAAATCCCCCTGGCCATGGCTCATGACTATAATCCCAGCAACTTTAGAGACTGAGGCAGGGGGATTCCAAGTTCAAGGCCAGCCTGGGCAACTTAACTAGACTCTGTCTCAAAGTAAAATAATAAAAAGGGCTGGGGGTATAGCTCAATGGTAGCATGCCCCTGGTTCAAGGCCCAGTACTGCAAAAATAAATTAAAAATAAAATAAAATGGGGCCTGAGGCTGTAGCTCAGTGGTAAAGCGCTTGCCCCGCATGCATGAGGCACTGAGTTCGATCCTCAGCACCACATAAAAATAAATAAAGATACTATGTGTTCATCTACAACTAAAAAATATACATTAAAAATATTTAAAGGTTTGGGTTTATGGCTCAGCGGCAGAGCGCTTGCCTAGCAGGTGGGAGGCTCTGGGTTTGATCCTCAGTACCACATAAAAATAAATAAAGATACTGTGTCCAACTAAAAAAATAAATAAATATTTTTAAAAACATTTAAAATAAATAAATTGATAAAATAAAAATAGAACTCTTGGGGCTGGGGATGTGGCTTAAGCGGTAGCACGCTTGCCTGGCATGTGTGCAGCCCAGGTTCAATCCTCAGCACCACATACAAAAACAAAGATGTTGTATCCGCTGAAAACTAAAAAATAAATATTAAAAAGTCCCCCCCCCTCTCTCTCTCTCAAAAAAATAAATTAAAAAAATAGAACTCTTATAAGTAATTTTAGAGACTGGGTACAACTTCTATGTAAGTTATTAAAATTAAACAGTCTACATGTTGTCTGTTCCCTTTTGGTTTAGTTGAATTTGATTTTTGAACAGGTTGTTCACCAAACACAGTGTGTACTCTGGAATCAGGAGGGTATGTGTCAGTGTGTCTGAGAAGAGTGTCATTTTCATGTCACCATTTGAGGTATAAGAATTTAGTAGGGAGTTTCTCCGAGTTGAGGACTAATTTAAGACATTTACACCACAGTAGAGGTGGCAGGTGATTCTTTTCTTTTTCTCTTAAATATAGCCAAGTCATTATGGTGGCACATACCTCTGATTCCAGCTACTTTCGGGGATGAGGTAAGAGGATCACAAGTTCAAGACCAGCCTCAGCAACTTAGGGAGACCATGCCTAAAAAATAAAAAAGACTGCACTGTACAGCAAGCCTCATGCTGAGTCTCTGGAGTTGGGGCAGGATGCCTTACCCTCCTACATGCCTCTGCTTTGAAGTATTGCCATGTCAAGGAAGATAGCACATTGGCCACCCTGTCACCAGCTGACTACCAAGAGGCTCTGAGCCTTTCTCAGCACAGTGAGCTGGCCACACTATCAGACAGCAATTTGGGAAGACTTTTTTAAATTATTAAATGCCAGGTCCAGTGGCACATACGGTATAATCTCAGTAACTCAGGAGGTTGAGGTAGTATGATTGCAAGTTCAAGGCCAGCCTCAGCAACTTGGCAAAACCCTGTCTCAAAATAAAAAAATAGGATGGGGATGTGGCTTTGTGGTTTAGCACCCCTGAATTCAACCCCAAATACCAAAAAAAAAAAAAAAGTTTTGTGTGAATCCTTTAAGACTTTAAAAATTGCATATTTGGGGCTGGGGATGTGGCTCAAGCGGTAGCGCGCCCGTCTAGCATGCGTGAGGCCCGGGTTCGATCCTCAGCACCACATATAAACAAAGATGTTGTGTCTGCCGAAAACTAAGAAATAAAATGTTAAAATTCTCTCTCTTTCTCTCTCCTCTCTCTCTCTCTCCTCTCTCTTAAAAAAATAAATAAAAAATAAAATTTTAAAAATTGCATATTTGTATAAATACAACTTATTATTTGCTTAAAATTAATAAAAGTGGTATTAAACCACCAACATTAATATATAATTTTTTCTTTTTGTTGTTGTTGTTTGTTTTGCAGTGCTGGGGATTGAACCAAGGGTCTCACCCACTCTAGACAAGTGCTCTACATCCTCACCCCACAATTTACTTTTTTTTGTTGTTGTTGTTGTTGTTACCAGGGATTAAACTCAGGGAGCTTAACCACTGAGCCACATCCCAGCCCTTTTATATATTTTATTAAAGACATGGTCTCGATGAGTTGCTTAGGGCCTCACAAAGTTGCTGAGGCTAGGTTCAAACTCCAGATCTTCCTGCCTCAGACTCCTGAGTAGCTGGGATGACAGGCATGCACCAACGTACCTGGCTCACAATTTGTTTTTTTTCCACTTAATATATGAACATCTTTCCATGGTTTTTCATTTTGTTTTGTTGGTTTGTTGTTGTTTTTTCAGACCTGGGCATTGAACCCAGAAGTGCTCTGTTTCTGAACAACATCCTCATTTCTTTTTTCTCTTCTTTTTTTTTTTTTTTTCTTTTTTTTTTTTGAGACAGTGTCTTGCTAAATTGCTGAGGCTGGCCTCAAATTTGTGATCTTCCTACCTCAGTCTCCCTGGTCACTGGGGTTACAGGTGTGTTTCTTTGTGCCTGGCCATCTTTCTACATTTTTAAGTGGATGCTTAGCCATTTTGGTATTATATAGCTATACCATAATTTATTTAACTAGTGCTTCCCACTGTTTTTTTTTTTAACATTGCTTCATTGAATATCCTTGAACATATATTTCTGCACACTGATGTGAGAATTTCTATAGAATATATTCCTAGAAATGAAATTTCCAGATCAAGCTTATATATATTTAAAATTTTAGTAGAGTCTGCCATTTTGCCATCCCAAAGATACCAGTTTATATTTCCACCAGGAGCATAGGTGGACTGGGAGTCCTACTGGCCTAGAACCCATTTCTAATTCTTACTCTGCTATTCTAATCGCCCCACCCCCACCTTTTTTGCTGGTGGGGGCGGGGGTGGGTGGGTTATTGGTGGATTGAATCCAGGGGCTTTCTACTGCTGCGCTATATCCCTAGCTCTTTTATTTTGAGACAGGGTCTAAGTGCTGAGACTGGCCTGGAACTTGCCAACCTCCTGCCTTAACTTCCTGAGTAGCTGGGATTACAGGTGTGTGCCACTGTACCTGGCTCAGTCTTTTCTTTAGAAAGCTTTTAGAACTCCAGTAATCTCTTGTGTAGGAGTTTAAACCTGATAGTCTCATGTATTCCTTACTCATTGACCTGATACTTATGAAGCACTTAATATATGCTAGGCACTGTGTTGAGTGTGGATTATAGTAGTAAATATGACTGTTGCCCTTCTAGAGTTGACAAACCATTGGAGAAGTTAAATAACTAAACATAGAATGTTGTAGAATGAGCTTTGTAAGGGAAGATGATTGGGGGGCAGGAGGTATGGGAATATGTAGTAGAGAGTGTAGGAATTGTGGACAGCCCCTCTGAAGAAGTGATCTTTGATCATACACTTGAAGGAGGAATAAGAGTGACAATTACAGTGAGGGAAGGGAAGAGCAGTCCAGTGATATTCAAGATGGAATGATGGGATTCAATGATGGATGTAGTGATAGGGAAAAGGAAAGATTTATGCATCACTTGTTCATTTCTGGCTTGAGCAGCAGGGTGAATGATGGTGTCATTTATGGCAGTAGGGGACTTAGAAGGAAGATCTGTTCAAGAGAAGATGCTGAATTCAGATTTAGACAAGGTGAGTTTGAGGGGCAGCATATGAGGTATCCACATAAAGACAGGTCAAGAGCTCAGGAGGCCAGGCCTCATATGGAGAGAGTTAAGAACCTTCAAAGCTGGGTTTGGTGGCACACTCCTGTAATCCCAGCAGCTTGGGAGGCTTAGGCAGGAGAATTGCGTGTTCAAAGCCAGCCTCAGCAACTTAGCAAGGCCCTAAGCAACTTACTAAGATCTTGTTTCAAAAAAAAAAAGTGGGGATGTAGCTCAAGCAGTAGCGCGCTCGCCTGGCATGCGTGCGGCCCGGGTTTGATCCTTAGCACCACATACAAACAAAGATGTTGTGTCCGCTGAGAACTAAAAAATAGATATTAAAAAATTTCTCTCTCTCTCTCTCTTAAAAAAAAAAAAAAAAGCAAGGCTGGGGTTGTGGCTCAGCCTTGCATGTGTGAGACCCGAGTTTGATCCTCAGCACCACATAAAAATAAATAAACAAAATAGACATATTAAAAAAAAAAAAAAGGCTAGGGAATGTGGCTCAGTGGTTAAGCTCCTCTAGATTCAATCCCTGCTATCAAAACAAAACAAAAACCCATCAACGTTGTAGTAATAATAATTATATTTCTTATGTTATTATAGCAGCTAACTGGGGTACTTCTATGGGCCTCACAATTAAGATTTTTTATATTGCCAGGCACAGAGGTACATACCTATAATCCCACTACTCAGGAAGCTGAGACAGAGGTTTGCAAGTTCAAGGTCAGACTCCACAATGTAGCAAGACCCTGTCTCAAAATAAAAAATCAAAATGGCTGGGTATATGGTTCATTGGTAAAGTGGCCTTGAGTTTGATCCCCAGGACTGCCAAAAAAAAAGAAAGAAATAGGCTGGCAGTAGAACACCCGTGGCTTATTCCCTTCTCTCTTTCTCTCTCTCTCTCTCTCTCTCTCTCTCTCTCTCTCTCTCTCTCACACACACACACACACACACACACACACACACACACCACAAATGCCCATTAACTAACTCATTTAGTCTTTTTTTTTTTTTTAAAGAGAGAGTGAGAGAGGAGAGAAAGAGAGAGAGAAAGAATTTTTAATATTTATTTTTTAGTTCTCGGCGGACACAACATCTTTGTTGGTATGTGGTGCTGAGGATCCAACCCGGGCCGCACGCATGCCAGGCGAGCGCGCTACTGCTTGAGCCACATCCCCAGCCCCCTCATTTAGTCTTCACAGTGGCTCTGTGCAGTTGTTACTCTTATGATCCTTACCATATACATGAGGAGACGTAGATATATAAATTTGCTCAAGGTGACACAGCCAGGCAATGGGAGAGATGGAATCTGAACCCAGGCGGTCGGGCTGAGCAGAGCTCAATGATGGAGCACTTGCCTAGCATGTGTAGGGCCCTGGGTTGGTCCCTCATACTGCAAAACTGCAAACCCCGGGCAGTCTGACCATAGACCCGCGTCTCTAAGCAATACGCTATAATATTCCCCACAGTAATTAAAGCCATGAGAACAGATAAGTCTACCTGAGGAAGATTGTTGTACAAGAGGAGAACGTGAAGGGGACTTTGCTTTTTAACTTATATCATCCTATACTGAAATAATTTTTATGCAATAAGCATTGTTCATGTGTCATGTGTGTAATTCATTTAATTATTTTTTGTGTGGTACTGGGGATTGACCCCAGAAGTGAACCGCTGAGCTAGATCTCCAGGCTTTTGAGACAAGGTCTTGCAAAGTTGCTTGAGCTGGCCTCAAACTTTCAATCCTCCTGCCTCAGCCTCTAGAATAGCTGAGATCACAGGCATGTGCTACCATGCCCAGCCTATGTAACTCATTTTAAAGGATATTTTATAGGATTAGGGCAGAGCCAAGATTAGAAAATATGTTAGCTCCAGTTTTTTCTCCTTGGTTAAGGCTGCCATAATCACCTGCCTTTGTGTCTGTCAACAGAGCTGAATCCTATACACAGCCACGAGAAGACACGCACGCCTGTAATCCCAGCAGTTTGGGAGGCTGAGGCAGGAGGATCACAAGCCTCAGCAACTTAACGAGGCCCTAAGCAACAAAATAAAAAGGGCTGGGATGTAGCTCAGTGGTTAAACACCCCTGGGTACAATCCCTGGTACCAAAAGGAGAAAAAGGAAAAAAAAAAAAAAAAAGGAGGCAGCATGCAATGTCCTCTGAACACTTTGTAGATGATACAGGAAGTATTATACACCCATGGCCTTGAGAGTAGGCCTCCTTCCTTGTGCACAGGATCCTTTCAGTGACTCCATTTCTTTCAATGATTCTTCTAGAAGACTTTACATCCAGCAGTTCTGTGTCCCCACCTAGATATGAGGCAGAAAACCTGACATGGCAGCTCCCAGCATCAGTGTTCCCATTCTTCCCTGTGGGAAACATGCCATGTGGCCTGGGATAGAAGAGTCTGTCAGAGAGCAGACCCACTGATCTCTTTGTGCACTCCTCCAGGTGTGCGATGACTGTGTGGTGTTGCGGAGTAACATCGGGACAGTGTATGAGCGCTGGTGGTATGAGAAGCTCATCAACATGACCTACTGTCCCAAGACCAAGGTTTTGTGCTTATGGCGTAGAAATGGCTCTGAGACCCAGCTGAACAAGTTTTATACTAAGAAGGTACACAGGATCTCTGGGGTTGGGGATCTGATAGGCGTTGAGGGCCAAGTATTGAGCATCTCTCTGGGAAGTTAAAATTCCAAACTCCATGCCCCCAGCTGTTGTGTGGGATAACTAAAGCTGTCCCTGAGTGCTGGCATTGGCCTCACCCTGCAGCAGCCATCGAAGAGCAGGGGGCAGTGAACCCTGAAGGCTGCTATGACAGGGTGCTCTCTCCCCTTGTGTCACAGTGTCGGGAGCTGTACTACTGCGTGAAGGACAGCATGGAGCGTGCTGCCGCCCGACAACAAAGCATCAAACCCGGTGAGGAGAGGACACTCCCTGAGAGTGCTGGAGGCCTGGCCAGGAGCCGGGCTGCAGTGAGCAGCCTTGCTGGTTAGCTGATAACCTCCTTCCTCATTGCAGGGCCTGAACTAGGCGGCGAGTTCCCCGTGCAGGACATGAAGACAGGCGAGGGTGGCTTGCTGCAGGTCACCCTGGAAGGGATCAATCTCAAGTTCATGCATAACCAGGTAGGTGCAAGCAGCAGCACAAGGCTTCCTGGCCCTGTTGTTCCACCTGCAATAAGGATCAGTGGCCAGGTCCCAGTGCTGTCCCAGTGAGCACGAAGGGAGTCTTGGACCAGAGGGAGGACTGGACAGCTGGCCGAGAGAGAAATCAAAGGGAGGGCACAGTGACCTTGGTGAGACCACCAGGCTCCGTGAAGGTGCAACAGGGAGCCTTTGGGGAGCTGGGATAGAGCATGAGGTGTGGTGGCCGTGCCACCCCCTCCATTAGACTCACACAGTGTGAGTGGGAGCGTCTCACTTGGCCCTCTGCGTGTCTCTGCCTTCCTGTGTTCCCAGGGTGTGCTTCGCTCCGTGGTTTTGCTTTGGGAGTCTAGACTGGCTCATCTCACGGATTTCTGGTGTGTGCGTGTGGCCTCTCTGTCCTCTAAGCGTGTGTGTTCACTTGCTTTTTCTTTCTGCTGATTCTTCTGTTCTTTTTCTTCCTTTGAGTGTTCCCACTCTGGGACCTATTCCCCAGGCCCCAGGCCCCTCCCTTTGTTGGAGAGCTCTTCAGGATCATCTTTCCTTCTTTGTGACTCCACCCCGGAGCTGACTTTTTCCCCCTCTCAGTCTTTTAACACGATGCTAACTTTTTCTCTCAGTGGACATTCATTAAGCTAATTCCCTCTGAGGCCAGCGCGACATCCCAGGTCCGTTCCCGGCTCTGACTCTTCACCCAAGTGCCTTTCCTCCCCTTCCTGATGTCCTCTTCCCAAGGCTCTGAGCCAGATCCCAACATGAGGCCCCACAACCCCTGGCCAAGCAGCAGACACTCAGGGGAGGTGGACATCAACTGCCATGGCTCTCTCCATCTGTTCGCCAGTTTAGTTCTCACTCTTCAGAGTCTAGCTGGGCAGACTGGGGTAACAGAAACAGCTGCGCAGGCTTCCTGCAGCCCCTGAGTGTATTTCCAGTCTGGGGCCTGGACTGGCAGTAGCCCTAAAGACCTGAGAATCAGCCTATCAGCCCAAGGAGGGGGTTAATCAAGTACTTTCTGTCCACAAAGGTCCTGGCACTTCCTGGGGAGGGTCTTCTGACCACATTCCAGTGTTGCGGCCTCCCCTTCTGAAGACAGCTCTTGTTAAACTACCCCCAGATGCTCTGCCTATCTCCTTGTCCTGCCCTTGGGGCGCCCCCTGGGTACACCATGTAGTATGACATTTACTAGCCTGTACCACTGCTTAGTGGTGAAAACTGAGGTCCCTAGAAGAGGCATCGTAAGGAGAGCAGGAGTGAAGGCTTTGACTCTTGGGTCCGACCTCACAGTCTGATAATAGGGAGGTGACCTGCAGCTGTCTTTTGCTGTATAGCAGGCAGTTGGGCTAGAGAAGCGCCAGACCCTCCCAGCAGTGTTTGGGAGAAGTACAGACTTGGAGTCAAGATGTGCTTGGATCTGAAGTTCAGCTTCATTATTCATGGGCAAATATGCTTTTTGATCCTATTTCCTCATCTGTAAGATGGGGGCAAACTGTGGGCCACCCAGAAAGCCATAGGAGTAGTGTTCGTAAACCTCCCAGATGATATTCAGCAAGCTGCTGCTGTTGTCACCACATACTCTTGGGAGGTCCTGGATCCTGTGTCAAGGAAGATACCAACACCTCCCACCCCAAGGACAGTCTGAGGGAAGCTTTGTGCCCGTGCCAGCCCTCTGCGCCGGAGGAGGATGTATGGAAGGGTGGAGACCTATGGGCTGAGATGGGGGACGCCGGGGGCACCGTGTCCTATGAGCACTGCCCTGGGTAGAAGGTATGGGTGGGCAGCCCAGGCCAGCAGAAGGGCCTCTGGGTTGGGTTTGACCATTAAAACTAACGCCTTCATTTCTCTCCCATGCTTTCTCCTCCGGCCAGGAGCGGAAGGTACATGCCCTTTCTGCTATCTTCGCTTCTTAGCGCTTTTGACTGTGTGTGTGTGAATTCTTCTGTCCTCCCTTTGGGAGCTAGGTTTCCTGTGTGGGGGTGGGGCTGAGGCTGGGAGAGTGGGCTCTGCTGGGCAGGGGTGGAGCCTCCGGGCCTTACCCCGCCCTCCCTCCCTCTCTTGCAGGTTTTCATAGAGCTGAATCACATTAAAAAGTGCAATACAGTTCGAGGCGTCTTTGTCCTGGAGGAATTTGGTAATTACACTATTTTGCTCTTAGGTCTGGACTCACATGGCAGTAACTCAAACCTTGGAGCTCCAGAGAAGGGACTAGGGGCAGGGAGAAGACCACCTCTGCAGAGGAGAGGAGGAGCAGAGTGTCAGGGAGGAAGGAGCCCTCAGGAGAGAGGGAAGGAGGAGGAAAGCAAAGTGGCAGCCACAGGAGAGCGAGGGGCTTAGGCCGGTTTAGAGTCTAGACGCAGGCAGAAGCTCAGCGACGTTAACACCACTTTCCCTTACTCTGCCGGCCAGTGGTCAGAAAGTTCTAGGGCAGAGCAGACTGGCAGTTCCCAAGCTCTGCTGTGTCCGTGTCGCCTGCTGCCATCTCTAGCTGCCCAGCGCTCCACCAGCCTCCCTGGCGTTGTTCTGCCCTCTGCCTAGCCTCCGTGCTAGAGGGGGTGTGGGGAGTGGCAGGCAGACTCACTAAGGGACAGAGAAGCCTAGTGGGCCTCCAGGCAGAGGGACAGTCATAGGGAAAAGCTGGAGCCGGCCACCCTGGCAGCACTGAGGAAAGGTGTAGCGGTCCTCCCGGGGGCTTTGAGTTCCTGCTGTGTTTGTGCTTCATTCTTTTGTGCCCCTCATCGCTGCTATGAAAACCTTCGTTCTCCAGCAGGTAAAGTGACCTCGGCTCGTGCTGCCTCCCAGGCCCCTGCCTCGGGCCCTGCAGGGGTGGGCGGGCTCCCTTCAACCAGCCGGCTGCTCACATTGCCAGTTTGTCTCTTCCTTTCTCTTCCCGCCTCTTCCTTTCCGCCCCCTCGTGCTGGCTCACTCTTCCAAGTTCTCTCCCTGCTGTGCTCCCTTCTCTCTTCTGCCAGAGAGATGTGTGGGGACTCTTCCAATTTAGGAGAATGACCCAGGGCTTCTTGCTCTAAGGAGTTCAGTCCCTGCTAACCCTGGGTGCTCGAATTCTACCTCCCAGGGTCAGAAGAAGGTGTGGCCAACTCTCATCCAACTTTATCTGGCCTCCAGGGGATGCCATGTCCCTCCTCCCAGGCTCCTGGGGGCCACAGTGATGGCTGGGCCTGGGGGCCCTACTCCTTCCTCTGGCCAAGCAGAGCCCCTGCATGGTTGGGGCAGGGAGACTCCTAGTCTTGCATTCTGGGCTGTGGACATATGTGTATTTGCCTGATGCTCCCTGTCACCTCCCTTCCCGGGTGCTGTACTCGCTGTCTCCTGCTCAGTGTGTCTGCTCCAGAGCCCTCTGACGCTCTCCCTCACACAGGCAGGCCTGGGCTTCTCATGTCACTCAGGGAAGGACACTTCCAGATCTTATGGGTTTAGTGTCATGTTCCTTCTTCATCCAGCCTCAGGACCTCTGTAGAGGCTGGCAGTGAAGGGGACTATGTTTAACATGAGACTTGCGGGCTGGTGTCAGGGCTGAGTTCACAGGCACCTCAGCACGAGGCAGAGGCTAGTGACCATGTCTGCCCCACTGCAGCTCCACAGGGGCCTGGACAGCAGCCAAGGCTGGAGAAAGGCCAGCCTCTGCCACCCGGGCTCCCAAAGAAGTGGGTGGACACAGCCATCAAGTAAAAAGCCACTGCAGACTTCAGAGGACTAGCCGAGGAGTCTGGCTGGACAGAAGCCTCCCGTAGCCTCTGCTCTGTCGTAGCCTTAGCTGCTACAGCCACTGTGAGAGGCCACAGAGGGAAAGGGGACCCTGGTGCCGGGCGCTGCCGCCTGGGGGACTGGCACTGTCGCTCTTAGTTTTGAACTTTCTGTTTTGTCTCTTGCCTGTCCGGTTTTAGTTCCTGAAATTAAAGAAGTGGTGAGCCACAAGTACAAGACACCAATGGTGAGTATGCCACCCCAGCCTGATAGCCACAGTGCACAGGGCTCCCTGGGGACCTAGGACAGGAGGGGTGGGCTCTCCTGGGGACTTGGTCTAGATGCAAAGATTCAACTGAAGCAGGAACAAGTCTGCCACTCTGGGAGATGAACACACACGTACTGATCCCTCTCCCAGCAGGACACACACGAGGTCTGGCCTGGGGCTCCTGGAGCCCAGAGGCCGTGCCCAGAGCTAAGGCAGGAGCTGCCTGCCTGGCAGACCTTCCACTGTGTAGTTTGGGAGTCTCAGTGACTGATCTCCCTGTTTTCCTGTCCTCTGTAGGCCCACGAGATCTGCTACTCTGTGTTGTGTCTCTTCTCGTATGTGGCTGCAGTCCGTAGCAGTGAAGAGGACCTCAGAACTCCGCCCCGGCCTGTTTCCAGCTGACGGAACAGGTGAAGCAGCTGGCCCATCCCAGGGCTCACCCCTTGCCTCCTGCTGCTCCCAAGTGCACCAAGTGACCGTGACTGAGAAGGGGATGATGGGTGTACGTTCTGCCAGCCCTGCGCTGTGGCTTCGCTGGTCCCCAGTTATACGTCTTTTGAGTGTGTCTTTGCGTGTGTCTGTGACAGAGCTAAGCTAGTCCCTTCCACCTTCTCCCTGTCCTTATCCAGAAGACCAGCCTACTGTTCCCTCAGGGCTCAAGAGTGTGTTGGGGGGGACAATGTGAGTCCACCCTTGCGTGTCCTTGAGACATTGTGTTGTGGTTCCTCGTCCTCGGCATCGTGATCCTCCAGTGCAGGATTCCTGCTCCCCGTCCTCTGTGATCTAGCATGACAGGGCGCCTTGGGCAGTTCCACTCTGGGCAGTGAGGGAAACCTGGCCTGCCCTTCCAGACGAGGGGTGGGCAGGAAAAGGAAAGCAAGAAGCCGGGGCAGTTGGAGTGAGTGGCAGCCCCCCAGCTTCCCTGTGCATTTCCCAGTGGCAGCTCCTGCCTGTGGCCGTGAGCTCTGCTGCTGCCCACCACAGCTCCATTGCCACCGTGGGGCAGCACTGAGGGGCCACTGTGTGCCGAGCAGTGATTTTCCCATGGTCAGCCTGGCCTTGGGCATGAGAAGACAGAGTGGTTGGGGCAATAGAGTCCCAGAGACCGCTGGCTGCTCTGCCAGAGACCAGGGAGAGGCGGCCAGGACCAAGTTCATTGTACATGCCCGTATGAGGCAATGTCTCCTGGTGTCAGGTGCCAGGAGGGAAAGATGGCCTGGGGGTGGGGGGATGATTGTAAATATCTCAGCTCCTCGTTATTTATAGAAAATGTACAGCTGTGTGAATGTGAAATAAATGTCCTTAACTCCCCTGGTCCTTGGTTGCCTTGCATTCAATGACACCTCCTTTCAGCCCAGGCTTGAGGAACCTTGTGTTAAATGATGCCTCCTCTTGGCCCAGGGCTGAAGAGGCTGTCCCTGGACTCTAAGAAACCACCATGGAGTAAAAGAATGAAGGGGATAAGGTCATCCATGACCGGGCACTGGTGTATGAGCCCCCGGCTCCTGCCTCCCGCTCTCTGGGCTTGGGATCACAGAGAGGCTGTGGGAGGAAGCTCCTTTTTCCTGCAGCACCAGGGGGCCCTGTGGGGGCTGGGGCGCTGTGAACTGGCCACTAGAGGGAGCAGCCAAACTGGTCATTGATATGTGAACAAATTAATTTAACAATGACAGAAAAGCCAAGCCCATGGTCCTCTGTCCCCAGTACAGCTAGAGTCCAGAGAGAAACTGTGACATGGCCTGGGTCACTCTGGGCTCTTGGCCAGCACTGTGTGTCCTGTGGGTTAGAACGCTAAGAAACAACCTCAGGACCAGCCTTTGTGAAATTTCTATGCCGTGGGGGAAACTGGCACTCCCTCACTGCCGGGCCACCTCTGAGACCTGCTAGCTTCCCCCTCCAACAGGGAAACAGGCCTGATGGTGCTGAAGCTCCTGGCCCTTCCCCCGCCTGCTTCCCAGCGTCCCGAGTAGGATAGGCCGGTCTCCCACATGAGTCACAGGAGGAGATGGGCTCCTTGCTCACTGTGATGCCAAAGCAACCCGTCGGCTCTCCTCGAAGACCTCGTGGGCACAGAACTTCATTAGGCTGCACAGTGCCCCAGGCCCTGGGTTCTGGGAAGGAAAGCCTGGGTCCAGCCGTTACTGCCACCTTCCTCACCACAGCCTGAGCTGCCTCAGCTGGGGAGTGAATGCCTGAGGGAGGACCAAGGTCCCTCTTGTGTGTTTTATGGATTCAGGATTCCACTGTGGGCTTTGTGTCATCATCGGGGAATTAGGATACCTGCCAAGATCAAGTGCATGCACCTATGTATTTCTGTGAAAATAAGCACACGGGGCAAGAAGTCAGTCCCGTGACTGCACTGTTCTTTTATTGTACATGGAGAAGATGTGCCCTCCTGAAGGGCCTGCTCCCAATCACCACTTCCTAAGCCTACCCACTTTTTACCCCAGAGATCTGAGAGCTCCCTCAGCAGCTATCAGTTTCCTCTATGCAGAGCCCACTAGGCTTGCCCACCTAACTGCTGCCCTTCCTGTCCCTCCCTAGTCCAGCCCAGAGTACACACACACACACACAACAGCAGGAAAATGGCTCCTCCAGCGCCTCTCCAGGCTCCTGGCACGTGGGCTGGCATCCGGTTGTACCTGTGACACAGGCTCCCTTTGAGTAGACAGGTTTCCTGATGGCCACCCCTGGACCAGGAACCAAGCCTCAGCTTCTTACTTGAGCCCTGGGTGTTAGGGTGGTCTGGAATACGTACCTGGCTGCCCCTGGGAGCCAGCCTGGTCACTGAGGCACTGCAGGAGAGAAGGAGCCCATGCCACCTGAGTCTTCCCAGTTTTTCAGAAGTCAGGACCCATCAGACATGACAGAGTCAGAGCAAGCACTTAGGCCAGGATGGCCGAGCCCAGGGTCCCCACCCCTGCCCTGCTTTTTGCACCTCCAAAGCTCTGGGTAGGCTTAGGGAGTGGTGATTGGGAGCAGGCCCTTCAGGCTCCTCACCTCTCACCTCCAGACGGCACTCACACTGTGCCTCGCCCTGCAAGTTGGTGGCCCTGCAGACATAGACACCCCCGTCAAAGGGGCAGGGCTTTCTAATCTCCAGGGTCAACACTCCCTGCTTGCTGAACATGCGGAAGCGGGCATCTTCTCCCAGGTTCAGGCCATTCTTGAACCAGGAAATCTTGGGCTGTAAGTCAGGTAAGAAGAGGGAAGAAGGGAGGGAGGGAGGGAAGAAGAGAGCATCTCAGGCAAGAGGGGACCGGACAGGAACCCAGGGAGACTGGCATTGCTCTGGGGGCTTCCACTGGAGTCCCAAACTACTCCCAAGGCTGGGAATGAACCTGGAGCCAAAGTGAGTACCAAGGGGAAGGAAGCTGATAGGCAGCTGGGGGAGCCAAGGCAGAAAGAGGCAGGCTGGGGAGAGGACCCTGCCTCCCGGACCAGGGCCCACAGTTCCTACCTTGGGGCTACCCCGGACAGCACAGCAGAGGACAGTGTTGTAGCCCGCGATGACTGAGCGGTTCGTCAAGGGATGGGTGAAGCTAGGAGCCTCAGAGAAGTCCAGGGCCTTGTATTTGGGTGGCTCATATGTGATGCCTGTTGGTGATAGGACTAGTACCAAGAGAGCCACCTCAAGCTAGGCTTCCCTCCCTACACAACTCCCCCGGGGTGGGAGTGAGGGTACAGCACCTGGTCTGGGGATAAAGACAGGCTCCTTGGTGGTGGCTGCCCTGTCGCTGGGACCCACCATGTTATGGCTGAAGACCCGGAAATAGTAGCCATTGCCAATGATGAGCTCGGACACCACACAGTGGGTACGGCGGTAATGCTCCAAGACAGTGAACCATTCCTGGGGGACGGGAGGCAAGGGAGGAATCTCTGGGTCCCCCCTGCCAGGGGTCTCTTGGAAACCCCTGGTGACTCCATCCCTACTGTGAAGGGAGCCAGATCAGCAGAGGTGAAAGGGGACGAGTGGTAAGGACAGGGAAGGACAGCTGGACCTCAGGATGACCCATGGGGCCTAGGCTCACCATGGTCTTCTTGTCAGCTTTCTGTACTGTGTAACCCCAGATCTCTGTGTTGCCATCATCTTGGGGTGGCTTCCACTCCAGAGCCACATTGAAGCCCCAGGCCTCAATGACCCGAATATCCTGAGGAGGACTTGGTTTGTCTGCAGGAGACAGATCTGGTTGGATCACTGCACCTTCTGATGCTGCCTGAGCAAGAGCGGGTGGCACCAGCCCCTAGGAGTCCCTCCCTCTGCCAGCCAGGACCTGGCTGGCCACCTTCAGCAGGGATGGAAAGTGGGATGCTGTGGGTTGAGTCTCCAGGCCTGGCCTGGGCCCCACAGCCCAGCTCAGGCATGAGAGACAACTGGGCTCAGAGGAAGGTCCCGGGGCCACGCACCCACGATCTGCAGGACCAGCGTGGCCTTGTCCTCCATGTTCTCGATGCGCACTGTCACCTGGTAGGTGCCTGAGTGCATGCGGTGGGCAGCCCGAATGAACAGGATGGTGTCCGTGGGGCTGTTGCGGATGCTCACCTCCTCGCCTGCCAATGGCTGCCCCTCTTTGGTCCAGGTCACCTGAGGCCGGGGCTTGCCCTAGCGGGAAGGATTGCTTAACCCTGAACTGGCTCTCTCCAAGGGCTGGCCACTACCCCAGCCTCAAGTACATGGGTGAGGCCGCCGGGTCTGGTCAGTCTTGAGCCATCTTTCTGCTAGATGTGGCTAACACAGTGTCCTCTCCCCTCAGGGACAGGGAATGGGGCCAGCCTACCTGAAAAGGAATGAGGAGGTTCACAGGCTCCCCGACCTTCTTCTGGATGGTCTGGCGCAGGTGCCTGGGCAGCTGAAGCCGTGGCCGTTCTTTAGGTACAGAGGGGGGTGTCTGAGCAAGGGCCCTTAATGGCCCCAGCCCTCAGGGGCTCCAAGCCCATTCTCTCTTGAGGTAGGGCCCAGATGGCTGCAGCTAAGAAAAAGCTGCCTGCTGGGCGGAGCAACCCAAATCCGCTCAGCACCAAATGATTCACAAAACTCCTGCTTCCCTTGAGCTTCACCACACTGCTTCAAGAGGCAGGAAACAGAAAGGGTAAGCAACTTGTTTGAGCTGCACAGCTGATAAATCACAGGCTTTGAGACACTATGCTCTCTGCTGCCTCTTTTCCATCTAGAGAACCAATTCTTACATGATTGATCCTTTGTTGGGACAAGGAATAGAAAGTGGATCCCAGATGACCTTATCTGATCCCAAGGCCCAGTGCCCAGTCCTGGGGACATGGACAGTACATTCCTGTTGGAGATGAGGAACTCGCAGCACAGAGCTTGGAGATTGTGGCCTGTATTCTCCCTGTTCTAGAACTGATGGGCTGACATGGAAAAAACAGGACCATTAGACATGGATGGCCCCTCCTCTGACAGTCTCCCTGACTGTTCCCACAGGACATCGAGGGCCTGGAGTGTCAGTAGCAGGTCTTGTGACGAGTCGCACTCACGCAGTATCTCCTGTACTGTAACAGGTTCCTTGGTGGTGACAGGGGCTCCAGGTCCTGCCACATTGTGTGCCCGCACACGGAACAGCAGCCGGGCCCTGGTAGGCAGGTCCTTCACCAGCATGGCTGTGCGCTCTGTCAGCCCCTGCAGGGCAGCCACCCACTCAGAGCCTGGGAGGGGGCAGGGAGGTCAGGCCACAGGCTGTGTCATACCCACCCTGCTGCCCACCCTTCCGAAGGCTGTCTGGGGGCCAGCAGGGTGCCGGTGCTGGCCTGGCAGCGGGCAGCGCCCCAGGCAGCACTCACAGCCCTCCTGGCAGTATTCCACACTGTAGCCGTCCAGGCCACCCGCGCCCACGCGCTCTGGAGGCCGCCACTTGAGAGAGACTGTGGTGTCCGAGACGTCCTCCACGGCCAGGTGGGTGGGTTCACCGGGAGGGCCTGGGAAAGGGAGGACAGAGAGGGTCTGAGTGAGCTTGCTCTGTCCAGGAAACCTGGAGACCCATGACCCAGACCCTCAACCGCTCTCCAGTCTCAGCGTGGCGGACCTGCCCTTCGGCCGGCTTTCACACACTTTCAGGAATATTTCCACTGCATTAAAAGATCTCTAGGCTGGCTTACAAACAAACAGCAACTACAAAAGAAGGGCCTAAAGAGGAACAGATAGCCAAGAGGACACACGGCTGCTTACAAGGAGCCACCTCTGTCGGTGTCTGGAATGCTATAAATGCAGTATTATAATAATAGTAAAAAAAGTTGGCCAGGCATGGTGGCGCATGCCTGTAATCCCAGTGGCTTGGGAGGTGGAGGCAGGAGGATTGCACGTTCAAAGCCAGCCTCAGCAACTTAGTGAGGCCCTAAGTAACTCAATGAGACCCTGAATCTAAATCAAATACAAAGGAGGCCTTGGGGCTGAAGTAGACTGGGCGGAGCGCCGGGGGGGAAACCATGGGTGCCTCTCGTCTGGCTGCCATGCTCCGGAGGGAAACCGCTGCTTGCAGCGATGCAGCTCACAGGACAATGGACATCAGCACCCCTGATCCCAGAATTTTGCAAACAGTTTTACCATCTGGGTTGGGTCACTGAGACTGGAGGAGGAATTAGCTTGAAGCATGGGACTGCATAAATTTCTTCCTTCACCAAAGATCTATGAGTCCACTTGTCTGTGGAGCAATGAAATCTACATTGCTCCTTCAGGAGTGCAAAAGGAATGAATTCACCGGAAAGATGCGATTGTGATATAAATGAGCAGGATATCAGTGGACCTCCAGCACCTAAGAAGCTAAAAATAAATAAATAAATAAATAAATAAATAAATAAATAAATAAATAAAAAACCAGTGCACTCCTCTTTTATTGAAAGATTACACAATGAGAGAAGCAGGCACTCTAAAGCTTCTGTCATGGCCACCCTCCTCTTTCCAGGACAAGAGTTTAAAATTACACATCAAGAGATGATCAAAAGAATAAGGAAATAAACCTCAGGAGGGTATTTTAGATATGATTATATGTAAGGGTTATTATTGAGAACACACCTGAAGGAAAAGACCTCAAAGAACGAATGGCCCGTGCAATGAGTAAATACCCAACTCCTGTGCAGTCAGGCGCCATGGAGTGTGTGTGGGGGGAGAAACAGGGGAGAAGGCTAAAACCAGGTGTGAAAGCTATGACTGTTTGTTTGCTATTGCTGTATCGATGAAGAAAGTAGGACTTGAACCTACACAGCTCCCAACTGGAGAAAATGGAATGGTAAAAGCCAAACAAAAGTTTAATTATACAAAACCAAACCTGATTATTGTTTACGTAAAACTTGACCATTTTTAAAATGACTCAAAAATTGCTAAAACATCATTAATTTGTCCCTAAATACTACAGGTGATCACATTTAATCTTTTGACATTGAATGGTATTTGCTCATATCCTTGTAATTTTAAATGACAGGACAGTGGAATAAAAGTTTTTACTCAGTGTTTTTATATTTTAAAAAGCAGGGGCTGGGGATGGGGTTGAGCACCCCTGGATTCACTCCCCAGTACCAAAAAAAAAAAAAACCTGATATAAAACAGAATATCCTATATGATACAGTGAGCTGCACAAACCAGATGTCAGCCTCAAAGGAAAGCCTGGGCCCTCTCCCCACAGACACTCCTGATACCTGCCACCCCCCCCACTCTGGGCCTCCTCTCTGGGCCCAGGACGCCTTGCCTGCCTTGCCACAGACAGCTGGTTCTTGAAGAGAAGGTGTCCTCACATCCTCCAGCATCTGTCCCACCCTCCCAGCTGCCTATTACACAGATGAGGAAACTGAGGATTCAGGGAGACAGTGATTCCAGATGGCCTCCTGGGGACCATGGAGCTGTCTCTGCAAAACACGCCTCGGATTATTGGTCCAGGGCTCTTTCCACACACAGATGCCCTTCAGACTCCTCAGGTCCCCACTTCTCTTGCCCCATCCCATACATGAAAAACCTGGGTTGAAGGGAGTGGCCAACAGAAGACAATGCAGTATGCCAGGCACCCTGTCCGCACTACCACATTTCACCCTAACAGCAGCTCTGTGAAGTGCAGTGTCACTATCCTCACGGTGCAGTTGGGAAAAAGAGCCAGGGTCAGGATGGTTTGGCTCAGTTCCACCCCCACAGCTATCTGCAATAGCCAACAGTCTGAGGTGGGGGATCTGGAGCAGGCCACTGAACTCCTCCCAGCCTCAGTTTCCTCATCTGTAAAACGGGACAGATTATCCCGGACTGCACATTAGATGAGACCAAGGATGTTAAGTAAATGTCCAGCATGGCGGCCGCCTATTAGCAGAGCAGCTGTGACTACGTGGCCCCTTGACCGTGATGGCCTGGGGACTGTGCCAGCAGGGCAGGCTCACCGATAGGCATGAAGGGCTGGGAGGCAGGGCTGGGCCTGGACATGCCCACGGCGTTAACTGCGTAGACGCGCATCTCGTAGGCCACGCCCTCGATCATGCGCCTGGCCTCGTGGCTGAGCTCCCGCAGCAGGTCGAAGTTGAGCCGCATCCACCGGTAGCTCTTTTTCTTCTTGCGCTCCAGGATGTAGCCTGGCCAGGGTGAAGCAGGATCTCTGGTCAGGGGCCCAGGCATCCTGGGGCCGCTGCCCTTGGCTGACCCCTGGGCCCTGGTGCTCACCCAGGACCGGCTGTCCGCCGTCGTAGGCAGGCGGCTCCCACTGCACCGTGCAGGAGTCCTCGCCCACGTTGCTGATCTTGGGGGCCGCAGGGGCATCTGGCACATCTGGAGAGGAGGGAGGACCCACATCAGCCCTGCCCCACGCAGGCTTGCTGGTCCCTAACCATCCCAACCAACAACTCCAGGCTGCTTCCACTCCCCTAAAGCCAAAGAGCTCTTTCTAGAATGCATTTCTGATGATGTCTTAGGCCTGCACTCAGCCCCTTCTGGCTCCCTGCTGCCCAGAGTCACCTCCATCCCAACTCCTATTCTCTACCTCCCCGGGGCCTCCACCTAGGAGGAATCCTGTCATCCATCCTCCATACCCCAAAGCCTTCCTCGCCTTCTGCCCCTGCACTCTCCTCTGCCTGGCCTTCCTTCCCCCACCACCCCATCTTTCCGCCTTCTGCCACCCCCTGCCTCCAGGCACAAGGGATTGCTGCATCTCAGCACCCCCACAGCACTTCAGACTCGGCTCACAAGCAGTAATGTCGCAGGAAATGGCATTTCTGCTCCATCTCCCCCCAGCACAAGGCTCCTTGCAGGCAGCAAAACCTGCTCCATCTATGACATGGCCCAGCCCAACACATAGTCCTGTGACATTCATTGAGGGACTGAATAAGTGAATGGGCCCTCCCTAGGGTTGCTCTTGTGTCTTCTCTGGCCTGGACCTTGCTGGCCTCACCGATGACCTTGACTGTGAGGTTGACCTGGTCCTCGCCCACAGGGTTCTTCACTGTGACAGTGTAGACACCCTCATCCTCTTTCTCTGCCCCTTCAACTGTGAAGATGCTGCGGTCCTTGGTGGTCTCCACATGGACCCGGCCCTCGGTCTCACATAGCAGCTGAAGGGGAGGAGAAGGGGAGAGAGGCCCAAGTCAGAGGCCCCCTGAGGCCCCTCCAGCCTCTGCAATAGCCAACAACCCTGAGGTGGGGAGGAACTCAGCACCAGATCCGTGGGAAGTCCAAGCCTGAAGGAAACTGCTCCCAGGAAAGCATCCAGTTCTCGACCTTCACGTGGCACCTACACTGGGGAGCACACTGGGCCAAGGGGCTCTAGCTCTAGCTTTGGCTTTGTCTTAGGACCTTGGACAAACACCTCTGTGCCTCAGTTTCCCTGTTCACTGGGAATAATACCATCCCGCAGAGCTACGGTAAGGATCCGTCAAGATGCCAGGTGCAGAGGAGCGGTGGCACCGCCTGTAATCCCAGCGGCCAGGAGACCAAGCCAGCCTCAGCAAGAGCAAGACGCTAAGGAGCTCAGCGAGACCCTGTCTCTAAACAAAATACAAATAGGGCTGGGGGTGAAGCAGACCTGGTGCCCAGGCAGCTGCAGTGACTGGGGAACGCCAGGGAAACCCACTCCCTCGCTGGGAGGAAGCCCCAAGTCAAGGGAGCCGGCAGCCCCATCACAAGAGCTTCCTGTCAAGGTCAAGGGTATCAACGCCTTTGTGAGGGCCTGGTCAGTTACCTACTCCCTAGTGTGAGTGTACCTTGAGGTGTGAGGGTCCATCCATGGAGACCCTGCCTGGGCAGGTACAGGTACATATCTGGCCAGGTGTGGAGGTCCATGGAACCTTTACCCGAGTGGACACCACGTGGGTAGAAATGACGGAGAACAATGAGCCGTGTCCTTACATCAGCCTCACTCACCTTCTTGTCAAACACCCACTCGTCACTGGCACCTGCGTCCTCTGGAGCATCCGGGGCTGGCTGGGCTGGGGCCTTCTTCCCCTGGGGACAGAGCAAGACGGGAGTAGGGAACAGAGGGGCTCCTCATCCCCAGCCCCTCCTGCCCGCTACCTGACACCTGCCTAGTCCTTCCTCACGTCCAGCAGAACCCCAGGCTCCCAGTGGGTGGCTGGCCCCATGTGGGGTGAGGTGGGTGGTCTCACACACCATTACAGAGGGGAAAGTAAGGGGGAGCCACAGTACCTGGGTGATGGTCTTCTGCCAAATCACAGTGGGAGCAGGGTCCCCAGAGATTGGGACATCCAGGCGCAGCTTGTTCCCAGCCACAACCACAATGGTATCTGGTGTGCGGCCCGGGCAGTCCAGGTGGATCTTGGGAGGTTCTAGGGTGCAATGGCACAGGTCACAGGAAGGGGAGGGACAAGGGAGGAGACAGGTCACTGGGAGGGGGCACCGGGGCCTATGTTATTGGGGGAACACACACACACACACACACACACACAAAAAAAAAAAAAAAACAGCTTCCATGGCCAAAAAAATTAGGAAGCCTTGAGTGAAATCAAGTCCAGTGTGTTTCCTTATTGCAGAACTTCTCAGAGCCTTTAACATATCACTGACCTCCTGAATTGACAGAGAGGTGGATCAATTAAGTGTTTCCCAAATCTACTTCACCGTGGAACCCTTTTTCAATGACTTAACATTAACTGAACCCAGTTTGGAAAGCAGAGAGCTGGATAGAGCAGGCCTCCTCCTGGACTCTTCTGAAGTTAGAACACTAAAATATCTGATTAAGGTTTAACCTAGGGCTGGGGCTGGGGCTCAGTGGTAGAGCACTTGTCTAGCACGTGTGAAGCCCTGGATTCAATCCTCAGCACCACATAAAATATAAAAAAAACAAGTCAGGTGTGGTGGTGCACGACTGTAATCCCAGAGGTTTGGGAGGCTGAGGCAGGAGGATCACCCAGTTCAAAGCCAGCTTCAGCAAAAGCAAGATGCTAAGCAACTCAGTGAGATTCTGTCTCTAAATAAAATATAAAATAGAGCAGGGGATGTGGCTCAGTGGTTGAGTGCACCTGGCTTCAATCCCTGGTACCCCAAAATAAATAAATAAACAAACAAGCAAAATAAAGGCATTGTGTCCATTTAAAAGTAAAAAAAAAAAAAATTTAATTGTATAGAGATGTAATAACAAAACCTCACATCTGCAATGCCTTTTGACATTTCACACAGTCTCTTATCCCCATAACCATGCTATGGAAGATGCGCCAGCAACACCCCCATTTCAGAGTTGAGGAAACTGAGGCCAGAGAGATCATAACTGACCACGGTGACAAGTGGCAGAGCTAGAGCTGGTCATCAGGCCCCCCACCCAGGACCCTTGCTCTTCCCCATGTCTGGAGTGGAGGGGAGACGTGGCTGGGTGTGGGGAAGTGGGCAGAGCACAGGGGCCCCGGGACTCACCCTGTCTGGGCACAAAGTCAATCTTGACCTCTGCAAGAGAAAGAAGAGTAAATGGCACCAGGGCCAGGGCAGGGACCAGCCCCGAGGGCTCCTGGTCCTGCTGCCCCCACTGCACCCTGGAGCTGCTCACCCATGAAGTGGAGTTTGGCTGACAGGTTGCAGGCGAAGCCCTCGGGCACAAAGCTGTAGTCGGCCTCGTCCTCAGGTGTCACATCGTCAATGGTCAGCTTGTGAACCCTGCAGGGCAGCGGTGGCTCAGGGGACCCCACTGGGCCACGGACCCCTGGCCCCACAGATACCCTGCTCCTCTGTGTTCTGGCTCTTTAAAAATGCTCCATTTCTCCATTTTCACATTTCCCAGCTCCCTCGACTGTTTTCACAGGTGGGCGGCATGACAGTGGTTTCTATACAGTGTCCCCTTGGCCGGGCCCTAGAGGCCAAGCAGGGCTGGTCGGTAATCTCTGTGACCTCAGGCCCAGCACGGCAGCCCAGATGCGCAGCCAGGAGCAGAGGCTGGAGAGCAGAGGCCTCTGGCCAGAGCCGCCTCCGCAGCAGCCTGTCCCCAGGCTCCAGTCACAAGTGGGGGGCAGGGCATGGGCTCTGGCCTGCGGATCTGGTACTGCGCGGTCCTGCTGCGTCTCTGATGGACTCTCCCCGTCTCTCCCTATTTTTCTGTCTCCGTATAACTCTCCTCCCGTCTCTCTTCCTCTCTCGCCATCTCTTCTGTCTCTGCCTGTCTCTCTCCCCATCTCTGTGTGTCTCCGTCCGCCTGCCCCCTGCCACCCCGTGCACTCACCGCCCAATGTGGGACACCTTTATGCGACTGTCGGGCACCAGCTCCTTCCCGTTCTTCAGCCACACGCCGCGCACGTTCTCATCGGAGACCTCACACTTGAACACAGCCTGGTCCTTGGCGCCCACCGCCAGGTCCGCGATGCTCTGGTACACCTCCAGCTTTTTCTCTGGGGGGCAGGTGGGGACAGTGAGCCCGGGAGAGGGTCGGGTGTGGGGGTCAATCCCTGTCTGGCAGGTGCGAGTACGTGAACACGCGTATGCATGTGTGATGGGGTGTACCTGGTGGTGCCGTGTACACAAGGAACCTGGGGTTCAGCTGCCCAGCCCAGCTGGCCCTCCCAACACCCTCTGAAGTGGCTCCTCAGTAATCCAGTTTTACAGGTGGAAAGACAAGGCACAGGTAGCCAAGTGACAGCTCGAGGTCACACAGGCCTCGGCCCCAGGTTTGCCTGATGGCTCCATGAGGCTGGGTGGGGTTGAGCTGAGGGCCCGCTCCCCCTCCCGGGGCCTCACCCTGCACGATGAGCTCCGCCAGCGCCTGGCCCCCGCTGGTGCGCAGGGCGTAGTGCCCCGCGTCCTCCATCGTCGCCTCGTTGATGATCAGGTGGTGTCTCTGGCCGTCCTTCTTGAACCGGTATTTGAAGGTCTCCTCCCGGGTCAGCTCCACCCCATCTTTTAGCCTGGCCGGATGGGTGGGCAGCAAGGGCTGTGGCCTCCTCTGGGAAGAGGACCCGACCCGCGCCCTGACCACATCCCCAGGCCCCTGGCACCCACCATTTGACCTGGGCCCCCTCCTCGGACACTTCGCACTCAAACTCCACGCGCTGCCCCACCATCACCAGCTGGTCCTCCAGGGCCCGCGTGATCAGCACAGGGGGCTCTGTCCAGGCAAGGACAGCATGAGGGCCAGCCCCCCACAGCCGTGGCTCCCTTCCCTGGGCCTCTGGGTCCCCAGCCCACCTTTGACGAAGAGCTCGGTGCTGCACTTCTCACCGCCCACCACGCACTGGTAGGCCGCGTCGTCGGCCAGCGAGCACTGGCTGATGGTCAGGGTGCGCTTGGTGCCCACAGACTCGAAGATGTACCTGCGCCGGGGCCACAGGGGAGTGCCGGGGGGCCACAGACGCCCTTCCAGCCTGGGTGCCCCATCCCATGCCCCCCGCCCAAGCCGTCCAGGAGGGACTTACTTGCTATGAGACAGAAGGGGCCATTGGAGCGTCCCCACGGGAGGAAGTGAGACCCAGAGAGAGACCAAGAGGAGACAAGGGCAGAGTCAGAAAGATGGGAGTAGATCCAGGGAGGGAGCCATGGGGGACGACACAGAGACACAGGGGTGGGTGGGCAGGAGGATCGCGCCCACCCTGCTGACCTGCCGCTCATCTGGATCTCCTGTCCGTTCTTAAGCCACTTGACCTCGGCGTCAGGGTCGGCCAGCTCCACTGTCAGCCGGATCTTGTGGCCCTTGCTCACCTGGTAGGCCGGCTGCAGCTTCTTCTGAAAGGCTGAGCACCACCCCTCAGCCCCAGCCAGCCTGCTGCCCGCACCCTGCTCCCCCAGGCACAGCATGGTGGCTGCGGCAGGCACCCATGTCCGCCGCCAGCCCCACGTCTCTCCCTGCCTCTGCATCTGTGTCTCTGCTATGACAGCTTCGCCATCTCTGTTCCCTCCCTCTCTCTCTCTTGTCTTCCTTGAGGTCCTCTCCACCTGGTTGGTTTAGGGACAGGGTTAGAAGCTTCCAGAAAGACAGAAGCTTGTCAGAAAGCCAAGGATGGGAAAATGGACCTCCTCTTCTTCTTGCCCCTGTTTTAACAGCAACCCCAGTTTTGCACTCCTATCGGGTGCACCCCACCCAGCGCTCTCCAGAGGCCAATGTCCTGTGCCCTGTGCTGCACGAGGGACACAGGAGTCGGTGATGACTGGCCCAAGGCCACCAGCCCCACTGGTATGTGGCCAAGCTGGGTCTGGAGCTCAGGGCTGGCCCAGGATGAGCCTCCTCTTGCAGTCAGGATTGTAAACCCAGCACCGGGAGGGAGCCGCGCTCCACCTGCCGCGCAGAGGAGGATCCCGAGCCCTCAGACGCCCTGGCGGGGCCTGGAGCCTCTGGGGCAGGAGCAGAGCTCTGCCTGGCGTTCTGTGGTCTTGAGCTAGCTCCTTAACCAACCTCTCCGTGCCTCAGTTTCCTCACTTGTAAAATGGACATGATAATGGCCCCTACATCTGGGTGTTGGGAGAAGCAAATAAGGTAACATGTAAATCACTTGGCACCTGGCTTATTAGGTCCTTGGGGCTTTTTGTTGTCGTTGTTTTGTTTTCTACTGTTGTTACTACTCTCACTACAAGATGTGCCTGTCCCCTGGGACTTCCTCTGCCCATTTGCTGCTCCTCAGTCCCCTGCAGGCCTTGGCCAGAAGTTCAGAGGTTCATCATCAAGAGATTCCCAATACCAACGGGGGCCACCATGCAGGTCAGGGCTAGGCCGCCGTCCATGCATCCGGGTCTGAGAGGCAGTGGCTCAGGGACCCTGGGCAGGTGGCCAGGGAGGAATGAACCAGCTCCCCAGAAGCACGTGCGTGTGTGTGTGTGTGTGTGTGTGTGTGTGAGGGGAGGAGCTCACTTTCCATGGCCCTGCCTGGACACTGAAGGTCCTTACAGAGTGGACCCTGAGGACACGGGGTTGAGCAGGCAGCATGGCCACTGTTGTCCTGCTCACACCAGCCTTTGTCCATCAGATGATGGGGAAGGGCTAGCCTGGGCCCTCCTGCTTGACCTGCCTGGAAGGAAGATGGGCTAACCCATGGCCTCCTGCTTTGCCTATCTGTGAAGAGGACCAGGCGGCCGGCTCTCGGGCTAAGGCAGCCTCTTCCCTCTTCTTCCCAGGTGGGGAGGGGTAACCAGGTTTCTTCCCTTTTCAGAGAGGGTCGGAGAAAGAAGGGGCCACCTGGTTTTGACACAGTGAGGAGGGTTAACTTGTGGTCCTCTCTGAGCTAAACTCGGCTTCATTTTCTGTCTGTGAGGAGCGGAGCTAACCTGGGCACTGGGAGGCGTTAACCTGGCCCTGCTCCTCTGTCCCTCCCTGGGCTGAGCCAGGCTCCTCCTCTGTCCCTCCCTGGGCTGAGCCAGGCGCCTCCTCTGCCGCCCGGGGAGCGCTAACCTGTGCTCTTCCTCTCGTCGCGCTTCATGCCCTTGAGCCTCCGCAGCATGCCGCGCAGGTCGGTCACGCCGTGCTGGAAGGCGATGCGCTCGTACTCGGAGGGGGGTGCCTGGCGCAGGATCTCCCACACGTCCTCCTCGGCTGGCGCCTCCAGCTTTGGGTCCCTGTGTCCCGCAGGCCGTGCTGAGAGGTCGGGGCATCCCCTGGCGCCTGGGGGGTGGGGCTTCTGGGGACCCAGGACCTAGGAGCGGGGCTGCGCCTGCCCTCTGCCCCTTCCCTTCTGGGGGGTCCGGGCAGAGTCTGGGGGCCCGTGGGGCTTGGGAGCTGAGGCTGGGGAGGGGACCTGAGCTGCGGGCTTTGTGGGTACTCACCGCGGGGTCCGGAAACTGCTGCTCCAGGTGGGGCGGAAAGGGCAGGGACACATTAGAGGTCTGGGCACCTCCCCACCAAGACCCGGGCCTTGACCTCCTCCCACACTCGCACCCCAACATTTATGGGGTACCAATGATGCCCTGGAGGGAGCGGGCAGGACCTCCAGTGTGTGGCGCCTTTCCTCATTACCCCTAAGGTCCCATAGACACCTGGGTGGCATCGGGGGCATCAGGAGCAACCCGAGGCTCAGACTCACCCCAGGCAGTGGGGAGCCTCACCCTGGTCTGCGTCTCTCACCAAACCCTGGCAGAGACCGCGTGGATCCCCAAAGGGTCAGTTGCACCCCCACCAGCACCCTGCTGCCCCACAGCACCCAGACCCTGTTCCTTACTCTCTGGGCGGCGGAGACACCAGCCACAATGGAGGAGCCGGAAGAGAGGGAGGAGAGGACAGAGAGAGTGAGCACAGGTTAGTAGGGCCAGGCTGAGGGGCAATTCCTGCATCCTCAGGGACCCTCTCTCAGCCTATCTGGGTCCTGAGAGTCTACTACAGTGCACTGTGAAGGACACTGAGGATGGCTGTCACACATCTGCACAGACTTTTAACTCTTTCCTATGCAGGAACCACTCCTCTGGATAGACATGGAAACCAGCTCAGAGAGGCACAGTGAGTTTCTCAGGGCCACACAGCTAGAAAACCACAGTGCTGGGATTTGAAACTGGGCCTCAATATCTGCACCAGAGATGACTCCCTGGGCCTCACCTCTTCTTCAGCAGGGAGCTGAAGTCCAGAGTCCCAGTGTCCTCGTGGCTGTCACTATGGAGAGAGATCCCTATGAGGATTCGGTGGAGGGGACTGGAAGCAGCTGGGTGGAGTGTGTGGGAGGAAGAAAGGCTAGCCAGATGGGGCTCCCTGCCCATCCCAGGCCCCCAGGGTCTGTGTGCAGGGCAGGTAGGGCTGGGGAAGGGGTACCTGGTTCGCCGACCTCCTCCGGCCAGGCTCCTGTGGGGATCAGAGGGTATCCTCACCTGCCAGGGCAGCTCACCGGCCCCCACCTCCCTGGACTGTGTCCCCTCCCCCACCTCACCCCCAACCCTGACTCCACGAGCCTCAGCCTCCATCACTGGCCTCCCCAGGCCCTTAGGAGAGACGGCCACTCACGTGCGGCGGAAAGCCGATCGCAGGTCCAAGTCTCCGGGGCCAATGGCCTCTGGGACCACAAAGGAGACAGGAGAGGGAGCTTCAGGGGGCGGCGCTGGGGAAGCCCTTCCCTGGGGCCTCTGAGTAGCCACAGATCTGCCCATCCCGGTCCTCCTGAGGGTGGGCATCTGTCCCAGGACCCCACTTTCTCCGCCTTCCACAGGTCAAGTTACCAGGGAGTGGGACTCTTATGGTCCCCAACCCCATAAGGGGCAGCCTCACTGACCTCACCTCAGTCTGTCCTTTGCCTCCCCCACAACACTCGACGGCTCTGTGCCAAGAGCCAGGGACACCAAGAGGACTACAGCAGAGTCCACCCCGGCTGACTTCCAGACTCTGTCCCAAGCCCACCCCCAAAGCTCTGTGGAGGTCCCCCACACCGTGAGCCAGCCGCCCGGGGATGGGTCAGCACTGGGGGTGCGGTCAGCACTGGTGTCTGGCCAAGGCCAGGTACCCTCCTTAGAGCTGGGAAACAGGGGCAGATATGGGAGGCCAGGACCCACGGGGACTAGGAGCCCAGGACAGACACCAGGCCCCTCACCATGGACAGTGAGGTTGAAGTTGCAGCTGTCAAATTTGTCCTTGGTGGACACCTCGCAGCGGTAGCCACCAGCAGAGCTGGCCTGGGCATCGGTGATGTGCAACTCAAACAGGTAGACCTGTGGGGTAGGTGACACAGGAGACTGGGGCCAGGAGATATTGTCCTTCTCCCTAAGGCAGACTGGGCATGGCAATGCCTCCCAGCCTTCTCATACCCCCAGGGTCAGCTAACTCTTGTGGAGCTTTGTATAAACTAGAAAAAGGCTCCACCTCTCAAGACCGTGAGGCGGCTACAAGGCCAGAGGTAGCCACTTAATATAAGGCCATTTGGGGCAGTGCCCAGCCTGCACAGCTGGACATGTTGGCCCTTCCCTGCTAGAGTCTTCCTTGTCAGTGGTGGACTGTGCAAGACTGAAAGAAGAAGAGGCGAGGAGTCAAAGCACAGGGAGCTTAAGGTTCTGGGCCTGTGGGTGACCTTGGAGAAATGACTTTGCCTCTCCAGCCTTGGTTTCTTGGTCTAATGAGGAATGATTCTGGCCAATCCCTTGAGCTCTGATACCCATCCACCCAAGGACTGGACCAGCTCCCAAGCTGGTATCCCCAGGGTTCCCCGGATTCCCCAGCCTTCCTGAGTTCCCAGGGGACCCCTAAGTCCCCCACCACCCTCTCTCAACCTCGCCATGCTCCCTGTGTGCCCTAGTCCCTGACCCCTGCACCTCCCAGTCTCATGCTGTTCCCTGTACCCCTTGTGCCTCCCGGGGGCTCTCCAGGTCCCCTGCCCAGTGTCCCCAGCGCCGTCCCCGAGCCTCCCGCAGGCTCGGCTCCCACCTTGCTGGCCCGGTCGTAGCTGTCATGCAGCTGCAGGTGCTGGCCCACCTTGCTGCTCAGGTCCACCCACTTGCCCTTGAACCACTTGACGGTGGGTGGCTTCAGGAGGCTGGCACCGGCCACTCGAGCTGAGAAGGTGATGCTGCCCCCTGCGAGAGAGGGTGATGCGCTGGGCTTGGGGTGCCCTGCTGCCTCCCTCCCACGCCAGCCCTGGGCAGAGGCGCCCACACTCACCCACCGTCACCTCGCCATCCTGCGGCCGCATCACGAAGAGACCAATGGGATCCTCAGGGGCCCCAGGGCCCCCAGGGGCAGGGCCATGGGGGGCTGCTGAGCTTGACCCTGTGAGCAGAGGCCTTTGAGACTTGCCCTGGGACACCCCTTCCCGCTGGCCCTGTCTATCCCTGTCCAACCCCTGTCACCTTCGGGACTCGGGGCGCTTCCTTCCGGCTCAGTAGCCAGGGCTCCTCCCGGGGCTGCTGGGGCCTCCGCAGGGGCCTGGGCAGGGGCTGGTTGGGGCTCGGCCTTCTCTGGAGGGGGCAGAGTGGGGTCAAGGCCTGGTTTCTAATCAGGGAGCCCCCCATGTCTCCTGGCATCAGCCCCATGAGCCCCCAGTCTGCAAAGCTTCTCACTTGGATGATAGTGTCCAGATCCCTCTGGGCCACGTCCTCCTGTCCCCTGGGCCTCTCCCAGAGGTGGCACAGCCTGGCCCCGGGAGCCAGCCTGCATCTTGCCTTTCATTCACCCTCAGACTGAGCTCCCAGCACGGCCCTCAGGTCCACCCTGCTCTCCTCCCCCAGCCTGGGCTGGGCTCCGCGGGTGCCCACCTCCAGGGCTTCCCTGCCAAGTGGCCATCTGTGTGTGGGCCCCGGCCAGGCGGCTCCACAGAGGGCAGGCTGGGCCTCCTTCCCACCTGGCAGTGGCAGGAAGGGACCCGGGAGGCACTGGGGTGTGGAGAGGGGAGCGGGCAGCCAAGGCCAAGAGCAGGGCAGCTCCGGTGCCCCCAGGGTGGCCCACCAAGCTCCTACCTGCTTCTATGACCTTGAGGTCAAACTTGACTTTGGAGGAGCCTGCAATGACGGCGTAGCAGCCCTGGTCAGCAGGGCCCACGTCCTGCACGGTCAGCGTGTGCCGCCTGCCCTCGGCCACCAGGCAGTACTTGTCACTGGCGGCGATGTCGCTGCCCTCTCGCTGCCAGCGCACCTTCACTCCTGCACGCTCTGTCTCCGCCTCAAACACCGCAGGGCTGCCCGCGGCCACTTCCGTTGACCGCGGCTTCTTGCTGAAGGCAGAGGCTGAAAGGCCAGTCGGAGGCTACAGGGGTGCCTGGCTCACTGTGCCCCCTGCAGCTGCTATCACTAAACCCTGCGACCCGGACTCTCCATGGACCTCCTCCTTTAACATGAGTTGGGTGCAGTCACGTTCATTTCTCAGACGGGGACACTGAGGCGCAGAGAAGTCAGGATCACACAGCCAACAGGAGAAGAGACAGGGCTGTGGTCCTAACTGCCACACAAGACTGTCCCTGGATCCCCCACCCTACTTGCCTGGGGACACCAATAGTGAACCCAGCCCCCACCAACAGGGGCCCTTGGCAGGGGGCCAGTACTCTGTCTACTTGGAATGTGGCTAAATTTGTCCTTCAAGGGCCTGAGGCTGAGAATCAGCAACTGAGATAAAGCTGGCCTGGGAGGGGGCAGGGGTTGGGGGCCTGGATCCCTGCCCTGGACGACCTTAGCAAGGACACAGCCCTCCAGGACCATGGGCTGTGATTTTTCTCTGCCCTTGTCCTGGAACTGGGGCCTCCTGACTGTTTTCTCCCAGAGAAGAGGGGTTGCATCAGACTCGGCGGGGAGGTCACACCTGGTGTGAGCACTCCAGGGGCGCAGGCTCACAGAGCACATAGTGTCACAGCGAACCAGCCCAATCCCTCTCTGCATCTATGGAGAAATCAAGACCCAGGGAGGGTAGGCAGGGTCCCACAGCAGGCAAGCCTGCAGCGGGGCTGGCTCAAGTCTTGTTTAAATTGGGCTCCTGTTGGCAGAGACCCTAACTGCAAAGTGGGGGATGAAGACAGAGAGGGACCGACCCCCTAGGGCTCTGAGAATGGAGTGATGGCCCTGGGCACTTCCTGCCTAGGCCCTCTCCCATCTTGGAGAAGCTGGGTTAATCCTCAGTCTCATTGGAGGCTTGGAAAGATAAACAGAAAAACAGACTGAAGAGGACTGGCCCCTTCCAACCTGGGATCACTGACCCCCCCTCAAAAACTATCCCCACCCTGCTCTCCACCTGGACAGACCCCCTGCCCCCACATCCAGCCCCAACCCCCTGCCGGGGACTACCTGGCTTCTTCCCTGGTTCAGGCATCTCGAGAGAGGTCACACCGCACCAAGCAGCACAGGCCACCTAAGGAGGGACTGAGCGGGGTCCTGTCCTTTCTGCTATATATGGGGGACCTCCCCCCTCCCCAGCTCTGCTTATCTGCCTCCTGCCCAGCCACCTGCTAAATATAGACAAATTCCAGGGAGCTGAGGTCCCTCTAGGGAGAAGGTAAGGCCATGTCTTCCCTGGTTGGCTTCTGTCCCTCCCCCCACCCCCAGTGCAATATGATGGCTTCTGCCTCTTCAACCCTGGGTGAACCTCAGGGGTACCCCAATCCCTGTCTGCATGTCCATCTGACCGCAGACTCTGCAGTGGGCATGTGCGGGGCCTGTAACCCCAGGCTAATGGATCCATGGCACCCTTGTGGTCCGTGGTGGTGGCCACAGGCCCTGGGCTGCCCTGAGACCTGGCAGCTATTAATTCTGCAGCACCGGGGTTCTCTCATCTGTAATGTGGGGCTGGGAAGAGCAGCGCAGGACTGTTACCACATGAGCCAGGTTTACATATGAAAACGCTAAGCCCTGTCTGGCATGTGGAACACGCTGAGCCGATATTTGCTCTTAGGATTTGGCCCGCATTATCGCAGCTCATGCAGCTCATGAGGCTCAGAGCTGGTCTCATGCTGCGGATCTTGGATGGACTTAGTCCAAGGCCAGGTTGGAAGGAGGGAATACGGGGGTGGGGTGGTGGTGGCTGGTGTCACTTAAAGGGAAGGGCTGGGGGAGCCTGCAGGTAAGGGCCTGCGGGTAAATCTCTAAATACACCCTAAAGTAGAACACAGAATAAAGTCAGCTCTTGCTCACATCACCAAGATTAACCAGCGATTAATGCCAGAATCTTCTGAATCCCCTCCTCCCACCCTCCGTTGTTTCTCTGTGACCTCTTGCCCACTGGGACTGGACACCTTTTCCATCACATCAGGGCCACGGATTGCCTCAGAAAGAAGCAAATTATCTGGGACCACCCCCCCCCAAACAAAACCCAATATTAGGAAAGATCATTCATCTCCCACCATCAGAAAAGGAATTCCATACACAAGCATTTTCCAGATGATAAAAACTTGCCATTTCTTTATATATCAAAATCCATTATTTTCTTCCATTTTTTTAACCATATCACCTGCTTCTGAGCCTTTTTAAAAAGAAGACACTGAACACCATTTTTGCCATGCTGGAGATGAACCCAGGGCCTCACTCATGCTAGGTAAGTGCCCTGCCACTGAGTCACACCCCAGCCCCCACCTTCTCTGGGGGCTCTGCAGTCAGGCTGGGAGCACCATGGCTGGGCTGTGATGAGCCTGCAGCTCTCCGGGTCTTTCTCCCTAAGCTAATGCTTAATGCTAAGGTCCTAGGACCTGGGTTTTCTGAAGACAGCTTCCGGAAGTTTCTTCATTCCCAGGCTGTCTACTGCCACTACCCGCTATTTGCTAAAGCAAGATTCTTCCAGGCTCCTTGCTGACTGTGTCTGTTGCGCCTTTCTGTGTGGCGGGAGTCCGCCAGCCAAGTGTTCAGGATAAAGGGCTGCAGGAGGGGGACTTGAATCACCGGCCCAAGGTCTTGCAGGGCTGGAATCTTGTGAGAAGGGGTCTTAGCCTCTGCTCCTGCACAGTGAAGACATCTATTTCCAGATAAGTAAAGCTTCCTAGCTCATGGTGGGGCAGACCTGGAGTGGATCCAGCCTGGCCACAAGCCAGCTGAGAACTTGGACCAATTATTCCACCTCTGAGAGCCTCGGTGTCCCATTCTATAGAATGGGAGGACACCAGAGTCCTCATCTCAGTACTGCATGACCAGAAAATCCAGTGTTGTTAACAAGGTCATCCTTCTCATCGACATCATTTGCACCATATTTAACTCAGAAGATGGTGAATTCAAGCCTCATCCAGGCTTCAAACACCCTCTCGCGAGCAGAAGGCCTTTTATTTTGGTGAACTCTGCTAATAACATTGAAGGTCTTGTTCCAGGCTCAGGCAGTGTGGGTCATTTGTCTGTGTGTCATTTGTCTCTGCGTGCCCAGGGTCCAGCACTGGGTAGACACCCAATGGCTAAATGAGGGAACCAGCCATGTCCCTGCCCAAGGGGGAGGGGACAGACAAGGGGCACATTCTGAAAGAGACTCTGTCGCTGCAAGCATGGTGACTAACAAGACTTTACTTCCTTCCTAAAGGGTGAGGGCGGTGGGAGAAGGCGATGCTTAGAAAGGAGCATCCATCTACAGAAGTGACAAGAGACAGCCCCAAGGAAGCGCCCTGGCCGGCGCCCTGGCCGACGCCCTGGCTGCGGGCACCTCGGGGCTGGGGTCCCCTGGGGCAAGCGGGGCTGGAGGGGAGGGGAGGGAGGTGGCCAACAGTCCTGCCCTGGCCCCGGGCGTCCTCCCTGTGTCCGGGCCGACGGGAGGTTAATGCTGTGGCCCGTGGGAGGCCTGGGGGCCCTGCGGGCTCAGTGCGGCGGGTGGCGGCGCTCGGCCAGGCCGCCGCGGCCCAGCACCTCGCCGCTGAACTGGTAGGTGAGCTTCTTCTTGACCTTCTTCACCTCGCCCGTCTTGCCGTAGTTGCGCAGCGCGCGCGCCATCTTCTGGTAGGTCATCTTCTTGCGGTTGCCCTTCTGGATGCCCCAGCGGTGCGCCAGCGCCTCCTTGTGCTTGGACGAGAACTGGAAGGTGCCCTTGTCCTTGTCCACCCACCAGATGCTGTCCTTCATGTCCCCACTGCGAAGCAGATCGAGCAGGAACTGATACAGGCGGATCTTCTTCTTGCTGCCTGTGGGAGAGGGGCGCGTGGGGTGGAGGCCACAGGGACCCCTCAGGGACCGCCCACCCCACGGGACCATGTGGCGGGATGATTCACAGGGGAAGAGCTCCCCCAGCTTCTGGGCTCACACTGGCACACACACGCACCATGCACACACGCGCTCATGCACGTACACAGCACACTTTGCGGAGAGCCCTGTTACACTCATAACACGTGCTCACAGAGCCCGGGTAGAGACGCTCAGAGACCCTGCAGAACGATCACACACACAGACTCCAGCCTGATAGCTGGGTTGATCGGCCTCGGCTGGGGTGTAGAAGGGGCAGGGGACAGAGGGCTGGGCTCAGCTGGGTCAGGGCCTGGGGCTGGACCTTACCTGTTTCCCCGTGCAGAAGGCCAGGCCCGGGCTCCAGACCATCCGCCTCCCCATCAGAAACCTCCAGTGGAGGGCTCTGCCGCTCGCCCTCCTCCTCATCTGAGCTGGGCTGATGTGGGGACAGGGATGGGTATGGGAGGCACATCCGGGGCAGGTAGGGGACCTGGAAAGGTGGGGGAAGGAGTTGAGGTCAGGAAGGGTCAGCTCAGGGCTCAGTAAGAGGAGAGGGAGTGCTGGGAAGCAGGTGGCCACAGGGGCAGGAAGATTAGGAAGAAGGCTGAGAAATTGGAGGCCAGTGGAGGCCACAACCACACAGGGCACAGTGACCAGGGGTTGCTGACATCCAACCCACTGCCCTTCCCACCTGGGCCTCCTGGTTCAGGGCAGGTCCCTGGGGAAAGGGCACCTTGTTCTCATACACCCAAAGGTGCTGTCTGGCATGACAGTGGCCTTGGGGGAGAAGGGGGATGCGGAGGGGGTTGATCTGGAGCAAATGGGGTTTGATGAGTGAGTGACAGTGAGGGAAGGGGTGGCGGAGGTCACTAGGTCACTGGGGTTACAGCCCCTGGGACAGAGAGGGTTTGGTAAGGGGGTCAGTGGGTGTGGAAGGGCCCTGTAGAGGTTCATGACTTGGATATCCGAGGGGCCCATAAATGAGGCCTTGCAGTCTGTGAGGGTCCCCAAGACACAGGACCATGCATGGGGTGGGGAGCCAAAGATGGGGGGTTCATCTGGGGTCTGTCCATCCCCAGCGAGAGGAGATAAGGGGTGCAGGCCACGAGGTCAGTCGAGGGGTCAGTGGCAGCCGTTGGGGCTTCGGCCGCCGTTGGCGCGGTGGGGCAGGAAGCCACGTTGAGTAAGAGCCTGTGTCAGCTTCCTGTGAAGCTCCCGGGCCTCACCACAGGCCTGGCGTGGTCCTGAGGACAGAGGACAGCCAGCAGCACGCACCTGGTGGCCGAGGCTGGTGTGGGCCGGCGCCATGGGGGTGTCGAGGACGTGCATCTGCTCCAGCTCCATGTGGCGGTAGAGCTGCTGCAGCTGCGGGGGCTGCACGCTCTGCAGCTCCGTGAAGTGGTTCTCGGGGAAGCTCTCGAACTCGCTGTGCACGTGGTGAGGGTGGAAGTCCCAGTAGTGGTCTGTGGGGGGACAGGCCATCAGTGAGCCCCGGCGGGCAGGGCGGGGAAGTGCCAGCAACAGAAACAGCCATGCCGGGCCGCAGGGGGCTCGCTCCGCATCCAGACTGCAGGGCTCCCCCCACTGATGCTCCTGTCTCCTACTCCTGCTTTATGGGGAGGACCCTGAGGCTCGGAGGCTACTCCACACGCCCAAGGTCAAGGGCAGCATCCATGGCAGAGCCCGAACCCAGGCCTGAAGCAAAGCCCTTGTGCTCAGCACCCACTTTCTCCTGCCTCCTGTCCAGTCACAGGGGTGCAGGTTTCTGGTCCCCAAGTCTGAGTCCTGACTCTGCCACTGACTTGCAGTGAGACTTCAGGCACAGCCTGGGCCCCTCTGGCCGTAAAAGAGGGTCATTGTTCTGGGGAGGGTTCAAAGGAGAACTCATCTGTAAATCTTCCTAGCCTCTGGCCTCTGATTCCCTTCCCCCACCTCAGACCTCCGAGTTCCTGAGGTCCCTGGCTTCCCTAGTCACACACAGGACCTTGTCACATGGCCAAGGTGTGACGGCCAAGTCACAGGGCTGACCTTTTCTCACACTTCCAGAGCTCGTCCAGACCCACGGTGCTGCTCCTCCAAGCCCTGGCCTGAGTACTGTTCCAGGGAGGGGGCAGCGCCGCAGGATCCCTGGGAAGCCCCGGTGGCTGGCTGGAGTCTGGGGAACAGCCACACACCCCCGCAGCCTGTCTCGGGGCCAGGGCAGATCTTGAGCATGGTTTCTCTGGGCACCTTTTCCAGGAACAAAAACTGCCCACGTCTGAGGGACTTCCTGAGCAGCGTTTGGGTCCGAAAGAAAGTGGGGTGTAGAGATGAGATGGATTTGTTCATGGGCACAAAGAAGGAGTGAATGAGAAGCCAGTCCGGGCAGTGTCTTTGGGACGTCCACTAACAGCCGTGTGTGTGTGTGTGTGTGTGTGTGTGTGTGTGTGTGTGTGTGTGAGTGGCTCATGAACATGCAGTTGTACACACATGTCTGTCATCTGCCTGCATTCCTCTCCCTCTTCCTCTTTCACAGGAACTCATACACTGGAAACCTAAGAAATGAGGAGGCTGAGGCAGGAGGATTGTACATACTAGGCCAACCTCCAAAATTTAGGGAAACCCTGTCTCAAAAAATAAAAAGGGCTGGGGATATAACTTAGTGGATTCAATCCCAGATCTCTAGTATTAAAAAAAAAAAAAAAAAAAGAAAGAAAGAAAAACCAAAAAAAAGAAAGAAAGGAGAAAAAATGATTTTTTTTTTTTTTAGCTCTTGACCAAATATCTGAGGACTTGCTTTCTAATCCTGCTAAGTGGTGGCTTTGCTGTGTGACCTCGGACAAGATCTTTCTCCCCCTGAGCCTGATACCCCATTTGGAAAGTCAGAGATGCAAGTAGATAGTAATCGAGGTTCTGTGCATGTGTGAAGTTGTGCGAGCCCACAACCCAGACAGCCCAGCCCTGCCTCTAGGAGACTGGAAAAGAGAAAGCCCACGATTTCAGGCAGAGCTGGTTCAAATCCTCACTGTGCCTGCGGCTAATGCCTACAAAGTGCCCAGAAGAGAACCAGGTGCAACGTAAGACTCACTCGGCATGAACCACTATCAGCATCATTGTATTAATATTTTATTCTAAAGAGCCGGCATTAGAACCAGGTGTGTGGGGCCCCTCTGTAGTGCCAGCATTTGGGAGGCAGGGGAGGGAAGGTCACTTGAAGCCAGGTGTTAAGATCAGCCTTGGTAACACAGGGAGACTCCCAGACACGCCCCACGCCCCCCCCCCCGCAAAAAAAAAAAAAAGCTTGCATTATCTCTTGAACATGCAGTACCAGGGACTGGGGACCGAACCTAGGGGTGCTCCACAAGTGAGCAATTCAGCCCCTCTTATTTTTTGAGCTAGAGTCTTACTAAATTGCTAAGGCTGGCCTAGAACTTGTGATCCCCCTGCCTCAGTAGTGGGGTGACAGGTATGTACCACCACACCTGGTTTACCGCTGTCATTCTTTTTTTTTGGGGGGGGGTGGGTATTTGTTTGTTTGTTTGTTTTGTGCTGTGGATTGAACCCAAGTGCACTTTACCACTGAGCTTTACTCCCCAGCCCTTATTATTTTTTATTTTCAGACAGGATCTCACTGAATTGCTTAGGACCTCATTCAGTTGTTGAATGTGGCCTCAAACTGGCCATCCTCCTGTCTCAGCCTCTCGAGTTGCTAGGATGACAGGTATGCACCATGCTCAACTCAGTAGCCACTTTATTTTGTTTATTTATTTATTAATTTTAGTACCAGGGATTGAACCCAAGGGCACTTAACCACTGAGCCACAATCCCCTTTTTATTTTTATTTTTTTATTTTGAGACAGGGTCTCACTAGGTTGCTTACAGCCTCGCTAAATTGTTTGAGACTGACTTTGAAACTGTGATCCTCCTGCCTCAGCCTCCTGAGCCCCTGGGATTATTAGGCATGCATCCTGGCGCCTGGCTCAGCAGCCGCTTTTAAAATGTTCATTTCCTCATCTCCCTGCTCCGGCCACCTTAGTGCCCCAGAGAAACAGCTTTTGGGGGACCTGTCACTTTTCCCCAGAGCCTGAAGTTGGAGCGCCAGTGTTTTCAGGGACTGATTTTGTTCCCCTCTGGGTTCCTGGTGCCTAATCATAGCAGACATAAACAGCCCTGTCCTGAGCAGATGAGCAAATGAACAAAAGAATCTTGGTTTCTGAATAACTCTTTCTACAAAGTTATGTAAACCTGAAAGGAAAAACAAACTTGGTGACTCACACGTGTAATCCCAGCCCTTTAGGAGGCTGAGGCAGGGGGATTACAAATTTGAGGTCAGCCTCAGACACTTAGAAAGACCCTGTCTCAAAATTTAAAGATAAAATAAAAAGGGCTGGGGACGTAGCAGAGGGATAGCACTGTCCCCAGCCCTTTTTATTTTATAACAAGGGAGACTAAGGCACGAGGAAGGTTTCAAAAGTCCCAACAGAAACCTGCCTTTGGCCCTGGTTTGGCGCTCGGGAGATTAAGGCCAGAGTGCCCAGGGTGCAGCCTCCCTCCAAAGCCCGCACCCTGGGTGCTCTGGCCTTACCTCCGGACACCCTTCCTGTTGGCAGTGCTTTATCCTTTCTGTCCCTTCACTGGGTCACCCAGGGGATCTCATTTAATCCTCACCCCAACTCTGAGGAGGTGGCCACCATAGTATGATCTCCCTTTTGTCGGCTTGGAGACTGTGACAAATACGTCCTTTGTCTACAGCACTCATTGGTGGAGTCGGGCTCCAAACCCACTGGCATGTAGCTTCAGGAACGAGCTCTCAGCCCCATACCACATCACCTCGGAGGAGCTAGACTGAAAGTGTTAAGACCTGGGGCGACACTTAACGGAAGCTCTCAGCAAAACCCGGGATGGCCCCTGAGAGACTTAGCTGACCGCTTCATTTATTTTTTTCCGGTACCAAGGATTGAACCTAGGAACGCTTAACCACCAAGCCCCATCCCAGCGCTTTTTATGTTTTATTTTGAGACAGGGTCTCACTAAGTTGCTTAGGGCCTTTCCAGGTTTCTGGGACTGGCTTTACACTTGTGATCCTCCTGAGCTGCTGGGATTACAGGCGTGTGCCAACGTGCCCAGCATCTGACTGCTTTTATCCATCTGTCCACCATTACCCCACCCATCATCCTCCATCCATTGTCTATCCATCCATCACTCATCATCTGTCCGTCCATCCATCATTAAACCACCATCCATCCATCCGTCCATCATCTACCATCAATCATCCATCATTCACCCCGACAGCCAGAAATAACTCACTCGCCTTGACCACTCATTTCCTCCCTCTAAACTCGCTCTCAACCTGGGGCCAAAGTCCTGCCCATACCTTCCAATTCTTACTCATTTGTCACCAGGACAAAAATAGAGTGAGATTCAAAACAACTCCACACAGAAATTCAGCCTTAAGAGTCATTCAGTTGACCTTATCTCCCCAGAACAGAAAGCTCAGCCTCAAACCCAGGGCTCTACCCAGGAGAACAGAAGTACAACCAAAACTGAGGAGAAAGATGAGGAATCAAGAGAGGAGGAGACAAGGAAAATACCCTTCGCAGGAAACCACAGACCGTTGGACACAGGTGGCCGGAGCCCAGCCTTCCCTGGAGATTGTTCAGATGTGGAAACTGAGGCCCAGAGAACTGCTGGTCTCAGAGCACTTGCTACTCTCTACCTTGTATCCTAATTATGAGAGTTTTAATTATTTCCCCTCTTATAACACTGAATCCAGTAGGACCTGTGTCCTTCGGCATCCAGCAACGCGCCTGGCATGTAAAATAGAATATTTATTAGAGAGCTCAGTGCAAGATGGATGGAAGGCTTGGTAGGTGGAGGGAAGGACAGCTGGAAGGAGGGATGAGTGGATGGTTAGATGAGTGTGTGAACAAATTGGTGAATCATAGATGGTTTGTGGTGTGAAGTAGGCAGACATCTGGGTGGATGGGTAGATGGATGGTTGGATGAGTGGATGGATGGATGGATGGATGGATGGGTAGATGGATGGATGGATGGGTGGATGGATGGGTGGATAGATGGATGGATGGATGGATGGATGGATGGATGGATGGATGGATGGATGGATGGGTGGATGGATGGATGGATGGATGGATGGATGGATGGATGGATGGGTGGATGGATGAATGGATGGATGGATGGGTGGGTGGGTAGATGAATGGATGGATGGATGGGTGGATGGGTGGATGGATGGGTGGATGGATGGATGGGTGGATGGGTGGATGGATGGGTGGATGGATGAATGGGTGGGTGGGTGGGTAGATGGATGGATGGGTGGATGAATGGATGAATGGATGGATGGATGGGTGGATGGGTGGATGGATGGATGGGTGGATGGGTGGATGGATGGGTGGATGGATGAATGGATGGATGGATGGGTGGATGGGTGGATGGATGTGTGGATGGTTGAATGGGTGGGTGGGTAGATGGATGGATGGATGAATTTATGGGTGGATGGAGAGAAAAAGCCATACTTTGGAACTCTTTCCTTCACCAGTCCCATCGCAAGCAGCAAAATCAGTCACATCCCTTAGGATGACTACTACGAAAACCAAACCAACAGAAAATGACAAGTGTTGGTGAAGATGTGAAAAAAAAATTAGAATCCTTGCACACCAATGGTAGGAATGTAAACACAGTGCAGCCCCCTGTGGGAATGAGTATGGGAATGAAAAATAAATCTACCATATAACCCAGCAATTCCATTTCTAGTATAGATCCCGAAGAATTTAAGTCAGAGTCTTGAAGAGATATCCGTACACCCAGGTTCACAGGGGGCTGCATTTTTCACAGCAGCCCATGGTCGGAAGCAACCCAAGTCTCCGTGGACAGATGAATGAAGAAGCGAAGGTGGTGTGTGCATCCAGCTGAACGGTAGTCAAGCTTTAGTGGGAGGGTTCCAACAGGTGGAGCCACATGCATGGACCTCGAGGACACCGTGCCAAGGGAAATGAGCCAGGCACGAAGGGGCAAATGTTGTGTGATTCCAGGTACGAGACACCTGGAGCAGTCAGGTTCACAGAGGCTAGTGGGTGGCTGGAGGGTTGCAGTTTTGCAAGATGAAAAGAATTGTGGAGACGGATGGTGGTGATGGTTACATGACAGTGTAACTGTATTTTTTTTATACCACCCAGCTGCATGCTTAAAAATAGTCAAGATGGCCACGCCTGGTGGCGCAACCGCCTGTAAGCCCAGCTATTTGGAAGGCCAAGACAGGAGGACGCAAGCTGGAGGCCAGCCTCAGCAATGTAGCGAGACCCTGTCTCAAAAATAACAAAGGCCAGGGATGTAGGCTCAGTTGTAGAGCACTCCTGGGTTCAGTCTCCAGCACTGAGGTTATAAAAAAAAGTTAAGATGGTCGATTTTATGGGATTTTTTAAATTTTTATTTTTTAGTTTTAGGTGGACACAATATCTTTATTTTATTTATTTTTATATGGTGCAGAGGATTGAACCCAGGGCCTCACACACGCCAGGCAAGCGCTCTACCACTGAGCCACAAGCCCAGCCCCAGACAGGCTTTTTAAGAAGTTTACTTGTAGAACAACTAGGCACTGGAAGATGATACTAAAAACTTCCAGAGAGACACAACAAACAGAGAAAAATAAGCAAATGTAAACAAAACATCAGGTAACTTTCGGAAAAGGGAATGTGGAAGGGCCTTTGACTTCACAAGGAGAGCTCTAGTAACCAGAAGACAGCAGAGAACTGTTTTCAAATTCCTAAGGAAAAAATGATTCTCAACCTGGAGTCCTAACATGGCTAAACTATTGTTAAAGTGATAGCAGAATAGCTGGAAGGCACGAGGAGGTAAAACACAACACAACCCAGCACAACAATGATAATAAAACCTGGGCATGGTAGCACATGCCTGTAATCCCAGCAACTCAGGAGGCTGAGATGGGAGGATGGCAAGTTTGAGGCTAGTTTCAACAACTTACTGAGGCCCTAAGCAATTTAGTGAGACACTGTCTGAAAATAAAAAATAATAAGGGCTGAGGATAAAACTCTGTGGTAAAGTACCCCTGGATTCGATCCTCAGTACCAAAAACAAACCTTGCCTGCCACACACCCTTCCCTTGGAGACTATAATGGTAAGGTAACAACTCCTTAGAGAAATTCAGTATTTTCCAGGTCTGTTCTGGTTATTTTACATGGATCATTTCACTCGATCCTGACAACAATTTGGTGAAGTGGGTGTTATTATGAAGTTAAGGCACAGAGAGGTTGACCATCTTGCCCATGGTCACTCCAGATAGCAATGGAGAGTGGGGGATGAATCCCTGTGTCTGCTTCCAGAATCAGGGCTTTTCTGTCCTGTGACACTGCCCCTAGGACACACAGGCAATGAGAGGCAAGCTGAGAGCAATATCCCTCGGTCATAATGGTGGAGATTTCAAATACCAATTTAACGAGAGTCACCAGGAAACTGCCCTGGGAAGGTGCACAGGTGTTCCGTGGGTGTGGCATGGCGGGCTAGAGTCAGGGTCTCCTTTCTCCTAGTGAGTGAATAGATGACCTCCCGACTGACAGACCAAGCAGATCCCTCTCTGCCTAGCCTCCAGAAGGTCCTCGGCCAGGGTTGGTGGATGAATAATGTTCTAAGGCTCTATTTCACACCCTCACTGGCCCAGTCAGACAGTGCTGCCACAGAAATCCTTCTTTCTGTTAGTAAAACAGCGGACACAAGGTCTATGTCACAGAGGAATATCCGCAACAGGCCTCAGTAAAAAAATAGCAAATTGCAGAACAGCATGATACAGTAATTTCATTTTTAAAAAATTTTTATAGGGCTGGGGCTGTAGCTCAGTGGCAGAGTGCTTGCCTCACATGCATGAGGCACTGGGTTCGATCCTCAGCACCACATAGAAATAAACGAATACAATAAAGGCATGCTGTCCATCTACAACTACAAAAAGTATCAAACCCAGCGCCTCACAAGTGCTAGGCAAGTGCTCAGCCACTGAGCTATAGCCCCAGCCCCAGGAATTCCATTTTGAATGAATAGAATCTACGTGTATATAGGTATATATTTATAAATATACAGGGCTATAGACATAGAATAAAAGTCTGCAATGATGTCTAAGGTACCTTTAGTGGGAGGGAGATAGAAAAGAGGGAAATGAGCCAGGTGTGGTGGTGCACGCCTGTCATTCCAGCAGCTTGGGAGGCCGAGGCAGGAGGATTGCAAGTTCAAAGCCAGCCTCAGCAACAGTGAAGTGCTAAGCCACTCAGTGAGACCTTGTCTCTAAATAAAATACAAAATAGGGCTGGGGATGTGGCTCAGTGGTCAAGTGCCCCTGAGTTCAATCTCTGGTACCCATCCCCCAACAAAAAAGAGAGAAATGTTTCTCATGGGATGCTGGAGTAGTTCGTAAGTCTTAGCAATGAGTATTTTGTAATAATTAAACATTAAAGATTTTAAATGTATTTAAATATCAACACACACACACACACACACACACACACACACACACACTTTAGTTTATGTGATTTTCCTCCAAAAGCCGGGCACAATAGCACATGCCTATAATCCCAGCAACTTGGGGGGTCAAGGCAGGAGGATTGCAAGTTAGACCCTAAGCAACTGAGTGAGACCCCGTCACCTATCACAAAATTAAAAATAAAAAGCCTGGGGATGTGGCTCCATGGTTAAGCACTCCTGGATTAAATTCATAGTACCAACAATACAAAACCTCTCCAAAATAGTGCTGATCTCTTGCCCAGTGTGCCTGGGGCTCTGGGCTCTATCCCCCACACAGCAAAACAAAGCAACAGAAAACCCACAAACAAGAACCTCTCCATAAAATAAAATCCACTCTCCCTCCATGTCCTGTAAGCCTCCTGTGACTGTCCCTATGCATTTTATCTCCACCTTCTGGTTCTCAGCAGCCTCTGGGGGCCTCTGTCAGGGTCTCCTTATGCTCCCTTTGCCTGGACCCCTCCCCTCCTACACCTTCCTTCACTCAAGATTTCAACTCAGTGACACCTACCCTGAGCTTACCGGACCCTGCACAGAAGGGTGTCCCCACACACAAAAACCGCACTATGTCACTCTGGATCTCATAGGACTTATCATTACGTGTGTGTGTGTGTGTGTGTGTGTGTGTGTGTGTGTGTGTGTGTTTGCGGATTTTCTCTCCCCTCCCTCCCGGACAGCAGGGCTTGGCTGGTTCGCTCCTGTGGACTCCCAGGTGCCTGCAATACTGTGCTCCGTGACACAGAGCAGAGGACCCTCGATGCTGAACTGATGCGGGAGGGGCACCCGTGCTAAGCGGTTGGAAGGATGGATGCCTGGGCGGGTGGAGGGGGGGTGGGAGGGTGTGCTCCTCCAGGCCCCCAGCTGCTCCCTCCCTCCTGCCTTGGGAATGCAGTAAAGCTAAGGAGGCCCCCCCAGTTCGCCGGGCCCTGTTCTCAGCACAGTGCCTGGCCTTACAGACCCTGTGCGTCACTTCGTTGAATCATCACCACACTGAAGTATCTTCAGGCTCTCAGTTTCTAGACGAGCAAAGTGGGGCTCAGGGAAGTTATGTTACTTGCCCCAAGCTACACAGCTGCTGAGGACATGGACCCGGGACTGACAGGGTTGGAGGGGGTGGGCAGGTCCGGAACACCTGAAGACTCTGGGGGCCCAGATTGGGGTGCTCAGGCATCCAACCAGGAGCCATTCCCCAGATCTAAGCACTTCCTCTGAAATTCTCACTCGGTGGGCCCAGCCCCAGGCCTAGTGGGTTTCTGATAAGTGGGCCAAACCCTCATACTCCAGGAAGGAAATCTGAGGCCACACAAGACCCAAAGGGAGTACCCCAACCCGTGAGTGGAAAGCCAGTTGGCCACGGGGAAAGCCAGCCAGCAGGAAGGAGGCCGCCCGCAGAGCCTGCAGGGCCGAGCCACCAGGGGGCGCCCTCCTCAAGCCCGACTGGTGATGGGTCCGTCCTGGAACCCACTGGCCCAAGGGAGGGTGTGTGGAGCTGGGGTCACTCACACCCATGGAAGGAGAAGCTGGGAATAGAGCTGGTGAGAGACACCCTCTCTACATCGTGTGAATTTTCTACCAAGAGGATGTGTTTCTAGTGTAATTACACATAAGCTTAAAAGCACAAAAGAGGGAGGAGGGCTCACGATGATCCCAGGCTGAGGCAATTCTACCGCAAGTTCAAGGTCAGCCTGGGCGATTTAGCAAGACCCCATCCCCAAATAAAACTTTTTAAAGGGTTGGGGATGCAGCTTAGTTTTAGAGCGTTGGCCTAGCGTGAGCAAGGCCCGGGTTCCATCCCCAGCACCAAAAGAAACAGCAACAAAACCAAAGATGGTATTTCCTGGGTTGGGGGCCTTTCTGGCCCTGGGGCTGAAAGTTGGTCTTGAGGGGACCCCACCCTACCTCGAGAGCTTCCAGGTGGAGTCCTTTAATGGATGCCGGCTGTGAGTTCCAGGCACCCTGATGGGAGGGTTCTAAACAGACCTGCACACAGGCATCCCTGGGTGCCGGGCTTCCAGCCTCCTCCGTGTCTCTGCCTCAAGGGGCCGCAGACACCCTGGAGAACCCCCACTGAGGATTCAGTCCCTTAACTGGACCACCTGACCTTTGGTTCAGGGATGCCTGCATCAGTACACCAAGATTCCCTTTGGGTGACCTCCACAGTCCTGTCAGGTCCCAGGCCCCTGGGGCCAATCTGCTCCAGGAAGGATGCTGGACCCTGGGGTAGACAGACAAAAGAACCTTCTGGCCCAGGTCTCTGCGGTAACTGGGACCCTCGGCCTCTGCTGAGCAAGGGGTCCTCAGAGCTTTCCCCTGATCCAGCAGTACTCAGCTGGTCGCGGGAGAGACTGACTAGGTTGTCATGATGGGCAGGTACCGTCATGGAGCAGGGAGGGGTTGAGGATGCTGCTAAGCCTCTTTTGGTGCCTAGGACAGTCCCCAAACAGAACTGTCCCGCCCAAAGTATCAGCAGAGAAGCTGCTAGACACACACAGCAGGGAGTAGGACTGTGGGTGGGGGCGAGTTTGAGGGAAAGACAGTGAAGAACTGAGGAAGGGGTTGGCGGGGGCGGCGAGTGCGCAGAGCGCTGGCCTTGGGTCCGACCGACCCGGGGCCCACTGGCCGGTGGGAGCCCTGTGCAGGTCACTTTGCTCCCTAAGCCTCAGCGTCCTCGTGTTGGAGTCCACGGGTTGGCTGACATAAATGTGCAAGAAGCTAACCTGGTCCTTGGCACACGGAAGAGGCTCATCAATGAGAGGTGGGGGATGCAGGGATGAGTAGCTCACTTCCCCCCAGAGCTCAGTTGACCTTGGAATTCCAAGGAAGACCCGGAGCCATTTCTTCTTTTTGTCTCCCCCGCCCCCCAGGTGCTCAGGCGCCCACCCACGCCTGGAAGGGGTGGCAGGCCCTGAACTCACCGTTGTGGCTTTCTCCATCACTGGTGATATACGGGTAATATTCATGCGTCTGGCGTTGGTACAGGTCCGTGTCATAGGGAACCAGGTCTTCTGACGGCTGCTGAGAGAGGAGGGTGTCAAGGCCTGGGCTGGGGGGGAGGCCCCAGCCAGGTTGGCGGCCCCCACAACAACACCTTCCCTCACCAAGGGACCCTGTTGACCCCGCAGCTCTCCCTCTGCTTGAAATCCACAAGGTCAGGGCCACGGGGAGGGGGCGGGGCCCCAGGAGAGCTAAAGGCAGTGATGGGGGCCCTAGAGGTCAGAGATCACAGGAGGACAGAGGAGAAGGAGCAGCCCCCTGCCCCGCTTGTCTGGGCCCCACAACTCTTTTTGGTTTGGATCTGAAATGCCCCCCACAGCCTCATGTAGGAGGCTTGGTCCCCAGTACAGCAGTATTCAGAGGTGGGACTTGGGAAGTGCCTGGGTCCTTAGAGCTTTGGCCTCAGGATTACTCCATTGATGGATTCATAGCTGATTGGACTTTGGGGACGGGATAGAAACTGTGGGAGTGCGTCCTTGGGGGTGGGCCCTTGGGGAGTCTACCTTGTTCCCAGTCCCTTCCTCCAAGCTCTCTCTCTTCCCAGCTGCCCGGAGGTGAGCAGCTTTGCTCCACCACACCCTCTTCCCCATGATGCTCTGCTTCACCACAGGCCCAGAGCAACGGAGTTGGCCACCCCTAGACTGAAACCTCTGAAACCGTGAGCCAAAATAAATCTTTCTCCTTTTAAGCTGTTTTTCTTGGGTATTTTGTCATAGCAACGAAAAGCTAACAAAGTCCCCTCACGCTCATACTCATGTTCACGCCTGTGTGGTCCAGATCATGGTCTCACATGTTCACCTCTCGCATCCACATAGATGCACCCGTTCCCCCAAACGCACGCACACTCCCTGTGACACCGGTACAGCCCCAATCCCACTTGTGGGCTCGCTCTCACAGCTCATCCTCTCACTCTCTCAGCCACTGTACCCATCCATGCATGTCAAGGCTGACACCCTCATCTTTGTTGTTGTTTGTTACTAAAGATCGAACCCAGGGGTGCCTAACCACTGAGCCACATCACCAGCCCTTTTTATTTTTCTATTTTGAGACAGGAGTCTGGCTAAGTTGCTGAGGCTGGCTTTGAACTTGACATCCTCCTGCCTCAGCCTCCCAAGCTGCTGGGATGACAGGCGTGCGCCATCACGCTTGGCACCCACACACACCTTTACACCCACTCACACACACGACCCATGCACCCTGTACACTCACCCCTGTGGGCACACGCAGAGTTGCACGAACTGACATATGCACACCCACTGCATTCCAGCCACCAAAGGTCACACCCACCACCTCCCACATTCCACCAGCATGCTCCACAGCACCCTGGGGTCCTCCTCTCACAGCCTCCCTGCCCACCCCAACTCTCCCTCACAGCCTGTGTCCAGGTCCCAGACAGGCTCAGGCCCACCGCCATGACCATCCTACTAATGGTTTGTACAGAAGTCATCCTGACAGGCGGCCTTGGGGGCCAGGGGACAGAGGCCTGGATCCCCCATCCCCTCACTGGATACTCCCTTCCCTCCTCCTTCCTTCACCTGCCTCCCCCTCCCCCCTCCTCCCAGTCCTCCTCCTCTTCCTCTCTCCCCCTCCCCACCCCCAGCTTACTGGCTCCCCAGAAGTCCTCTGCCTCTCCCCACCCCCACAGCCTGTGCCCAAGGATTGCACAACAATTACCGTGACCCTTAGGGCTTGGCATGGGGGACCAGGGCTGTCTTGAGAACCCATTGTCCCCAGAGACACTCAGAGTGGCCCCTGGGGCTGAAGAGAGGGGCGGGGGTCTAAGGTGGAAACCCAGGATCTGTTCCCTACCCAGCTCTGTGGGGAGTTCAGGGTTGAGAGGTCAAAGGTCAGAGACAGTAGGGCCAAGCACCTGGGCCTGGGGCTTTCTTGAGGCAGAATGGGCTCTTGCTGGGACACCCCCCTCCATCCTCCCCTGCCCCCAGCACCTGCTGAGTCCCAGGTTTGGGAAGGGGTTCCCTCGGGCACTGTCTGCCTCAGGCCGAGAAAGGGGAGCCCAGTCCTGAGCCTGCCTCCCCGGGTCCCAGGCAGCCAGCCCAGGATGCTGGCCGTGATGTCAGGCCGGGGTGCCTCCAGGGCTCCCAGCCACAGCGGGAGGGGGAGGGGCGCTGCCGCTAGGCCGGGAAAGCTGAGTCAGGGGGCAAGCCCTGCCCTTCCCAGTGCCCCCACCCTGGGCCTCCCCATCGGACAGGAGACGGGAAAAGGGAGAAGGGTCCTTTCTGAGGGACCCTGACACCTGTCTTGGGCGGCAACTGTCACTGAGAGCGGGGAGCCTTGCAGACCCGCCCGCCCGCTGCCCTTCCCTCCCTGGGTCTCCTGGGACTCTGCGCCTCCACCCCCAGACCCGGTGCTCATCCTAATTCCAATCTGCCGCTCATCCCAGTCCTACCCCAGACTCAATCTCAGTTGCCACCTGGTCCCAGCCCGTCCCTGCCTCTTCCTAACTCAACCCGAGCTACAGTGTCACTGCTCAGCCTCCTCCTGCCCTGCCCAGCCCAGCCCCAAGCCCCTGGCCCAGTCCAGGCCCCCACCCCCATCTCTCAGGGACCTGAAGGCCCAGACCATTTGGTCAACAGATATGTCCTCTGTGCCAGGCCCAAGACGAGGCGTTGGGGACTCATTGGGGGCCCAGAGTTCCAGGATCCTGGGTCTCTTGAAGTCGGTGGGCCCCGGCTGAGACCTCTGCCTGCTGCCTTCAGCAGGCAGCCGACCCCTTCCTGCCCGGGGGCTGGCCTCCCGCAGGCCAGTGTCCCCGTCTCCTCCTGTGCTTCTCTGCTGCCACCCTCACCAGCCTCAGCCCGGTCCCCTGCCCTGGAGCTGGGCCTGCCACCCAAGCGCTGCTATAAATAACCGTTCAGGCCCCATGGGTCACAGCCCACGGTGGGCCAGCCCTAGCCCGCCAGGCCCGGAGGAAGCCAGTGGCCCCTCACAGGTCTCAGGCCAGGAGCTCCAGGGAGGAAACGCCAACTTCCCACTGATAGCGGCCCCCTCGAGTGGGCTGGCGGGCTGCTTCCGAGGGCCGCTGGGCCAGTGGAGGAGTCCCAGTACTCACAGGGGGGACGAGGGGAAACCCTTCCATTGTGCACGCCTGTAACATCCAGCCGAGCTCGGAGCCTGTCAGATGCCCTGCCTCGGTGGGGGCCAGCGCGGGGCCCCTCAGGTCGGGGTGCCCCGTCGGGGGGCTGGATGGCCGTCGGGCGGACGCAGGGCTCAGGCCTGCCCCCTGAGCTACAGGAGCCCTGGGTGAGCCCCCTCCCTCGACATTGCAGGGCCAGCGCAAGTTCCTGATTTTATCGAAGGGCCTGCCGCTGGGAGATAGTCCCCTTGGGGTGACATCACCACCCCAGCCCTTTGCATAAATCTCTTGCGCTACAGGAAGTCTCTGGCCTGCTGGGGCAGGTGGTGCTCAAGGGGCTGGCTTGGGAGGCCATGGGGGCCAGGCCCCCTGCCCAGAGGAAGCTGGGGCTGGGAAAGAGAAAGGCTGGCCACCACCAGAGGCCCGGCCGCCCCTCGCTCAGGCCCTGCGGAGGCTCTCTGTCACGTCTACTTCTCGTGAGGCCCCTATGTGGCCGACGTTTAGCTCCTTGGGGTCAGAGTGGTGGCATTTTGGGGCCTGTACTTTCTGGGGTAAGGCTGGCTCTGAGCCCCTGACTGCCAGGCGGGCTGCCCTGTGGCCTGCACCCTGGCCGCCGGGTTCCTCCTGGTCTGGGGCTGGGCTCCAGGGCTCTTCAGGGTATCGCTGCTCTCCCCCTTCCCTCGGAGTCCCCTCACCTGACTTCCATCCCATCACGAGGGTCTCCTGCCAGCTTCCTGAACCCCACAGCTCCTCCCAAATCCCAGGAGTCTCCGTTTCCTGACCCTTTGTCAGTGCTTGAATATTGGTTTGGTTTTCCTAGTTTATATTTATTTCTCTTCTCCCTCTCTCTCTTTCTTTTGTACTGAAAATTGAACTAACACTCCTTCTCTCCCCACCCCCCTCTCTCTCTCCTGAGAATTGAACCCCGGGGCACTTTACCACCAAACCATGTCCCCATTTTTATTTTTTTATTTTTAGACATGGTCTTGCTAAGTTGCTGAGGCTGACCTCCAACTTGTGATCCTCCTGCCTCAGCCTCCTGAGTCACAGGGATGATAGGCATGTGCCACTGTCCCCAGCATTTACAAACCTTTCTTGTCTGTCCATCCAATCATTTATTTCCCCATCCACCTAATTTATCTATCTATCTATCTATTCATTTATCTACCTATCAAGCCAACCACGAATTTATTTACCTGCTTATCCAACTGTTCACTAAGTTTTTGATTTATCTGTCAATTCATCTACCTATTCATCTGTTTATCTATCGGTTCATCTATATGTCTATACATGAGCCCATCCATCTACTATGTATCAGAACTTATTAGCACCATATATCCATCTACCAATCTAGTCATCCATTGGTCTATCCACCCATCCACCCACCCACCCACCCACCCACCCACCCATCCACCCATCCACCCATCCACCCATCCACCCATTCACCCATCCACCTACCCACCCATCCACCCATCCACCCATCCACCCATTCACCCATCCACCCATCCACCCATCCACCCATCCACCCATCCACCTATTCATCCATCCACTTATCCAACCCATCAGCTGTGTCCATTCATCCTCCCAATGTTAACTGAGTTCCAGACTCTGGGCCAAGTGCTGGGAAACAGAAAGGCATTGTTCTAGCTTCCTGCCTTCGGAGATCTAGTCTGGGGGGTGCAGAATGATGAACAGAGGCCTCGATTTTCACCAGTGACCTCTGGTGAGTCCACTCTGCTGGCAAAGAACTTGAGTATGCTCAAGTTCTCCCCTGGGTAATCTCATCCCTTACCTTAGGCCCGCTCCCTTCGGGGGATAGCCTGCCTCATTCCTGCCCGTCGATTCCCAGGACCCTGAAAGTTCCTTCACTGTCAGCAAAGACCCGGGGTTCACAGCCTGGGGCTCGCCTGGGGCTCACCGTGAGGTCACCCTCCCTTCCATCTTCACTGGTTTTTTTTTGGTATCTGCACTTGGGACTCTCCACAGGTCCAGGTCACAAGTCCTCAGAACCCCTAGGAACCTGACCAGGCCCCTCCCTGTCTCTCAGGAGGGGGACAGCTGGCTTGGCGTCAGTCCATCCTGGCTCCTCACTTGGGATAAGGTCGTCCTCTCCATCATCCCTTCATCCCTGCCTTTGCTCCCTGTTGTCTTAATCTGATCTGGTTTTGTGCGCGTTACCTACTCACTCTTTACCTTTTATCACCTGAAGCCCACCTGCTGGGCCGGTAAGGGGAGACCGAGGGTCTTTGTGGAGGAGAGCACGGGAGAGGGGGGTGTGAGGGAGGTCACCGTCACAGGTAGGGTGGCCTGGGAAGGGTGGGGGCAAGCAGTTGGAAAAGAACATGGGGACAGCGAGCTGCCGTCCTGGTGGCCGGAAGCAAGGCCAACAGCCTCGAGAGCCAAGCCCAGGGGCTTCGTGACCTGCAGAGCGAGGGCAGAGCTCTGCCTCGTGAGTGTGGGCAGGAGGCCACGTTTCCAGGAGGATTAAGATTCAAGAGGTCCAAGGGGAAGAAAGAGTCCCTTGTCCAAGTCTGGCCCAGGCCAAGGAGCCTACGTGAGGCAGACCAAAGAGAGACCCAGGTGGCCCTGGTGGCTCTGAGGTAGACCAGAGCTGAGCAGGCACGAGGCCCTAGGTTCCGTGAGAGAGAAGCTCACGACCGAACATTCTGGAAGGGGCCAGAATGCCCCGCGCCCCGCGCCCCGTGCCCTGTGAGCTGCTCCCACCTGTGGCCACGCCACCTTCCCGCCCCTCTTCCAGCTCCCGCCTCCCAGAGGACAACAGAGGCCTCTTCCCCACATCCCCGGGGACCTGCTCCTTCCTATTCCAGTCCTTGGGAAGAGCAGGATCCAGGTTCCCAGGAACTCCGCGTAGACCCTGGCGGTGGAGGTGGGGGGTTTCAGGGCCACCGCAGCCCAAGCCCACGAAGCTGAGCTTCTTTGGCTTCAGGTGCTTTCCGGCTAGGTCTGTCGGGACGCGACCCTCCACCCTGGAACCCTATTCTGTGAGACGTTTCATCCTGAGAGACAGGAGGGTCTGGCAATCCACCAGCCCAGGGTTACAAAGGACGGCATCTTGTCTGCGTGCCTGACAGGCCAGCGCATCCACCCTCAGGGTCACACCCCAGGAGATCAGAGACCCCGCAGCCGCAGCGTCCCACAGCCTGCAGGGGCTCCGGCAGGGCTCACCGGGGAGGGAGGCAGGCAGAAGGAAGGGGGGGCCCTGTGAAGCCGAGGCAGGGAGAGAGCAGGAAAGGCAGGAGCAGAGAGGAAGGGAAAGAGAAAATGGAACTGACAGGTGCAGAGAGCCCGGAGACTGCCCAGGGCCAAGGGCGAGACAGGAGAGAAGAGGCAGGGACAGGGGAAGGGAGACGGGCGGGGGACAAGAGGCAAGGTGGGGGACACGGACAGCAGAGGCCAGGAGGCAGCGGCGCCCAGGGCATGGCCCCAGCCTCCTTCCTGTACAGTGAGGCGAGTGGGAGTCGGGGTCTGAGACTCGCCAGACGTCACCAGGTACACCTTGCCAGAACGCGGCTCTGACTCGTTCTGGTCGGAAGGAAACTGGCTTGGAACCAAGAATCCTGGGGTCTCCAGGGAACAGAGGAAGAAAAAATGTTTTCATTATTTTATTTTTGGGATAGATAATACAGACACGTGGTACAAAATACCAAGAGCACAAAGGTCAGCAAGTGCTCAGTTCCTCTTCCACAGACGGTCTCCCCTGTTACCTGGTCCTCTTGTGTCCATTTAGAGATGGTCTAAGCAGATATAAGCATGTAGATAGATAGAGTCAATTTTCTATTTTATACAGAAGGAATCACACTAAATACATTACACTTCCCCTTGTTTCTTTCCCCCTAAATCCATTCCACATTAATGATTACAGAGCTGTCTTGCCCTTCTTAAGGACTGTATAGTATTCCACTGTTTAGATGTACAGAAGGTCTCTTCCTTACTATGCTTCAATTTAGGATTTTTTGATTTAATGGTTCGACTTGGGATTTTTTGACTTCATGATGGTATGAAGAGGATGTGCGTTCAGTAGAAATTTCTACTGAAGTTCTTCAAATGTTGATTTTTTTTTTCCTGTTTCGGGATTGAATCAAGAGGGCTTTACACTGAGCTGCATCCCTGGTTCCTTTTTGTTTTTGAGACAGGATCTTGCTAAATTGCTGAGCTGACCTTGAACTTGTGATACTCCTGCCTCAACCTCCGAATAGCTGGGATTACAGGTGTGCACGGTGCTCAGCTTGAATTTTGAATTCTGAATCTTTTTTTTTAAATATTTATTTTTTAGTGTAGTTGGACCCAATACCTTTATTTTATTTATTTATATTTTTGGAGCTGAGGATCGAACCCAGGGCCTCACATGTGCTAGGTGAGCGCTCCACCACTGAGCCAGAACCCCAGCCCCAGAACTTGGAATCTTTTCTAGGGCTAGTGATACGCAATCCGAGACTCTCCAGATGCTGCAGTGGCAGCCACCACAGTCCTTGTTCACCACAGGATCTTGAGGGTGAAGGCTTAGCTACAGTGCACCGTGTTACTGAGCTGGGACGTGTAGTAAGTCAAGTGTATCAATTGCATGTTTGACTTAGTTTACCAGGATGCAGAGGAGCATCTGTGCTGTGATGTTTTTGGGGGGACAGTGTCTTTCTGTATTGTCTGGCTATCCTCAATTCTTACCTCAAGAGACCCTTCTGCTTCAGTCTCTAAGTAGCTGGAAGTATAAGTGTGTGTCCCCTCTTTAGGCTGTGAGATTTTTAAATCATGAAAGACACATTCATAAAAAAGGGCACATAACATATTTATGTACAATTTAATTATAAAGCTAACACTATGTGAACATTATCCAGGTCAAGAACTGAAACATTGGGCTGGGGATATAGCTCGGTTGGTAGGGTGCTTGCCTCACATACACAAGGGCCTGGGTTCAATCCCTAGCACCACCAAAAAAAGAAAGAAAGAAAGAAGACATTGCCGGCATGGTGGCGCACACCTGTAAACCCAACAGCTCAGGAGGCTGAGGAAGGAGGATCTCAAGTTTGAGGCCAGTCTGAACAATTTAGCAAGACCCTAAGCAACTTAAGAAGGGTTGAAGGTGTGGCTCAATGGGAAAGCACTTGTCTAGCATATATAAGGCCTGGGTTTGACCCAGCACTGGGGAAAGAAAAGAAAAAAAAGGAAAAAAATAAATAAAAATTTAAAAAATAAATTAGGAAAAGAAATAAAAGAAATAAAAGATTGCCAGGACCCAGAGCACCTCAAACATCCCCTTACTTCTGTCCTAACTTTTTTTTTAGAAATTATTTCCTTACACTTTCCCCGCTTGGTACGGTGCAGAACTGCGTCTGATGCGTGCCAGCCGGGAGCCCTCCCGTGAGCCACACCTCCACTCCCACCCCTTACTTTTCTTCATGAACATCTCTAACGTTGTAGCTTAGTTTTTATCTGAACAGATTGGAATCTTGAGAGGAAGAGAAGGATGCTGTGCCCAGCCTCTGGGGCCCGGCTTCTTCTGTCACAACCTGCTGTGTTCGCTGTCATTGCTGGACCCTTTTCCAGGGTCCTGATCTCTGTAATCAGTCCCCTATTGATGGGCACCGGGTGTCTCCAGTCTTCTGCTGCTGCAAATAAGGCTGCAATAAGAAAATGTGGTGAATCACACACGTGCAGGTTTATACATAACAGGCTTATGTTTAGGATAAGTTTCCAAAAGTTGAATCACCAGGTTGAAGGGCAACGCACTTTTAACCCATAAGTAGACAGCTATTGTCATAGTGACCTTAATAACACTGCACCTCTTACCCTCCTACCCGCAGTGCATGTCGGTGATCTTTCCCCACCCTGTTGGACAAGTGGGTGACCTGCAGAGTGACACGGAGGCCAGGCAGGCCTGGGGTGGGGTGGCCCTTTGCCCCCACTGGGCTGGTGGCCCATGGGGGTTGGCTGGGTGCTAATGCAATTGCAGGGTGGGTAAGCAGCAGGAAACGGGCAGGCGTCCCCAGAGCTTGAGCCCACAGAGGGGAACCTGACCCCGGACCTCACAGACCCCTCACCCTGGGCCTAAAAGAGCTGGGAAGTGAGGAAATGTCACCCCTCCCATTTTCCTATGAACCGTCCCCCAGGAGCTGTGACAGCGCATGTTCAGAAACGCAGGCCTCACGCCCAGGGCTGGGAAAGTCGGCCCGACCGAGCTGAGCCTGGGCCGGGAAATGGCGTGCACCGAGATGGCTGTCTTGCAACTTCCTCTCAGGGTTGAGACACTTGGGAAAAGGACCCTGGGGCCCCAGCCTGGGTCACTAGGGCCCCTCAGCGCTCCCCAAACTTTGGTCACAGCACTGCTGGCTCCCTAGAGCACGAAGATGGCCAGCAGATACTGGCAGGGCCCTCACATGCGGCTGACAGGGGAGGAAGGCCTTCGCCTCCTGGCCTTCAGGGTGCCTGCTTTCTGGCAGGAGAGGAGCCGGGACACAGTAGATGGCGTGTGTCCCCGCATGCCAGAAAGTAATGGCCACTAGAGAGGAATCGCAGCTGGGAGAAGCCTGGGCTGGGGCACAGCAGGGAGGACCTCCTCCAGGTCACCTTTGAGCAAACCCTAGAGGCAGCTGAGGGAGGGCACCCGGCAGTGTCTGGAGGAGGAGTTCCAAGCAGGGCCCAGCTAGCGCCCATGTCCCAGGAGGGTGAGGTGGTCCCTGGGAACAGAGCCAAAATGGCAGGGGGTGAGGCCAGACAGGGCCAGGTCGGGTAGGACCTTGAAGAGGGGAGTGTGGGATTTGGTTTTAACTCAGATCAAAGGGCCCACTGCAGGGTGCGTGCGCTCCTATCCGAGTCTCAAGCTGGTGCCATGATCATCCCTCAGGTACGGAGGCGGCCACTGAGGCTCAGAAGTGGCTCAGTCAACCCAGGCCTTGGGGAGATGCACGCTCAGGTCTGCCTGAGACCTTGACCCTCGCTGGCCACCACGGCAGATGCTCCTGAGGCGCAAGCCAGGCTGGCCCTGACTGAGCCCCTACTGTCTACCTGCCTTGGCCCCTTCCCCTTCCTTGTTCCTGGGGGGCAGACCTGGTCAGTGCCACCTCACAGATGGGGGGATGCAGCCCAGGGAGGTGAGGGGGCTTGCCCAAGGGCACGAGGCTGGCAGTGGGGCCAGAGCTGCTGCAGAGTGGCCCGAGGGCCTGTGTTCTGGAGCTGAGCCTGTGGGTCTCTTGCGGGTATTTCCCCAGGAGCCTTCCTTAGCTCTCAGGCCTCTAAGCCTGCGCTGGGCCTCCAACACGGGGAGCTGGCAGCCTCCCCCTCCTCCACCCCACGCAGCCCCAACCCCACCCCAGCCAGAAGGCGCTGCTCAACATTCCCAGAACCTCTTTCTCAATCTCCCACAGCCTTGGCTCACAGGCCCACGGCCCTCCACACCCCTGGGCCTCTCTTTTAAGGCTCACCTCCTTCAGGCTGCCTCCTCAGACTGCCCCCTTCCCGGTTTGCCCCATCTTTCCTCAGTCTCTCCTTCCACTCGGGTGCCCCAGCCCTGCAGCCCCAGGCACAAACCCCCAGAGCACCTGCCTCCCCAGAGTCCTGCCTCCTCAGAGTCCAGGCGCTGGGATTTGAAGCCCCCCCTCCACCACACCCTTGTCTCGGGCTGACCAGGCCTACAGATGGGGCGCTCACCTCCTGGCCACATCACTCAGCCTCCGGCACCTCAAACCCACCGCCACCCACAGCGACTTCCGTCTGCTCACCACGGGCAGCACCACACCAGCTCACTGAGGAGGAGCTGCTTCCCCACCCAGACCCTCCTCTGTGGAGCCCCCTCTGCCCTCCTCTGCCCTCTAGGTCCCCTGGTCTCTATGCTCACCAGGATCTTCCCCCCAGGGATTGGCCACAAGGCCTCTGGGGAGTTCGTCCCTCTCTCCAGAGCTCAGGCACCCTGTTCTACAGGTCCTGGAGCGGTGCTAGGTCAACTAAAGGCTACTCTGTGCAAGTCTTTACCTGGTATACAGTAGGGTTCCAATTAGTGCATGTTGGAACTAAAGTCCATCCTCGGTTGGCCTTTACAAATGCTTACTGAGTCCTGCAGAGATCAGGTCTTCACCTCTGAAGACCTTAAATACTATCCCTGACCCTCCTCTCTCATTCTGTGGCTGAGGGCAAGATACTTCTTGGGGCCTCAGTCTCCTCATCTGCAAAATGGGAACAGCAATGGGACACACCTCATGGGCCTGTGAGAACGCAGGTATGATGTCTGTGTGTGACTAGGTGCCCGCCAGAGGGAAGGAAGCTCAGCCCTGTCCCCAGGGCTCAGCATCTCGGTCCTCAGCCCCTTGGAGTTCTCACCCCAGGCCTCTCCACTGCTCCTGGGAAAAGCAGAAATGTGGGGAGCCAGGAAGCTGGTAGAGCAGAGGCCTGAGACAGCCTCTCTGCCCACTGGACAAGGCCCCACCACCCTGGGGGTCAAGGCTGCACGTCCCTCTCACCCTCCTTGAGCAACCAGCTATTGGGAGGAGAGCCAGCCCAGGAGAAGGGCCGGGGTAGGGACCCTGTGGTAGGACAAGCAAAGCTCTTTGAAAAGAAAAGAAAAACAAACAAACTAAGAGTTACTGAGTTCTGCTGTAGGCTGAGAGGCCACGGGCAGGAGTTATCTCCATTTTAAAGACCAAAACCAGCTCAGGGTGGGTGCTTCCACGGGCTCCAGGCCACACAGGGACTAAGGGCCAGAATCAGTACTTAAGCCCAGGCTTGTCTTACCCGCAAACCTGAGCTCGGCCCAAAGCTGCCTTGGGTCTATGAGTGTGGAGGAGGTGAGCGGACTCTAGTGGACCACTGAGATGGTCGCCGAATTCATCTTGGAGTCTACGGGGCCCAAGGTCAGTGCAGAGTGGCCCAGAGGTCTGGCTAGGGCTGGGGGCAGCCAGGGTGCTGGAGCAGGAGGCCAGACCTGGAGGAGTTAACTGCATGAGGGGCCTGAGTGAATCAGAGGCTCCGCAGGCTGCGATGGAAATTCCCTGTGCATGGCGTGTGTGGTCACCCAGAAAAGGGAAACGGTGCTTTTCGGAGCAGAGGACAGCGGGGGCTGGAGCCCGGGAGCAGACGCCTGGCCGGGTGGGGCTGGCGAGCATATTAGGACCAAGGAAGCCTCACCTCTGGGTCTGTTCCAGGCCCTAGGAGAGAAGTGGAGGTGAGGAGCCACCAGGCCAGGCGAAGCCTGGTCGTGCTATGGCATGTCCATGGGCCTTGACAGATGGGCAGGAGTTCACAGCAGGGACCGGCCCTCCAGGCCATGGGAGCTGAGAAGCCAAGGCACGGGGCTGTGACTCAGCACTGAGCTCCCATCACCCTGCTCTTGCTGGAGAACTCCTTCCTGTCCTTCAGGGCCCATCCCAAGTAGCAGTGCTCCCCCCCCCCCCAGGCAGCGTCCCACAGCCTCAGTTTCTACCTTGAAGGTCACAGGACTTGTCTGAAGTCCCCATAGGACTATGGGTTCCCCCAGGGCAAGAGCTGAGCCCTAGCTATATAGACAGCTCACACCCAGGACCAGCTGGCTCCAGGTATTTGTGACAATTCACAAAATTGAAATCTGCGGCTCAGAGAGGAGAGGTGGGACTCCGTGGACCAGCTGGCTGCGGCAGGAGGCGATCACCCAGGGGTTTCCCTCGGCGGGATGTGGCCAGAGGGAAGGAATGGGGCAGGGCCTGTGGCAAAGGCAGGGGCCAGTGGGCACCCATGGCGGGGCTAGGGAAGGCCATGTGGCCCTGGAGTCCAAGGCCTGAGCTCCAGACCCCTCTGCTCCATCCTTGTCACAGTGCTGGGAAGTGTCCACCCTTCTGGGAGAGAGACTGAGGTACACAGTGGAGCCAGGGGTCAGAAGAGCGAGGCCGTGGGCTTAGATTTTCCTTGTGGAATCTAGAATCTCAGTCCAGACCCTTTAGCCGCAGACCCATGGTCCCCCCTGAGCCTCAGTTTCCAACTTATGACAGAGATGACAAAACAGGCCTTTTCTGAGGGGAATACAGACGAAGGGGAGCGGTCAACCTCGTGTCAATGCGAGGGACACTGCCACCAGGGATGGTCATATGCTCTCTCTCCCTGTCACTGCTGCAGCACCAGCCGACACACCAGCTCCTAAGCAGTGTTGAGCTGTGGTCTCCACCCTTGTCCATCTGTCCCCACCCAATCTGCCCTGCACAGGGGCCTACAACCCACACCTGCCTGATGAGGGGGCTGACAACGAGTAGGGTGATGGCCTCCGGCCAGAAGCAACCCTCGGATACAGAGGAGCACACCCCATCTCCTGACCCCCTACTTGTCTGCTGTGAAGGTCAAAGGCACCCAAAGGAGCCGCCCTCAGGCAAGGGCCAGCAGCATGGCGCCCATTGGGGTTGGAGCTTTTCCAATCCTGAAGGGGAACTGAGAACTGTGGGAATGTGCCTCGTGCAGACGGGGGTGGGCTGGGTCCAGTGTGTGTGGTGGGGGGGCGGGGAGCTGCTTCAAGGAGCTCACACTTACAGGGTCCTGGGGTAAAGAGGAGAAGCGGAGCCCTGGGCAGGTGGCTACGGGGTTGGGGGTCACCATGGGGTGGCTTCAGGTTGTCCAAGCTGGCCAGGCAGTAGGAGGTTGGGGTGCTGTGTGGGAAGGAAAGAGGAAGCCATGGGGGGGCACTGCCGGGGATGGAGTGGGAGTGGGGGCTGGGGGCCTGGAGCCACTTTGGCCACAGCTACTTCACTTCTCCGGGTTTCGGTTTGTAAATAGCTGCTGGCTCTGTGCAGGCAGGATGGGCCCTGTCCCTTCTGTGGCCTGTGTCCAGGGAGGCCCAAGTTTCAAGAGCTGCAGATGCTCACACAGAAATTTGAGGACCCAAGGGGGCTTCGAGCCTATTAGCCTTCGGCCTGGGTGGGTGGGTTCTGGGGTCCACCCTGGGCAGCCTGACCTGTGGTCACTGTAGTGATGCAGCTGGGCCAGAGTTCTGCAGAATTGATGACTTGGCCACATGGGGCTTATTTATAACTGGGCCTTTGTGGCCAGAAGCAGCTGCTGTGCCGCAGACTCAGCACTCAGGCTGGCCGTGGGCACAGGATGGTAAGGGCCAGCCTGGCCCAATGGCCCCTCAGCCTGGGCCTCAGGATCTGTGGGACCTCTGAGGCCTCTTTGGCTGGGCCCGGTCCCTGTGCTATGATGGTAGATCTTGGGTTTAGGGGGAGCTCCTCGTGGGGCAGGCATCTCAGAACGTCCTGGACCAAGGGGGTGGCTGATTCAATCAGTGGACTGGTCAGGCCCCAGGGGCTTGCTTGGGCCTTGGCCTTTCTGCGAAGATGTTCCTCCTCCAAAGGCCAGACGCCGTCAGCAAACTCAACAAGAAGCAAAGTCATCTCCCCTCCCTTTCTTGCAATATCAGCTTAAAACAAAACAAAACAGATTCAGGAAGACAGCAGCACTGAATCCCAAGACCTGACCCTAATGATGACCCTCTAGGCAGACTGACAGGTGGGGAAAGGCACAGGTCTCCAAGGACCCCTGTGTCACACTCCAGGGGCCTCCATCCCCTTGGCAGATGGGAAGCCGGGCCCCGCCCCCACCCTGCACATGACCACGTCTTCCTTTGATGGGTGTCAGACCCTTTCCTGGGGTTTGCCGGGATGAAGAGGTTCCTACAACCTTCCTCCCATGTTGGAGTCCTTCTGAATCAACTTGTCGCCCGCTATGTCCCTCTGTCCCTCCACTCTCTCTGTTCACACTGGTCCTGGCCCCCATTGCCAAGCCTTGTTTCATCTGGCCCCCACCTGGCATGTGCTCTCCTACCCCCTCCTGCCTCTCCAGTCCCCCTCCCTAGGTCTTCCCCACACCGCACCTGGGAGGCCCAGCCTCAGTGCCGTCCCCAGAGCTTTGCCTCTTGGGAAGTAAAGTTCAATGAGTGGGCAGAAATGGGCTAGGATTCTCCCTCCTGGTGCCATGTACTAGAAAAAGAAAAAGAGGCCTGAGTGGGTGAGAGGTGGCCAGTGGTGCTCAGCTCCAGACAAAGCCGAGCCCAGAGCCACGTGCCCTGACTCCCAGCCTGGAGCTCTCACCCCGGCCCTCTGGCCTCCTGGACCACTGCTCGGCCCTGCCTGGCCCCTTCCCCTTGGTGGAAGCTGTTGGGGAAGGGAGGGGTAGGGGTTTCATGTGGGGGGAACTCAGGCCATCTACTGGCCAGGTCTGGGGCCTGGGGGGTTGTGGGCCCACTTAGGCTCCTCTGGGCAGGGTCAGGGTGCCCAGCCTGGAGCCGCCCTGGCTGCAGCTGCCCCTGTTTCCACATCGGCAGCAGCAAGGCCGGCGCCTGAGAAAACAGGAAGCGCCCAGTCACCACAGGAAGCATGTGTGCACTGCCTCCCCACCCCCGGCCCATTGCAAAACGCCAACAGCCCCATTACCACAGGCACCGCACAGGGGCTAGGAGAAATGCTCCTGCCACCTTGCCTGCCGAGGAGCTGGACAGACTCCCCCCGTGGGCCAGGCCTCAGAGCGCTGTCCAGCTGCGACCTGGAGGAGCCCGGAATCTACCTGGGGACCAGAGCCTCAGGCCTTCCTTCCTCTGGATTCTCAGCCCAATCCCCAGATGGGCCTAAGCCAGGCCTACTTTGGCTACCCTTTAATCCAAATACGGGGTCAGGGGTCACAGAGACACCATTCTGTGACCTACTATTTGGCATTTGAGGGCTGCCAGGCCTTCAGACATGACAAGGCCTGTTCCCAAGCCTTACTGAGGCGTTGACCCAGAGCTCTCCACCCCACCACCCTAGGGAGCCTGCTGCTGCCAAATCCACACCTGCCTCACTCTCTGCCCAGGCAAGACGCTGCCTGCCCCCGAAGGTCCTGCCTTTGAGAGGCTGGGTCCCTCCCCTTCCTCCCCTTGCTGCCCAACTCACCTCTGTTTCTGGCCCCTAGGCCCAGCCCCTGGAAGGAGACGGGAGTCCAGCAAGGTTGAGGCCGGGTGCCTGGGAGGCCTGTGTTCCTCCAGCCCCGGGGGACAGCAAGGAAAAGAGAAGAGAGCAGAGCATTTCATGGCTATAATAAATCAAAGGGGGAAGTCAGAACAGGAGAAATAAGAAACTTCCCTAGCCTGGGCACAGGGACCTGCCAGGCAGCAGCCCCCAGACACCCCAAGGCCTTCCCTCCCCTTCCCTCCTTCCTCCTGCCTCCCTAGCTAGCACCCAGATCTCTCCTCTGGCGCAGGTGCCCCACCTGCCCAGAGACTCTCCCTGGGCATCCAATGACCCGGTTCACGGTGATCCCTGGACCAGGTGCCTCTGTGCTCAAGTTTCTTCCTGAGAGGCACAAAAATCCCTGGGTCGTGCTGGTCTGGGGACATGAATGTAGGCTGCCTAGCAGAGAGGCATGAAGATAGTGACCACCATGAACCAAAGACCCTCAGAGGACGAAGGGAGGGGAAGGGCATCTGAGATTTGCTATGAGACTGTCGGGCTGTGAACATGTGTCTGTGGGAGAAGACAGCACTTCTCCGAGCAGAAGCTGGGCTGGCCCCGGACTGTGACAACAGGCAAGGTCTCTACTCAGCCCGGTCCCTCTTCTTCTCCCAAGCCCTGGGGGCCTGTGGTCCACAGTGCTCGCACGGGGTATACACAGCCACAGAACAGAACCACGGCCTGCTGCCCTGGCCTAGAGCGTCCACTCAGGTAGAAGACTGAGAGGGGAAATGTTTTAAAAAGGGGTCGGGGGATCCCACTATTAAAGAAAAGGTTGAAAACTTGTGTGAGTTTCTAGGTAAAATCAGAAATTTCAGACAAATTTTGGCTAGTTTTAGGACCACTATGAACCATGTCCCCTACGCCCCTGAGACATTCCTCCTGCTCCTTGGCTATCAGCAAGCAAAGATGGAGGCTCCAGATGCCTCTACTTGAAGCTGGCCTGAGATGGTGAGCTCACTCCCTCACTCCAGCTCTCTGCTGTCACTGAGCCACCTCTCCTCCTGATGATATCTCCTAAGTGCCACCAGCCTGAAGCTCTTGGGAGGGTGTGGCAGGCATGGGGACACCCTGAGGCTCTGTTTCCTAGTCGGAGGACAGGGAGCACACCACTGTAGGCAGTGACTACAGGAGTCCAGGCTCTGGAGCATGTGTAGTGGGTGACCCTGGGCAAGTGACTTCACCTCTCTGAGCCTCAGTTTTCCCCATTCGAATGCCTAAGTCGAAAGTCTGCAATGAGGGACATATGAGAGGTTGTGGAATGGGGCCTCGGGTGATCGTGTGGCCAGCATCACACCACAGTCCCCCTCCTGCCTCCTCCCAGAAGTCCCCACTTCCTCCCTCTGCTCCCTCTCACCTGCCTGAGTCAGGTGAGAACCTTGGCTCCCTTCTGTTCTCTAGCCCCCCAGGGCCCCTGGCCTCACCCTGACCCTTCCTAGTCTGGGACAATGCTGGAGCTGAACTTCTCGGCTCCCACCCAAGGGACTCCCTCCTTAAGACAAAAACTTGGAGGCCCCAACTTCTGCCCTGGCAAGGGCTCCTCCCTTTCAGCCAGGACTGTTTTAACAGCTGGTGGATTCATCAGGCAATGTCTTAATTTTTGCATCTGCAAGATTATCTGCCTTTCTCAGATGAGAAGACTGGGGTTCAGAATGGCTGGTGCCAGGTCATCTGGCTAGAGAGGAGCAGTTTTCAAATGAGAACTCAGTTCTCCAGTCAGCCAGCCGCACAGAGATTCTATGTGAACCATAAGTAGAGTGGCGCCTCTTCTCATCTGGAGAGCAACTTGGAATTTTTGGAGGGTCACTACCACCCAGGCCCTTGGCCACTCGGCTTCTCAACCGTAGCACTCGTTCCAGATTCTCCGACTTCTCCTGATCCAAGCTGGAGAATGTCAAAGTTGGAAAAACTCCAGCCTCAGGCGCCCATGAGAACAAAGAGTATAAAATCCAGAAGGGTGTGCAGCCTCCTGGTTTATGCCCTTGGCTCCTCACCCTGGGCAGGCACACAGTGGGCCAGTAGCACTTAACCTCAAAAGTGACAAAGCAGCATTCCCTGTGGCTAGAACGGGGACGAATGTTTGCGGGTTTCAATCCCAGGTCTGCATCTGAGAACCGAGTCACTGGATGGGGGACTTGACCCTAATGTGAGGAGAAAAGTGAGTCCCCTGGTGTGGAGATGCTGCAGGAGGGACATTGGCTTCCAACAGCCCAGGGTTGGTCCCCCTCCTTGCACACTCTCAGCTCTGACCGGGATTACTCCCACTCCACAGGTGAGGGAGGTCGGGGAAGGAGGCTGCTCAAGGGCCTTCTGGGGATGAGCCAGGAGGTGGCGGCTGGCCCGTGAGTGGCGGAGTGCCTCGCGTGCAGAACAGGACCACAGCCCTGATCAGAGGCCTGTTCTCGCCGGCCCCGGTTCTATCCCAGCGGCGTGGGGGAGGGGAGATGGGGCTCCTACCCCCATTTTCCCGCCGAGATAACCGAGGCGTGGAGCCCGGCTGTCACCTGTCCCTTGTCCCGAGCGGGGCGGTAGGCTGGCCCCCACCCCCACCGTTCCCCTGGCTCCCGGGCCAGGATGCCCAGCTGGGGGGGGGGGCCTCCGCCGGCGAGGTGCGGGGGCGGGGAGGCGGCGCCCCGCACCGTCTCGCCGCAGGACCGACCTCGGCCCTTATCTGCTCCGGCAGCTTCCGCCCCCGCCCGCCGCAGGCCAGGCCCCGCCCCCGCCTCCGGAGCCGGACCCAGGGCCCAGGGGAGCCGAGCTGCGGCCGCTGCTGCCCAGCCGAGCGCACCGCGCCGGCCCCCAGGTGGGCAGCGGAAGTGATCACCCGGGGCGCCCCCACCCTGCCCGGGATGCCCACCCCAGCCCCGCGAGGGCTCCCGGCCAGGCCGCCCGCCCCGAGTGGAAAGGGAGGGGTCCCTTGAAGCCCCAGGGACACGAGGAGCGGGTCCGTCTACACCGGTTCTCGGGGCCCAAGACCCCCCCCCCCCCACACACACACCGTGTCCACTAGCGAGGTCTTCCGAGTGGGAGGGGAAAGAGAAAGGTGAAGACACCTGAGAGAAAGTGAAAAGCAAGCCACAGACTAGGATGTGAGCCCTGCACCAGGGGGGCGGGTCCACCCCGAAATCCATGCACAGTTCTTGCCCCCATCTTGCAGAAAAAGAGCAAGGGATCCAAGAGAAGCACAGACAAAAGTCACCAAGAGGCAGAAACAGAAGGGGAGACACATTGTCCAATAAACATCTTAGGGATGCTCAACGTCCAGTGAGGAGGGAAATGCAAATGAAGACCACCTCGAGTTGCTATTTTACACCATTAGAAGGGCAAGAGTAACCAGGCTGGCAGCACCCAGAGCTGGAGAAGAGGCGGGGCACAGGAGGGCCCTGCGCTGCCAGTCAGAGCGCAACTCCAGATAACCACTGGGGAAAACAATCTGCTTGTACCTTACAAAACTGAAAGATAGCAGAGGCTGTCACCCAGCAAACTCTCCCAGGCATAAAATCCAAAGAGGCTCTTGCACATACTCTGAGAAACACACACAGACCAGAATGTTCACAGCTGCATGTTTTTGAGTAGAGTGTCTGGAAATAACCAAGTGCCCATTAACGAGAGTGGATAAATAAATTACAGTAGATTGACTCAAACAATGGCACACCCTTCAGCAGAGCAAGCAAAGGACCCACGTGGCACACAACATCAGGAGTGACCCAGTACCATAGTATGCAGGGGAGAAAGTCAGTCCCTGAAGATAGGTCTCCTTCTGGTGAAGTTCAAAACCAAGCCAAATCGTATCTTTATAAATAATAGTGTGATTCCTTCCAGTACTTTTCCTATTAGTGGAGGAGATGATTATCCTGAGTCTAAAAGACTCAAGGCTATCTGTTGAGAAACTATTAGAACCCTGAAAATGAAATTGGTTTACAAGGTATAAAAGGAATACATCAAGGAGCTGGGGCTGGGGCTTAGTGGTAGAGCACTTGCCTAGCATGTGTGAGGCACTGGGTTTGATTCTTAGCACCACATATAAGTAAATAAAATAAAGGTCTATCAACAGCTACAAAAATAAATTAATAAATAAAGGAATACATCGAAATAATCTGCCTTCTTGTACACTACAGAGCCATTCAAAGTGTAATGGGAAATCGGCTTTTCAAAATATCCACAAAAATGTAAAATAACTAGAAGTAAATTTGTTAATAATTATTCAGGACTTCTAATATGAAAGAAAATTGCAGAGCAGTTATTTTTAAAAAATAAGAAAAGCTAAATCAAAATTTTGCCTAAACATACATATAGGTGTGAGAAAACAGCACGAGGGTGTGACTTGGTGGTTGGGCACTAGCCTAGGATGCATGGGTCCCCCCTCCAGAACTGGAAAAGAAAGAGAAAGACCAATCAGATCATTCCAAAATTCAGGTTCCCTCAAACAGGAATCAAGGAGATTGGGGGTGGGGGGCAATAACAAGTGAGCAAATATGTAAAGAAACAAAGAAATTAAATTAAAAAGGGCCCCACAAGGGCCAAGATGAGAGTGGCATAGATGCACAAGGATGTCACACCAACTTGCCTACCTGTGATGGGCGCCTGGGAAAGGGAGGACTGAATGGATGTGTATAGACTTTTATTCAGAGTGTGGGCAAAAGCTTGTCCGTTTTCCAAGAGCCCATGCTGGCAGGACAAAGAGGAAGCTTATGGATACAGGGCCCCAAAGATACACCGGCACTGAGTGTCTTCAGGCTGCGTGAACCAGGAAGGCTTCAGGGAGAAGCAGGATTTCACCTCAGGGAGCTGGTGAAGAGCACTTCCCAGGCCTGCCTGGGGTGAGATGGGGGCTCCACCACTTGCAAAAGCAGAGAGCCTGCCTTAGCAAGTAGTGTGAGCTCTTGGGCATCATGGAACCGTTGCTGAGTGGCAGGGGGAGAGGCGGGGGGCCTGCAGAGTCACTGGGCAATGTCTGGTTCAGGATTCAGGAGAGGAAGCACCCCAGGAATGAGGAGGATGGCCAGGCCACTCCAAGAACAACCTGAGAAAGGTTCCAGAAAGGCCTATCCCTTTCAGAAAGGCCGAGTCTGAGTCCTGGGGGAGAGCGTGCCTGTGCCTCTTTGTGGCTCACCTCTCTGAGAGCCAGGTGCCTTTCTGTAAGAGACTGCCACCTACCCGCTGATCCCACAGAAAGCCCTGAGACAAGAAGGTGGGCTGCTTTCCCTTGGGAGGCTGCACTCTGGAAGCTTTCTCACAGCCGCTGTCTGGTCAGCAGGCTCAGGGGTGGTCCACCTTCTGGGAACCTTTTCCAGGGCAGAAGTCTTCTTGCTCCCCAGTAAAGCTGCTGGAGAAAGGAACAGCATTTAAATTCAGATCCAAAGGAACAGCATTTAAATTCAGATCCGGGCATCCCAGAGTGGAGTGAAGAAATGGATTTCCAACTTCCAGATCCCAGACACCATGCAGAGCCACGCCATGTCTAGGCCCATCCTATCACCTAGGCCCATCCCATCACCATCCCACCAGGAAATCCCTGAGGCCCCCAAATCACTTGATAAATGTTTCAGAAAATGCTCATTTGTGCTTAGCAGGGAGAGGAGATGGTGACCCCACCCTGACTAATGTATCTATTCTTTTCATTACTTTTACATTTTCTTTATACCCATATATTCACACACCCAAAGAATATTAGTATGCTGCCAGGTGCAGTGACACAGGCCTGTAATCTCAGTGACTTTGGAGGCTGAGGCAGGAGGATCAACAGTTCGAAGCCAGCCTCAGCAACTAGGAGAGGCCCTGAGCAACTTAATGAAAACATGTCTCAAAATTAAAAAATATAAAATGGGATGGGGATATGGCTCAGTGGTTAAGTACTCCTAGGTTCAATCTCTACAGAAGGAGAAGGAGAAGGAGAAGGAGAAGATTATTATTAATATCTAACCTTTCTATGAAACTTCCCATTGTCAGTCTTAAATGCTTTGTGTGTATTCATTCATTTAATCCTCACTACAATCTGATACAGTAATCCATTTTATAGATGAGAAGGCTGAGGTATAGACATTAAATAATTTGCCCCCAGAAATCTGACACCAGAATCTTTTTTGTTGCACTTTAAATTTTTTAATTTATTCTACATTTTTATTTATGATCATACATTACAGTAGGACTCACGGTGACATATTTCTACTTGTACATAACACAATTTGGTCAACTTCCCTCCCCAGTAACCTCCTCCTTTCCTTCCCTCCTCTCTCCCCCTGAACCTCATCCCTTACTCTACTAGTTTACATGAACTCCCTTTTAAAATTATTTTTTTCTCTCTAGCTTCTACATATGAGAGAGAACATACAACCCTTGACTATCTGAGTCTGGTTGATTTGCCTCAAAATGATGCTCTTCAGTTCCATCCAGTTTCCTGCAAATGACATAATTTTGTTCCTCTTTATTACAGTAGATTTACTCAAACAATGGCACACCATTCAGCAGAGCGGGCAAAGGACCCCTGTCACATCTCAAGCTGATCTTCTTTTGAGTTTTCTTACACATATATGTATGTTTAGGCAATATTTTGTTTGATTTAGCTTTTTCTTATTTAAAAAAGCTCTACAATTTTCTTTTATATTAGGAGTCTTAAATAATTACTAACAAATTTACTTCTGGCTATTTTACATTTTTGTGGATATTCTGAAAAGCCTGTTTCCCATTGCACTTTGAATGGCTCCGTAGTATACAAGAAGGCAGATTATTTCGATGTATTCCTTTATTTATTTATTTTTGTAATGTTGATAGACCTTTATTTTATTTATTTATATGTGGTGCTGAATTAAAACTCCTCGGTGTCATATGGTGATTCCATTCCTGTTCTTTTGAGGAAACTCCATACTGATTTCCATGATGGTTGTACTAATTTACAATCCCACCAACAGTGTGTAAGTGTTCCTCTTAATCCACATTCTTGTCAGCATTTAGTATTACATGTCTTCTTGGTGGCTACCATTAAAACTGGAGTGAAATGAAATCTCAGTGTACTTTGTGTGTTTGTGTGTATGTGTGTGTGTGTGGTGCTGGAGATTGAACCCAGAGCCTTGCACATTTGAGGCAAGCACTCTACCAACCGAGCTATAGCCCCCAATCCTGAAATCTCAGTGTGGTTTTGATTTGCATTTCCCTGATTGCTAAAGACGTTGAATATTTTTTCACATTTTTATTATCATTTGAATTTCTTCTTTTGAGCCTGGCATGGTGGTGCACATCTGTAATCCCAGCTACCTGGGAAGCTGAGGCAGGAGGATTTCAAGTTTGAGTCCAGATTGTACAACTTAGTGAGACCCTGTCTCAAAATAAAAGATAAAACATGCTGGGCATGGTGGCACACACCTATAAACCTAGAGGCTCTGAAGTTCAAAGTTCAAGTTCAAAGCCAGCCTCAGCAACAGTGAGGTGCTAAGCAACTCAGTGAGTCCCTGTCTCTAAATAAAATACAAAATAGGGCTGAGGATGTGGCTCAGTGGTTGAGTATCCGAGTTCAATCCCTGGTATCTCCCCCCAAAAAAGATAAAACAGGCTGGGGCGGGGGCAGTAGCTCAGTGGTGGAGCACTTGCCTAGCATGGGTGAGGCACTGGGTTGGATCTCAGCATCACATAAAAATAAGTAAACAAAAATAGATATTAAAAAAGAAAAGGCTAGGATGCAGCTTGGTGATAGGGCCCCCTGGGTTCAATTCCCAGTACCACAAACAAAAACAAAACTTTTGAGACATGGCTGTTTAGTTCATTTGCCCATTTATTGATTGGGCTATTTGGGGGTTTTTTGGTGCTAAGTTTTTTGAGTTCTTTATTCTGGATATTAATCCTCTGTTGGAATTGGAGCTGGCAAAGATTTTCTCAGTTTTTTGTTTTATTTTGTGCTTTGTTTTGGTACTGGGGATTTAACCCAGGGGCGCTTTACCACTGAGCACATCCCCAGCCCTTTTCAATGTTTTCTGTTTTGAGGCGGGGTCTCACCAAGGGCCGTGCTAAATTTCCAAGGTGATCCTCCTGCCTCAACCTCCGGAGGCTCTAGGATTACAGGTGTGCACCAACACCCCGGGCTTCTCCCATTTTGTGGACTCTCTTCACACTTGCTCTTTTTACTGTGTAGAAGCTTTTTAATTTGCTGCCATCCCATTTATTCAGCCTTGGTATCATTTCCTGAGCTGTAAGAGTTCTCTTGAGGAAATCATTGACTTCACTTAGATGTATGGTAGTGCCCTATGCAGTTGCAAACTTTCTGACTTAATTCCTAGATCTTTCATGATCCACTCTGAGTTGACTTTTTTTTGTATTTTTTCTCTTTTTCCTGGTACTGGGGTACTCTGCCACTGAGTCACATCCCTACCTCTTTTTTTTTTATTTTTATTATTTTTTGAGAGAGAGAGAGAGAGAGAGAGAGAGAGAGAGAGAGAATTTTAATATTTATTTTTTTAGTTTTCGGTGGACACAACATCTTTGTTTGTATGTGGCACTGAGGATCCAACCCGGGCCGCACACATGCCAGGCGAGCACGCTACCTGAGCCACATCCCCAGCCCATCCCTACCTCTTTTTATTTCTTATTTTGAGAAAGTATTGTAAATCGCCCAGGCTGGCCTCAAACTTGGGATCCTCCTACCTCAGCCTCCCAAGTCACAGGGATTATAGGTGTAAGCCACTATATCAGCTTGAGTCAACTTTTGTGCAGAGTGAGAGAGAGGGACCTAGTTTCACTAGAGACAGAGATACAATTTTTATATGTAGCGAGATTTTATATGTAGTGAGAGATTATGAGATTTTATATGCATAAAATTTTACACAGTTACATAAAAGTGATCATATACTTATTTAAACATAATTTCTCTATTATTATGACTTATATTTTGGTACTGGGGATTGAACCCAGGGGCACTTTACCAGTTATGCCCCCAGTCCTTTTATAATTTTTAAAAATTTTTCTCTAAATAATTTTTTTTATTAAATTGCTGAGGCTGGCCTTGAACTTGGGATCCTCCTGCCTCAGCCTCCTGAGTAGCTGGGATTACAGGTGCTCACCACTGAACCTAGCTAGATATGGTTTTCCTTTAACAGTTTTCCTTCCATGAAATTCATGATGGGGGAGTGACACATGAACTTACATATACCAATACTTGTAATCATGTATATGAAGTTTCACCATTATTTTATTTAAAAAAAAATTTTTTTAGTTGTAGATGGACACAATATCATCTGTCTATTTATTTATTTATTTTTATGTGGTGCTGAGGATCAAACCCTGTGCCTCACATGTGCGAGGCAGGCGCTCTACAGCCCCAGCCCTCACCACTATTTTAAAAGAGTGGATCATATTATATAAGCACTTCTGCATCCCACTTTTCTCACTTATATACCTGGAAGCCCCTGGCAGATCCAATTCGGTGTACTCTTGCTTTTTGTGATGCTGGGGATTGAACTCAGGATCTTGGGCATGTTAGGTAAGCACTCTACTATTGACTTGTACACTCAGTCCCTGGTGCTTTTTCTTAAATTGACACATAATAATTATACATATTTATGGGATATGCTATGATAATTCAATATATGTATACAATGTGCAATGATAAAAATCAAGGTATTTAGCATTTCCAGCTCCTTAAACATTCATCATGGGCTGGGGTTGTGGCTCAGAGGTAGAGCACTCGCCTAGCATGCGTGAGGCACTGGGTTCAATCCTCAGCATCACATAAAGCAAAATAAAGACATCGTGTCCACCTATAACTAAAAAATAAATATTTTTTAAAAAAATTTATCATTTCTGGCTGGGTGTGGTGGTGCATCTTGTAATCCCAGTGACTCAGGAAGCTGAGGCAGGAGGATTACAAGTTTGAGGCCAGTCTCAGCAATGTAGTGAGACTCTGCCTCAAAAATAAAAAATATTAAAAAAACACAAAAGGGCTGGGGATGTGGCTCAAGCGGTAGCGTGCTCGCCTGGCATGTGCGCGGCCAGGGTTCGATTCTCAGCACCACATACAAAGATGTTGTGTCCGCCGATAACTAAAAAATAAATATTAAAAAATTCTCTCTTTCTCTCTGCCTCTCTCACTCTCTCTTTAAAAAAAAACACACACACACACACACACAAAAAAAAAAAAACCAAAAACCCAAAATGGAGTTCAGTAGTAAAGCACCCTTAGGTTCAATCCCCAGTACCAAAATATAAAACAAATTTTCTAAGCATGGTGGCACATGCCTGTAATCCCAGTGATTTGGGAGACTGAGGCAGGAGTATCCCAAGTTCATAGTCAGCCTCAACTACTTAGTGAGGCCCAAAGCAATTTAGTGAGACCCTATCTCAAAACAAAAAATAAAAAGGGCTAGGAATGTAGCTCAATGGTAGATCATTTCCCTAGCATATGCAAGGCCCTGGGTTCAATCCCTAGTACCACAAAATCATCATCATCATCATCATCATCATCATCATCAGGGTACAGTGGGGCACACCTTTAGTCCCAGCTACTAGGCAGGCCTGGTCAGGAGGATTGCTTGAACCCAGGAGTTTAAGACCAATCTGAGCAACATAACTAGACTCTGTCTTGATAAAATATTAAAAAACTGTACACAACAGCCAGCTATGTGTAGAACATTAGAACTTCTTCTAACTGTAGTTTAGTATCTCCCTTTATCTGTGCCTCTCTCCCTTTCCCAGTCTCTAGGGACCTCTAGTCCACTCTCTCTACTTCTGTGAGGTCAACTTCTTGAGTTTCCATGTCCAAGTCAGTATTTTAAACAGCGCACACGGGTCTGCCAACTGTATTTTTTCACCTGATTCTCGTGCTTGTCTCTAACCCATTAGGGAGTCTGATGGTGGAGGTCCCAGGAAAGGGTAGTGAGTAGGCAGCAAGTGGCATTTCTGGGGGGTCTTGCCCACTCCCTTGCCTGATGACCAGAAACCCTCAGCCCCCAGAGGCAGGAATGCTGACAATGTTATTGTGAAATCATTTGCATATTGTGAAGTGCTTTGCATAGGACGGAGTGATTTGCATAGAGGGGCATCTTAGAGGTCCCAGGGCAGCATCACTGAGTGTCTTCTCCTCTTCTCAAGAATCTAATCCGGGCTTCCACTTCAGAACTCAGGAGGATGTCCTGGCAGAGCTACAGGCCTGGGAGGGCTAGACAGGGAACTTACAGAGGACAAGCTGCCCACCTGGAAGAAGCTGGGGGTCTGGGAAGGGCAGACATTAAAAGTATGAAGTAGGACAGGCATCAGATGCCAACTCAGGGAGCTGAGTGTGCCCTCAGAGTCCCTCAGCAGAGAAAAAAGTGGGGAACAACAAATAGGGAGGCTGAGAGATCCCATGGGAGGCTAATGAGGTTGAGACTCAAGAGACCCCAACTTTGTCACAATCTCTGAAAAAATGCAGTACCCATATTCCCCTTCCTGAATACTCTCCCATGCTTTCTCTTATGCCCAGAGAAAGATGCAAAGTGGAACAGCCAGACCACCCTTGCACTGCTGTTCAGGCTGAGAAGTTAGACATGCTATTACATGCTCTGGGTTGACAGACACCCAAGTTTCAATTCTGGCTCGGCCATCAGTGCCACTGTGTTACCTTAAGCTAACAGTACCCACCTCGAGGATCAAATGAGAATTGGGTGAGACAATGCAGAGAGAATGGCACGGAGTAGATGTTCAGTAAATCTTAGTTACTGTAATAATTTCTGTAATAATTACTATAATAATTGCTATACAAGACTTCAGAGTTCAGGTCTAGCGGCTGCTAGGTGAAGGGAGCAGAGTCCTTGCCCCGTAGGTTTGGACTTCTGAGAAGCCACTATGCATTGGACCCCAAAGGGTTACAAGTCCTGGAGACAGTGGCCTGAGGTTCCCAGTGAAAAACCAAAGCATAAAAATAATTCGATGAGTAAGAATAAAATTCCCTCTTCTGAGGTTCCCGGGGCCAGGCCCCTCCCTGCGGCAGGCACTTCCCCTTTCCCTTGTTCATGGAGGAGCCAGGCTCGGCTGACTCACAGCAGGAGAGCCACAGCCATCCACCATCCTCCCATCCCCGCCCCAGGCCCGGCCCGGGCAGCGCGATCTGGCAGTCGAGTCCGCCCCCGTGCGGCCACGGGCGGGACTGCATCACTGGAGAGGAAGCAGCGGCCCCGCCAGCAAGCCCTGCGGCCACTCGATCGCAGTCCCCGCGGGGCCGCCACCCTCGCCCCTGCCCAACTTGGTTCGTCGCGGTACCGTGGAGCTCCCACTTCCGCCCGGCCCTCCCTGCCGCCCCGTCGTCCCGCCCGAACGGAAGTGCACTGTCTGCGCCGGTCCCCCATGGCCACGAGACGGAAGCGCCCCCCGCCGCTATTCCCTCTGGCCCCGCGAAGCGCTGCGCGTCGGGTTCCGGACGGCCTCGTGTGACGTGGCCGCGCGCCGGGGGCGGCTCCGGGCCGGGGGCCGGGCGGCGGGGTCGGGCGGGGCAGAGCCGGGGCGGGGCACGGCATCGCAGCTGGATGGCCGGGCCCGCCCGGAGCGCCGCAGCTGCCGCCGCCGCCGCCGCCGCCACCGCACGGTGAGTGACCTCCGGACCCTCAGGGCTCCGTCGGGGGGGGGGGGACCCGGCTGATCCCCTGACCCGTCCCTCTGGTCCCGGTCAAACATGGGTCCCTCTCCCAGAACCTGGGAGTTGAACTTGCCCGTCTTGGACTCTTGTTCCCTTGGCGTCCCACACTTGGCCCCCATCTCTCCCTCGCTGCCCTCCTGGGCGCTGTCTCCGCCACCATCCACTCCGGCTCTTTTCCCTCTCTTCTCTGATGAACTCTCCCTGGAGCCCCTGCCACTCTCCCAATCTGTGGTCCTTGCCCTTCTATATGACCTGCCAAGGACTTGGCCTGGACCAGTCCTGTCTTGGTCCCAGTGGAGCACAGCTGCTTCCACAGGGGTCTAGGTTAGTTAAGGCCAGGAGATCCCAGGTGGGCATCTTTCCCACCATCCAGAAGCAGCTGCTTTATCTCCCTCCCACTTCCATCAGCTGATGAGGAAACTGAGGCAACCCAAGGTCACAGCCAGCATGAGGCAGGGCAGACCACATTAAATCTCATGCTTGAGTTTCCAGATTGAACTTTTCCATTGGTTGACTCACATCCCCATCCTGTGATCCTCCAGCAGGGCACATTCCTCCGCCAGTATAAGGAGGGCCCCTGTGCTGCCTCATCCACCTGCATTATCAAGCTGGTCTGGTCTTCACAGTTCTGTGAGGGAGGCAGGATCTAGCTCCATCCCATGAATGAGGACGCTGAGGCTCAGAGGGGGCTTCAAGAATTGCCCATAGTCAGACAGCTGAAAGTGCAGAGCACCAAGTTAACCAGTCTCCACAGCCAGTGCCCGTCATCTGTGCATCTCCTGACTAAAGCATCCTTTAGTCCCACCTCCTGTCTGTCCCTGTGCCCCAGGAACACTGGGTTCATTTCCTAGGAAGAGGCTGTGTTGGCTCTCTCTAGCTCCTCTGCTCTGATCCTCCACCTGAGCCCCCAGTGCCATCCCATCAACCTAGACAGTGCTGGCCTCAGTTCCTGGAGTGTCCTCACCAACGCACATCCTGACTGCAAAGCCTCTCCTGGCAGCCAGAGACACCCGGCTGGGCTGGGCCTGCCGGTGGCTGAAGGGAGCCCAGCCAGCACCTCACCCAGTCATTAGGGAAAGTTTAGCCTCAGGCGGACGTGCTGACACACAGTTTGGAATCAGCTCAGAAGGAAAAAATGTGTGGTCCTTAGGAGAGGAAGTATGAAGAGAGAGCCCCTTTGCTCTGACCAAAGGGATCCTCCGATGCCTTTGGTAGAGCCAGCAAGAAGGTGGATGCCATGGCCATTAAGGGGGCAGGAGGAGGGAGATACCACGTTTCCTAAGCAGGTGGCAACTCATGTAAATGGCTTTGTATTTTTCAGCACGCGGCATGCTTGGATGTCCCTACTCTGGCTGTGGCATGGAGGGCCAAAGGCTCCTCTTCGTCACTGCCCTTGCCCTAGAGCTCCTGGGAAGGGCTGGGGGGTCCCAGCCAGCCCCCCGGAGCTGGGGAGCTGCAGCAGCCTGTCGCCTGGACAACAACGAAAGCGAGTCCTGGGGGACCCTGCTGAGCACAGAGAGGCTAGACACCTGGATCTGCTCCCTCCTGGGCTCACTCATGGTGGGACTCAGTGGGGTCTTCCCATTGCTTGTTATTCCCCTGGAGATGGGGACCATGCTTCGCTCAGAAGGTGGGTGACCCTCCAGGGACACCAGTGGGCAGCCAGCAGGTGGGAAATGTGCTGCTGCTCTTCTTGGAAGACCCCTGGTCTCAGGTACTAGGTCACAGTGTGACTGAGATGGAGGGCAGGGTCACCTCAGTCCTCTGGGCACAGGGTGCTGTGTTCATTTGTTCATTCATCCAGGCATCTGTTTATTATTTCAGTCAGCAAACATTTACTAGACTCAATGTGAACAGTGGTTGGAAATATGGCTGCCAGGCTACCTGGGCTTAAGTCCTGGCTCTGCCACTTAACAGCTAAATAGTACAGGGCAATTTACTTCACTTCCACCTGCCTCAGTCTTCCAATCTTAAAAATGGGGTAATGGGGCTGGAGATGTGGCTCAGTAGTTGAGTTTGATCTCCAGCAACTTCCCCAAAATGAGGATAATAGTATTTGTTTCTACCATGAAGAGTAAATGAACTGTCACACATAGAGCACTCAGATTGGCTAGTGTGGGGAAAGGGCTGGGTGTTCACATGACTCATGCTGAACCTTGGGATGCAGTGGTGAGAGAAGCGTCACCTCTCCCTTCAGTCTCAGCTCATGGTGTGGAAGAGTTCTAGGCCAGGAACTGCCTTTCCCAGGAATATGCAGGAGGCTGATGCAGGGCCTGCCTCCAGGAAGGGACCTGGGAGATGAGGCCAGGCGTGGATGGGGGGCTTTCGCTGAACTACACTTTTGTTCCATATGCACTGCCTGTCTGTTCACAGATAACATGTTATAATTAAAAAATTAAAAGGTTACATGGCACAGGCCTTGTCATGCTAATTGGGAGGCTGAGACAGGAGGATCAGCCTGAGCAACTTAGTGAGACCCTGACTCAAAATAAAAGATAATGGGCTGGCGTTGTGGCTCAGTGGTACAGCGCTTGCCTAGCATGCAAGAGACCCTGGGTTCGCTCCTCAGCACTACATAAAAATAAATAAATAAATAAATAAATAAAATAAAATAAAGGTATTCTGTCCATCTAAAACTAAAATAAATAAATAAAAATAAAAGATAAAAAGGACTGGGGATGCAGCTCAGTGGTAGTAATAGAACATTTGCCTACCATGCACAAAGGCCCTGGGTTCAATCCCCTATTAAAAAAAAATTAAAAGATTATATGGGAAGCTACTGAAAATGCAGGTGATGAGCTGGGGATGTGGCTCAAGCGGTAGCGCGCTTGCCTGGCATGCGTGCGGCCCGAGTTCGATCCTCAGAACCACATAAAAAACAAAGATGTTGTGTCCGCTGAAAACTAAAAAATAAATAAATATTAAAATTCTCTCTCTCCTCCTCCCTCTCTAAAAAAAAATATATGCAGGTGCCTATTTCCTAGCCCAAGAGTGTGACCTAGCTGGGTGCAGTGACACACACTTGTAATCCCAGCTACTGAGAAGGCTGAGGCAGGAGGATCACAAATTCAAGGCCAGCCTTGGCAATAATTAAAAAATTAAAAAAGAACTAGGATGTAGCTCAGTGGTAGAGTGTCCTTGGGTTCAAGCCCCAGTGACACCAAACAAAACAAAACAAAAAAGCACCCCAAGTGTGACCTCTTAGGGCAGGACTGGGGCCCTAGGAGACTGTTAGAAAAGAGCACCCATTAGGTTTGTGCTGCTTGCTAAGCTCAGGAACAGTTTATTTACCAGATGGTTCCAGAACTCTATGCCAGGTTCTGGGCTGGAGGTTGGCACTACACCTGTGAACAGAATCCTTGTGGGGCCCTATCATGCCCATGTATCAGCTCATCCAAGGTCAACATAGGGAGCACTTCGATTATGAGTTCCATTTCACAGGCACAGAGAGGTTCTCTGACCAGCCCAAGGTCGCACAGCTTCTAGAATAGCAGCTTTCCTGGGGATGCCACCCCACTATCCAGCTGCCTCTGTCCTCTAGGCCTCAGTTGCTCTAACAAACCAAGGACTTGAGTGTGGTTCCTGTAGGGCCCTTCCAAATCTGGATGCTGCAAGTCTGCAAAAGTTCCCAAATCTGCAACTCTTATGAGAGTGTCAGCACAGAAGAAATTTCCACTTAATAAGCATTTGTCATTTTAATTACCACAAGATTCAATTTACAGACAGGGAAACTGAGTCTCAGAAGTTCTCTGAAGGACACCTGGTGTTAGGTTGGGGAGCTGGGACCTATCAGGCTCCAAAGCCCAGCTTTGCAACCATGATGCACTATTGACTCATAGTAGGCCAGCAGATCGCAGTGTGTCTCTGCTGCGCACCCAGCCCTTTGCTGTGCCTGTCAGAACAGCAGCCCATAGCCAGGCTTCCTGAAGCTTGCAGCCTGGCCAAGACAACAGAAAGCCCAGTGAGCTGAGCAAACAGAGGTCAGGCCAGTGGCTCGGCCTCAGAACCCCGTGTCTCTGTCTTGTAGCTGGGGCCCGGCGCCTGAAGCAACTACTCAGTTTTGCCCTGGGGGGACTCTTAGGCAACGTGTTTCTGCACCTGCTGCCCGAGGCATGGGCCTACACATGCAGCTCCAGCCCTGGTGAGTGAGGCTGCAGGCTGGGGGCAAGAGGGCAGGAGCAGGGAGCTGGTGCCAATGCCCAGTGTTGGTCTAGGCCCTGCCTGCTGTAAGAGTGACTGGGAGAGGGATTTGGCAAGGAACTTGCCCGAGAGGGAAGGTCATTGCCCTGGTCCCAGTACCCTGGCATCTATGGAAGTCCTGAGACCAGCTGCCTGGCCAGTTAGTCTTTGGACCCTGTCACTGTCCCAGACTAGGCCCCATTCCAAATGACCCCCTCTGATGGTGCTGGCCTTGGCATGGCCTGTGCTCCCACGGCAGGTGGTGAGGGCCAGAGCCTGCAGCAGCAACAGCAACTAGGACTATGGGTCATCGCTGGCTTCCTGACCTTCCTGGCATTGGAGAAGATGTTCCTGGACAGCAAGAAGGAGGGGGCCAACCAGGTGAGCCCTGAATCCCAGAGCCTGGATATGCCAGCCTGGACCAAACTCTGAGTTAAGTCCTTCAAAATAGTGGTCTCCTGGCCCTCTTTGGGAAGATCTGGGGAGGGAGGCTGGACCAACCTTGGGAAGATCTGGGGAGTGCCAGCATCAACCCCTGCCCTGGCTTGTGCTGGTAGTGACAGGTGGGTGGGAGTGAGGGTTGGCTGAGTTTGGGGCATCTAGTGGATCAAATGGCCGAGAAGCCTAGCCAGATAAGAGTTATTCCCTGTCTCTTCTCCATCTTACTTTCCCCTCTGTCTGCCCTGAGTGGGGGGCATCTAATATCACCTCTTTCTCCTCCTGGCTGTAGGCCCCCAGCAAAGACCCCACTGCTGCCGCGCTCAATGGAGGCCACTGTCTGGCCCAGCCGGCTGCAGAGCCCGGCCTGAGAGCCGTGGTCCGGAACCTCAAAGTGAGTGGCCCACTCCGGGCCCCCTTCCTACAGCCACAAAGCTGAGTGGCCAGCCCAGCTCAGCCCTCCTGCCTGGCTCAGTCCGGCTTTCTCTCCCCTCACCCAGGTCAGTGGCTATCTCAACCTGCTGGCCAACACCATAGACAACTTCACTCACGGGCTGGCCGTGGCTGCCAGCTTCCTTGTGAGCAAGAAGGTGAGTTGAGGCTTGGCAGCAGGTCTCATGCATTTCTGGCTTGAGGGGGATGATGGTAGCAGTGTGGTTCCACCACCAAAATATGCCAGGTCTGTCTCCTTGCGTTTTCCATTATCAGTACCTTCATCTAAGCTCCGATTTCACTGTGGCTCTCGTGGATGTTACCATGGCCGCCTCCTCATCTCCCAGCGCTTTCACTCATGAGCCCCTACTGTGTTCTTGTTGCCCACACTCCTTGTTGGGGTGCCTTTATCAAGCTGCTAGGCTTGGCCACTGCCTGCTTCTAGGTGCTTCTTCCTTTACTTCCTCCCTGTGTGATCTGGCCTCAGTGCTCATCTGCCTACTCTTGAACTGGCCTCTTTCCCACTTCACACTCTGCCCTCTGTCTGAAATGTTCTTCCTCCCTCTTAGCTGACTCCTCATCTTTAAGGCCTTGGCTTAGATGTACTTTCTCAAAGAGGCCTTTGCTGCTGGCTCCTCAGTCCACTTTGGTCCCTGTCCTCCCAGCCCCATAGCACCTGGTCCACCCTCTCCCTCACAGAACTGCTCTGGGAGGGGCCACACAGGTGTCATGTGTGCAGTCCTTGTCTCTCCCCCTAGACTGTTAGCTTCAAGAGGCAGACTTCTTGTTGCTTTTAGTCACTGTTGTCTTTCCAGTAGTTTGCCCAGACTAGAGCAAATATTCGTAAAGTGGGTGGGCATGAGGGGTACCAAGACCCTCAGCACAGACCCTGCAGACCCTCCCTCCCTGCAGATCGGGCTCCTGACCACCATGGCCATCCTCTTGCATGAGATCCCCCACGAGGTGAGTGCCCAGAGGGTTACCTCAAGGGCCTAAGTCTGAAGGGTTCCCATGCTCAGCAGGGGCTTGGGGCTTGGAGCTTGGGAAAGGCTTTGGGGTGGGCCTGCCCTGCAGTGGTAGGCTGGAGACTGCAGCCTCCTCAGGATTTGCCCTGGGAGCAGGGGACTGGGTGTGCATGTCTGAACCTGAGGCACTCAGGTGATCTGGCCCAGCTGAGGCCCATGGCAAACATCTGCTCCTCCCCCCAGGTGGGCGACTTTGCCATCTTGCTCCGGGCCGGCTTTGACCGATGGAGCGCAGCCAAGCTGCAGCTCTCAACAGCACTGGGGGGCCTTCTGGGCGCCTGCTTTGCCATCTGTACACAGTCCCCCAAGGGAGTAGGTATGGGCTTGGTGGGTGGTGGTGGTTGACAGAGGAGGGCCAGCCATGGGTTTGCAGGCGTGGGGCTGGGGTCTCTCTCATCTTCCCTCCTCAGCCCGTGGGAGGGATGGGAGATGAGTCCCCTGGGCTCAGCAGTCAGGCATCTTCTTCGCCTGCAGAGGAAACGGTGGCCTGGATCCTGCCCTTTACCTCTGGTGGCTTTCTCTATATCGCTTTGGTGAACGTGTTGCCTGATCTCTTGGAGGAAGATGACCCTTGGTGAGTGACCCACTGTTGGCAGTCACAGTGGGGCCGCAGGGTGGGGGGCTTCTGGCCTCTGCTGCCCGCTCTGTGCTGCCCACGAGCCAGCTGCTCTCCCCACAGGCGCTCCCTGCAGCAGGTGCTCCTGTTATGCTCTGGCATCACGGTGATGGCGCTGCTCTCACTCTGCGTAGAGTAACCTCCGCTGGTGCCCTACCCTATACAGCAATAAGAGACTCGGATTCACTCTGTGACCTTGTGTGTGAAGCAGAGAAGGCGAGTGCTTGAGAGAACCAGCCTCTGACCAGACAGGAGGGTGCGTGTGGTGTGCACATGTGGTCAGAGGTGTGTGCGTGAGACCGACACTGTGATCTCCGTGCGCAGGGCCCAGGGCCCAGCACTGCACCTGCCCCAGCCCTGCTGCAGCCTCCTCTCCCTGCCACCCTGTCGTCTTGCACCAGCTGGAGTGAACAGTGAGGAATAGCAGAGGGCTTGCCCTGCCAGGACCCCAAAAGGAGAGCAGCCCAAGGAGCCCAGGCTGCCAGGAACCCCAAAGCTATACTGCCTCTGCTGTGGCCTCCTGGGCCTCTGGCTTGAGGGGGCAACCCTGTGCTCGTGCACCCCAGCCCCAAGAAGCCTAGGGGCCTAAGCTGGGGTAGCTTCTCTCTGCTGCGTCCATTTTCCTGGCCTTGCCTTTGCCACCTCGACAGCCAAAGAAAGGGGAGGCAGGTTCTCCTGTAGCCCCCAACCCCACTCAGCACTGACGGTCCTACCCCTCCAAGCACTGAGCAGGGAGCTGGAGGACTTTTCTTCAGGGCTGCCTGCCCAGACTAGCTCCTGTTCCCCTGGTGAACGCTCCCTGGCAGTGCTGGCAGCTCTTGCCACCTCCAGCTGCCAAACAGCAGCCTGCAGGGCAGCAAGCAGCCCCAACTGGCCAGAGGCCTCCCAGTCCAGCTCAGGGATGCTCCTGCCAACACAGGCTCTGACAGACATGCCTGGGGCGGGAGGAACGAGCCAGGCTGCCCTTCCCTGCTAGGCCCCTTCTCTTCTGCCCATGGAGGTAAGGTGGGCGTGGCAAAGGCTCCACATTGTCAGCGCTCAGGAATGTGCTCTGGGAGAATGCTGAAGCCATAATCCCCAGCTATTTCCCTTGGCTGGCGCCCAGGTACTCAGCTGGCCCACTCCACAGCCAGGATCCAATCCTGCCGCTAGACTGTGGATATTTAGAGAATTGGCCGTGGAAAGGGTCTCTCATGGTCCTACAGCCATCGTGCTGTGGTACCATCTGTATCTGTAAATACCTGTTCTATAGATATGAATAAATATTCTCCACAGAAGGGCCGCCTCTGTTCTGCACACCGGGGTTTCTGCTAAGGCTGTAGCCATGTCCTTGTCTGTTACCCTCATGGTGCTCTTATTTTCTTCAGTTTTGTTGTTAGGCTTCTAACCCAATGACAGCTGAGCATTGACACAAGTCTGGCCCTGGGCCTCTTTAGCCCCTCAGTGCCCTCAAGTATGTTCTCTTTATTTATTTATTTAGTATTTATTTTTAGTTATAGTTAGATTTAATACCTTTATTTATTCATTTTTATGTGGTGTTGAGGATTGAACCCAGGGCCTCAAGGTGAGCGCTCTGCTGATGAGCCCAGCCCCAGCCCTGTTTTTGTTTTTATTTTATGAGCCTGTAAGGCAAGGATGTTTTTCACTGTCTGCCTCCGCACTCTTTAACAATTTAATCAAGGAAGGAACTCCACAAAATCATTTCCAAGTTTGACCCACTTGAAATTATTGTTCATTTCAAAGAGAAAAAGAGAGGATCCTTACTGGAACCATCCCTTCCTCTGAATGAGCTGAGTATAAGAACAAGTCAGGCACAGAGGGCTTCCCATGGTGTCACCAGCTGACTGCAGAAGGGGGAAGGAGTCCTGTCCACCTCTTTCCACTCCAAGCCAAACAGCAGAGCCTACAGCAGCCTGCTGGCCAGAACCAGTGCAGTGGCCAGAGCCTGGTGCAGATGAGTGGGAACCCAAGTCAGCACCCGCTTACCTGGGAATGCAGGGCTTAGTATTTCTATCAGCAAAACATTTAAAAGAGACTTAATATCTGCTCTACCTGGTTGTTCTTCTCCAATAAGAAAACTGTCTCAAGGACCTAGTTATAGTTAGTCCAGGCCCGAAGGATCCAAGGAATAGACCCACAGCTGCCTCTCCGGCCCCACCAGGTGCCCTTGACTACAAGCTGTGGTATTGAGCCCTACGAGGTAGCAGACAGATACATGTGATCATCTCAGTCCACTGAGAGAGGCAGAGGAAGGGACTCCATTTTATAGATGAAGAAACCAAGAATGGATGAGGATAGTGCCTGCGGGCTCAATCGGTGTCAAGGCCAAGGGTGAATCCTGTCTAGTTAGAAGGGAAACAGGGTATGAAGGAGTGGGAATAGCCAAGTCAAGGCAGAAGACAAAATCACTTCAGAGGCTGGGCTGCTGGGCTACTGGAGCAGTGGGGACAGGAAGTCAGCAGGAAGGCCAAGCAGAGGGTGATACCCAGGTGACTCAGACACTTGGGGAGGATGATACAAGAGGGTAAAAAGAGCTGGAAAGGAGATGGCTGTCTGGGAAGTTAGACAATAGCTTGCTGTGGTCACATGGGGAAAGAAAGAAAAGGGGGCAGGCAGGGGCGCTTCATTTGCATCTATAAAGTGGGGTGCCCTATTGGTGGTTATTCTAATGATGAGATAATATATGCATAAGGCCTATGAAGCACACATCCCAGGGCAAGCACTCAAGTGGTCACACCTGCACCTCCAGGACACCCTCCACGGAGCCAACATACTAGCTCAGCTGCTTATAGTCGGGACAGGCCCAGCAAGATCCTAAGCAAACTGAAAGGTGTGGGGCAGATGGAGGCAGGAGAGGACAGTCTGATGGAATCTTAGGCTTAGGAAAGCTCCCAGAGTGGATATTGCTTAAGGCTCATTTTTCAGTCAGAAGAAATGGGTTGAAAGACCTACTGGACCTATGGAAAAATCAGGAGGGGCCTGTAGAGAAACAGGAGGCACACAAGCCAGCAAACAAGGGGGAAGTCTCAGGGACCCAGGACCCCAAACCTGGCTTTACACGGACAGCAATAAGGACTAGGGCCAGAGCACCAGAAATGCAGGAAAAGGAAAAGGCTGGCTTCTGTTTAGGCCCTGCTCTGTGGAACTGGAGGGACACAGTCTGTAAGAGCTCAGACAGGAAGGGCAGGGCACACCAAGAGGGCTGTGCTGGGACCTGAGATGAGAGGCAGAAGACTATAGACAGCAGCTGCGGCGCCATGTAGAGCACCAGGGGCTCACCCTGATGAAGGGCTGGGGGCCCTCGGTTGTCTCAAGAGATTCCCAGGCTGCAGCCCGTGGGGAAGGGCCTCCTGTGTATGTCCTATATCTTCTACCCAGAGCCCAGGGAAGGTGAGACAGGGGGCAGTGAGGCAAACCATCTTTTATTACAAACTCTAACCAGCAGCACTAAGGGTTGGGCCTGGGGCCCCTAGGCATAGTACTGCAGGTTGGCTTTCTTCTTGGCCTGAACCTCCAGGATGCCCTCCATGTAGTCCTCGTGGGTGAGCTCGGTGGCACCCCTGCGCAGCGCGATCATGCCCTGCAGCCAAGACAGATGGACTAAGGTGCCTCCCCACATCCTTAGCCCTGCTCCCAGAGGCGTGGGCCTTCTCAGCCCCTTCCCCCAGCAGTCTCCACCAGCTAAACACCCCATCCTGTCTAGTGAAGGGACAAGAAGGTTTGAAGACATCCTCTCACCCCTCCACCACTTACCGCCTCCACACACACAGCCTTGCACTGGGCGCCATTGAAGTCATCAGTGCAGCGGGCCAGCTCCTCGTAGTTCACATCAGGACTGAGGAGAGACACACCACAGAGCTCAGTTACTCACGAGGGGACAGGAGACAGCAGATGTCCTACCATGCCACCCAGCAATAAAGTCAACTGGCCCTGTGACAGCAAATCCCTGACAGCAAATGCCTTCTTTTCCTCTTAGTACAAGACAGGCAGGGGACTAGAGCAAGTCAAACCAGGTTATTTCTAGGACCTCTGGTGCTCTAGCTTTCTAGGGACCAACTCGGCATGAGGGAGGGGTACAGGAGGTGGGTGGAGACAAAAGACCGCCTTACATTCCCCCACAGAGCCAGCCCTGCATCAGCCAGCACTGTGCTAGCACCACCGTCCTTATGTGCCACACATTATACTTGACACTGTCACATCTAATTGTTCCCACAAGGCCATGAAGTTAGGGTTACTATCCACAAGGCCCAAATTAGAAAACTGAGACACAGACAGGCCCAGTGGTACATGCCTGTAATCCTAGTGGCTCAAAAGGCTAAGGCAGGAGGATTGTGAGTTCAAAGCCAGCCTCAGCAAAAGCGAGGTGCTAAGCAACTCAGTTGAGACCCTGTCTCTAAATAAAATATAAAATAAGCCTGGGGATGTGACTCAATGGCCAAGTGTTCCCGAATTCAGTACCAAAACCAGACCAAAAAAAAAAGAGAGGTCTTGCCACCTGCTGAAGGTCTTACAACAGTAAACATAGGTCATCTGGCCCTTGCCTAGATTCCCTGGGACCTGGTTGAGCTGTGCTCATCTGTGGGGCTGTGGAGCCCAAGAAAAAGCATCTGCAGCATGCCCTGGGCAGGAGAGGGCAAGGTGCAGATGATTCTAGGAGCAGAGCAACCAGAATCAGAGCCTGGACCTCAGGCAGCTGGCATGTGCCTGCAGGAGGCAGTGGTGGTCATGAAGGCTGGGGAAGCTCAGCACAGGCAGCTGTGAGGAGAATGGACAGTCAGAGATGCTCTGCTGCTGCCCATTCACGGCTCTGCTCACCTTACGTTCATCTTCCGGGAATGAATCTGCATGATTCTGGCCCTGGCCTCCTCATTAGGCATAGGGAACTCGATCTTGCGGTCCAGGCGACCTGAACGGAGCAGGGCAGGGTCCAGGATGTCTACCCTATTAGTGGCTGCAATTACCTAAGGAAAGGGAGAAGCAGCAACTTGAACTGATGGGCACAAGCACAGTCATAAAAGGTAAAAGGCAGCCCAGAGTGTGTGTGTAAGCAGGGGACCTTAAAGGTACAGACCGATCAGAATTTGAATTCTAGCTCAACCATTAATTAGCTGGGTGACCTCAGAAGGTGCCACTTACCTCTGAACCTCATTTTCTTCACTGGGAAAGAATGAAAATACTCACCTTTACTTGGGTATTGGGCTGGAAGCCATCCAGCTGGTTCAGAAGCTCCAGCATGGTCCTCTGCACCTCCCGGTCCCCGGCTTTCTCACTGTCAAAGCTGGGGTGCACAGGAGGCCAAGACACTCGTGAGGCCACAAGTTGGGCAGAGCCCTCCCCTCTCTACCCACAATAACCCTAACCAAACCTGCCTAGAGACTAACATATAAAAGGAGTCGCTAATTGTTGACTACACATTCAGAGCCTGGAGAGACTCCTGGGATCAGATGCTAGGCTGAAGATAAACAGTGAGCAAAAAACAGCCATGGCATGGGCTGTCACAGAGGAATGTATGACTGCCCACTAAGCTAGAGCTCAGAAACGCAGGGGCCTGGCCTGGGCTCCGACTCTTGGGGATTCCAGGCAGGCATCCCTAAGAAGCATCCCTGAGACTGCAGACACACTAGCTAAGCAAACCCCAAGTGGAAAATAGGAAAAGACAAGTGGGGCTGAAAACTGAGAAGGGAGTCTGGATCTGGTGGGGGAGGAAGAGGGTGGAGGAGGAAGAGAGGGAGGCAGAGACGTGTGAGACCTTACTTAAGGCCATGGTTCAGTCCAATACTTAATGCCAAGGAGCAATGAGGTGATCCAGGAAGGGTTTTTTTTGTTTTGCTTTTTTCTTAATATTTATGTTTTAGGTGTAGATTGACACAACACAATGCCTTTATTTTTATGTGGTGCTGAGGATCAAACCTGGGCCCCACTGGTGCTAGGTGAGTGCTCTACCGCTGAGCCACAATCCCAGCCCCACAGGAAGGGTTTTAAATAAGGCCTGTGTGAGGGACCATGGATGCATGTGAGTAAGGAAACATTTCTGGCTAGGGTTGTGGTTCGGTGGTAAAGTGTCTGTCTAGCATGCATGAAGCCCTGAGTTCAACCCCCAAGTACTGCCAAAACCAAACAAAAAACAATCAAATTTGTTTTGAAAGGAACATGCTGGCAGTTATGAAGAGACAACAGGTTATTTAGCTGAGAATTTAGAAATCAGAACCACATTAAGAGTAGCTACTGTCCCAGGGGAGGAAGGGGTAGAGTGGGAAAGAGATGAAATTTAGTGCAATTGGGAGGTTGAAGTCTGCCACAGAGTCCCTTTGAAACCCCCAGAACTCCCTTACCGCTTGGTGCCGATGGCATCCAGCTCATCAATAAAGATGATGGATGGTGCCTTCTCCTTGGCCAGGGCAAAAGCATCCCGAACCAGCTTAGCACCATCTCCAATGAACATCTGTACCAGCTGGGGGCCAGCTAGCTTGAGGAAGGTGGCCTGAAGAGGAGGTGGTGGGGTGGGGGTCGTCAGGCCTTGAGCCCATTTGGGAGAGGGTGGACTCCTACCCACCACCTCCTCATCCCTCCCAAAGAACACACCTTGGTCTGTGCAGCACAGGCCCGGGCCAGCAGTGTCTTCCCTGTACCTGGGGGCCCATACATCAGCACCCCCTTTGGAGGTTGGATCCCCAAGTTCTCAAACTTCTCTTTGTGGTTCATCGGCAGGACAATGGCTTCCACCAGCTGCCAGGAAGAAGTCCTGGGTGAGGAGAGTGAAGCCCTGAGGGATCCCACACAGCCCAACCCTTAAATGACTTCAACCCCCATCTCTACCTCTCCTATTGCAATTCAGGGACACTGCCCTCTTTCCCCCATAACTAGAAGGCTCAGAAAGTTCATCCTCACCAAGGCTGGCCCTGGCCTCTCTCAGAACACAGGATATGGTAGAAAGACCCTGAGCCAAGAACAGGGGACCGAGTACCAGTCCTATCTCTAGCTCTAACTTTCTGGGCCTTGGCTAAGTCACTTGATCTCTCTGGACCTTGACCTTCTAACATATCACATGGCACCCTCCACCCCTACCCCTAGGCAGCTGTGAAGAGGAGATGTACAGTAAGGGGATGCATTCTTTCAACAAGATGGAGAAACACAAAAGGCTGGTGAGGCTGCTGGCAGCTGCTGTGTCTCTCTCACCTCCTGGATCTGCTTGTCCAGGCCCCCGATGTCACTGTATTGCTCCGTGGGCCTCTCATCCACCTCCATGGCCTTCACCCGTGAGTCGTACTCTGTAGGCAGAGTCTCCAGGATCAGATAGGAGTCTTTGTTCACACCCTGAGGACACAGCATGGGAGATTCAGATATATCTCTAGGCCTACCTAATGGGCTGGGTGACAGTCTGTACAGTGCAAGGAGAGTTACAGGACTGGGCAACACAGAATCAAAGAGCAAGCAGACAGGATCTCAGACTCCCAGGGTTGCTCTACTGAGACTCAGAGGCAACAGAGACCTGGAATTGCGGAGGGGTTACTTAGTGGAAAAAACTCTGGGAAAGCTTTGCTTGAGCTTAGGCAATCCTTACCACCAGGTCTCCCGGCTTCAGCTTTTCAGCATCCACCAACCCAATCACAGGTAGGAAGTATGTCTATAGGAAAGATTAAAGGTGTAGTCTCTGTTACTGTACTTGATAAGGCCTCAAAGTCCTGTCCCACACCCACGCCTCACAATCCTCTGCTCTTCTATTTTTAAGCCAGCCTTACCTGTCGTGTGGAGGTTTTGATCACTGCACACTTTCCCTTCCTTTGAGAGTCCAGGTCAATATTGGCACCATCCTCTTCTTGGTCATTGGGATCAACATCTAGCAGCTGAGAAGGGATAAAGCTCAGCCCCTTGAATTTCCCAGAGCCCAGTGCTTCTAGAGCTAAGCTGAGTCAATTCCCAACACTCACAGGGTTGCCTGGCCCTTACCTTACTCCTCAAACTAGCCCTGAGCTTAGCAAATGGGTGGTTGATAAGCCAGAAGGTTGGTAAGATCTGAGTTTAGGTGCTACTTCTCTACACAAAGCTCATCTACTCCAGCAAGAAAAATCAATAAAAAAGGAGCCATGTTGAGACTTACAAGGTCTTCGTAGGACCAAATCTACAAAAGGAAATTGGGGGATGCAGTTCTAACATGCAATTTGGCCTCGGAATTTCTACCTATTCTATCCCTGGCCCCACCCCCAGCTATCTCCATGGCCCACTGACCCCCTCTTCCCCTCCACATACACACACACCTCGATAACATTGGAGACTAGGTATGGCAGGGTCTTGTTCACTTTGATTTTCTCACTGTTTTCTTTGATCTTGTCTTTCATGGCTTGAAGTTCATGGGTGACCCGTAACACTTCACTCTTCATGATCTGGGTCGAGGATGCATGGAAGCAAATGTTCAGTCCTAGCTCAGCCTGCACCAGGCCCTGGAGTTGGTGAGGTCCAGGCTGCCCATGGGGACCCTCCTGAATCTCTCCACCCAAATCTAAGGCTTTCTGAAGGCTAAGCCTGTCTATATTTACATTCCATAGAAGTCAAGCCAAGAGGTCAGTTTGGAAACCTTCCAGGGAGGCTGATGTAGTATTGGGAAAAGAGCAAGCCTCTGAAACTGGCAAATAGGTTTTAAGTTTTATCTCTTGGAAAGGGCTGCCACAGTGGTGGTAGGAAGAAAAAAAAAATCTGAGCCTCAGTTTCCCCACCTGTAAAATGGGGATTTACTAAAAGGACGATCTTTGAGGCAGTTTGCTAACTCCTCATCTCAGGCCTGTTTCCCTCCTCCCAGTCCCTCCTCTTGTCCTTTTTAAGGCTTAGTTTTTCTTTTCCTGGTCCCAGGAGAAAGCCACAGGCCCCATGTCTCCTCCAGCGAGGCGAGGAAGGAGCAGAAGGGCACAGAGTGGCCAGGGCCTGCCTGTGAGGTCTCCACTGGCCGTACCGGGGCCCAGCGCCCACCTTGATCTCGCTGTCTAGAAGCCGTGTGCGCTGGATGATCTCTTCCGTGGACATCTTAAGCACCTCCTCTCCAATTCCATCTTGCTGTTTCAAGAAAAAACAACCGACGTTATTTACTTATTTACTTTTACTCACAGGGGGCATCCCGCGATCCCCGAGCCTCCTGATTCCAGGATGGAGTCAGGACCACTGCCACGTTCCAAGCGGCCCCGGCCCCATCCTCGGATCAGGCCTGACCCCCAACTACCTCCTCCCCTCCTGACAAGGACATGTCCCCGCTGGCGCCAGTTCCGCGACCCCTACCTCTCCAGGCACCCACCTCAGCCTCATCCCACACGGTCGCCATCTTCTCCTGCCGAGTCACTGGACTCTCAAGTTGCGGCAGCACATTCATTTCCTAGAGGAAAAGGCCGAAGAAGGGAATGGGCAGGAGCCGCAGCGGGAGATTAATACCGTCCCTTTTAACGCCTTTTCGTCACTAATGGCGAACGTCTCCCGCAAATCCTTTCTCTTGGACGACTCAACTCCAACCACGCCACCGGAGCGAATCTGCTGCTCCGACCCTAAGACCAAACTCGGGCCACAGAACACGCCCCAGCTTCCTGAAATGTTCCCGCCCTCGTCCTTTTTGTGCCGGGGGCGTGGTTGGGGTTGCTATTGGCCGTCGAGCGCAGGGGGCGTGTCCTAGTATAAAGCCGGAAGGGGCGGGGGAAAGGCGGGTGCCGCTGGGGACCGTGGGAAATGTGGTTCTAATTTGGTCGGTAACTGAAAAGGCATTTGTTTGGAAGCCGCGTCTCCTTCCTCAGAATCTCGCTTGATTAGGGGTGGGGAGGTTTTGTACCCTGGCACTGCTCTCCAAACCGTAAACAACATATCCAGCCGTGTGCAAAGGGCATGACCATAGCTACAGCTATTTATTTAAACCCAGGTTTACTGGAAAGAAAGGTTAACCAGTTTTGTTTTTTCCTTTTTTTTTTGGGGGGGGGGTACCAGGGAATGAACTCATTTAACCACCGAGGAACATCCCCAGCCCCTTTTTGATATTTTATTTAAATACAGGGTCTTGCTGAGTTTTAGAGACTCGCTAAATTGCGGAGGCTGGCTTTGAACTCGGCGATCCTCCAGCCTAGCCTCTCAAGCCACCACCACGCCAGGTTCATTAACCAGTTTTAAAGAGAAGTTGTTGCTACTACCAATGTTAATGCATGGAACTGTGCACGAGGGAAGAGTTCAGTTAACAATTAGCCTGAACAGTTAAAAACCTAACTCGGGGCTTTAATCCATCCTTTGCTTCATCCGTGGTTAATTAACTCAGTGAGCAGGGCAGGTCTGTGGATCATATAACACTGATTTGTTGTACCTGTGTCTCCTACGCGGATCTCTCCTTATTTCTTTGAGATCCCTGGAGCCCCCTTAAAATGAAAATCACATAAGCCACATAGTTTATATTGTAAATCAAACCATCACACTCAATAAAATTGGTGAAAAGGTGTCTTGGAATTCAGCTGAAGGCAGAGATTTATTTCTCTAGGTATCAACGTTTATAGCCGTTCATTTAGGCTGACAAAGCCTCTGAGGTAGCGGTATGTTATTCCATCCTTTCAAAAATCCTGTCCTTAGGGACAGATTCCATGACTCTCACTTCTAGATAAGTACATGGAGGCTCTGTCTCAGCATCAAGTGTGGGTGAGAGCCACCTCCTCTAATTTATTCTCCCTAGAATAATCAGTCCAAACCCAAATCTGACCATGGTACCCGACTCTCTCAACAAATAACACCCCAAGGCCCCTCTTGAAGGCTTCCCCTTGTTATTAGGTCAGACACTGAAGTCCTGTGGTCAGGCCCCTAACGGCAGCTATAGTGCAACTTGCAGACAGGCCCTCCCACAGTGCTGGGAACCCCCAGCCCCCAGGCCTCTACACCTCCTGCTTCTTGGGCTTGACATCTGCTCTTCCCAGAAAGCCACAGGCCCACAGTAAACCAGAGCCTTATTTAAGTCAGCTACAAAGCTCTCCTTGACTCCCAAAGACCAGGTCAAGTCTTGCTCTTTCTCCCCCACTCCTTCCCCTTGGGACACTTACCAGATTTAGATTTTTTTTATTTGATTACTAGGCTCTTGTGTGATTATTTGGTTGATATAAAAAAGAAAAAAACCCTGAGTGCATGTTTCTTATGTATCTTTTGTGTGTGTGTGTGGGAGGTGCGGGTTGGGGGTACCAAGGATTGAACTCAGGGGCACTCAACCACTGAGCCACATCCCCAGTCGTATTTTGTCTTTTATTTAAAGACGGGGTCTCACTCAGTTGCTTAGTGCCTCACTTTTATTGAGGCTGGCTTTGAACTCATGATCCTCCTGCCTAAACTTCCCAAACCGCTGGGATTACAGGCATATGCCACCTGGCCTGGCTTATACATCTTATTTGTATAACACAAGTCCCCAGGGGCCTTGGAAAGTGCCTACCCACTCCCCCATTTTTTTTTTCCCCGAGGGAAATATGAATTAGGCATGGTGGCACAATCCTATAATCCCAGCAGCTCAGGAGGCTAAGGCAAGAGGATGGAAAATTCAAAGTCAGCCTCAGCAAATTAACAAGGCCTTAAGCAACTCATCCAGACCCTGTCTCTAAATAAAATACAAAATAGGGCTGGGGATGTGGCTCAGTGATCAAGTACCCCTGGGTTTAATCCCCAGTACCAAAAAAAAAAAAAAAAAAAAGAATTAAATTGCATACCACTGATGGACAATTTCTTCTCCAAAGCCCATACTCTCTCCAGAGTGCTCCCTTGAGCCAGGCTCAGCAGGTCTCAGCCCCAGGTAGAAAGAGACTATGACACATTCAGGACCTTACACTGGGTCCTTGCATTGCTCAGACACAAGCCTTGGTGTCATCTTGGATCACCATATACCACATCCAGTCCACCTGGAATTCCTCTCATTCTCCCTTGAACATATATCCAGAATTCAAAATAAGGTCAGAATCAAAATAATGTAATGAAGCATGTGGAGCTTGGGGTAAGGGGGTAGCCATAACGGAAATAAGATTGTCCATATGCTGAATATGAAGAGTTAGGGCTGAATGGAGATTCACCATTCTAGTCTCTCCACTCTTGTTAGGTGAAAATTTCCAAGACAAGAGATATCTCCTCCCAACTCCTACCCCAAATATGTCCACTTCTTTTATTTATTTATTTTTTTAATATGTCCACTTCTTACCACCTCCATGTCCTATCCACTCTGGTTCAAGGTACCATCATGTCACCTGAATTATCACAGAGGCCTCTTCCTGGGCCTCCCTGTTTCTACCTTAACCTTCCTCTGATGATTAACTTTGTATATCAAATTGACTGGGCTATCGGGTACCCAGGTTTTTTGGCCAAACATCATTCTGATTTCGTTTTTAGGCAAGATTAACATTTAAAACCAGGCACGGTGGCTCACACCTGTAATTCCAGCAGCTCAGAAGGGTAAGGCAGGAGGAACACAAGTTCAAAGTCAGCCTCAGCAACTTAGTGAGGCCCTGACCCTATTTTTTTTTTTAAAGAGAGAGAGACACACAGAGAGAGAAAGAGAGAATTTTAATATTTTTTTTTTAGTTCTCGGCGGACACAACATCTTTTGTTTGTATGTGGTGCTGAGGATCGAACCCGGGCCGCACGCATGCCAGGCGAGCGTGCTACCGCTTGAGCCACATCCCCAGCCCTAAGGCCCTGACTCTAAATAAAAAATAAAAAGGGCTGTGGATGTGGTTAAGCACATCAGTGGTTAAGCACCCTGGTATGAAAAAAAAAAAAGATTAATATTTAAGTAACTAGACTGAGAAAAGCAGGTTGTCAACTGTAGTGGGAGAGGGGGCCACATCCAATCAGTTGAAGTTCTGAATAGAACAAAATGACTGAGTAAGAGAGAGATCTTCCTGCTATACTACCTACAAACTAGGCCAAAGGATTTTTACCCTGTCTTTGGGTGAAACATCAAATATCCTTGGATCTTGAGCTGGACAGCCTTCAGAGGGGAACTACACTACTGGCTTGGCTGTTTCCCAGGCCTTCATGCTCAGAATGGAACTAAACTGCCCTCTCTTCTGGGTCTCCAGCTTACCCACTCACCCTGCAGACCCCGGGACCTGCCAGATGCCATAATCACCTGAGCTGTGAGCCCAATCCTTATAACAAATCTCTCTCTCTCTCTCTCTTTCTCTACACACACACACACACACCCTATTTGTTTCTAGACAATACTTTCTAAAATCTTTCTGAAAAAAACTGCATTTTGAAAAATGTTAAAGATACAAAAATTGAAAGAATAAACAGTGAAAACCTCTGTACCTTTCACCTAGATTTGCCAGTTGACAACATTTTGCTACATTTGCTTTTGCTGTGACTGTGTGTAAACATGAACTTTTTTTTTGGAACCACTTCAAAAAATAAGTTACAGACTTCATGACATTTTACCTCTAAGCATTTCAGCCTATGTGTCCTAAGAACAAAGACATTCTCATATATAACTGCAATGCATTATATAATACATGGTCATACCCAAGGAATTTAATATTGATGAAGTAATACCTAAGATATAATCCTTTTTTTTACTCTGTCAACTGAGCTATATCCCCATCCCCAAGATATGATCCTCATTAAAATCTCTTCAATTATCCACTGGATGACCCTTATAACCTTAAAACAAAACAAAACAAAAACAGTATAAACCTGGCACAGTGTCACTGCATATAATCCCAGATACTCAGGAGGCTGAGGCAGGAGGATTGCAAGTTCAAGGCCAGCCTTAGCAATTTATCGAGATGCGAAGCAAATCACAAGAGCCTGTCTCAAAATAAAAAATGTTTAAAAAGGACTTTCATACGTATCGTAGTGGTAAAGTGACTCTGGGTTCCATTCCCAGTACCAAAAAAATAAAAAAATAAAAAAACATTATCAAGGGCTGGGGGTGTGGCTCAGTAGTAGAGTGCTTGCTACCATGTGTGAGGTATGGGATTTGAAGTCTATTGACAACTAAAAATATATTTAAAAACATAAATAAAGCCAGCTATTCATTCATTAAAAACAAACAAACAAACAAACCAAAAAAAAAAAAAAAAACAGTATCAAGTCTTTTTTCCATTGGAACCATTTCTCAGACTTTCCTTGGCTTTGTGACCTTGACATGTCTGAAGACCACAGTTCCCCTGAGATGTTCGCATGTTCTCCTGATCCTGATCCTGGGCTGTACATTCTTGGTGGCATTGTCCTATCAGCATCGTGGAGTTCTGCCCTGCATTCTTGCGGGTGCAGCATGACTCATTCCTGGAGGTGTTATCCTTTCTCATTTGATGAAGCTGGACTCTGTCAACCTTCCAACCAAGTCTTAGCTCTTTTTTTCTTTTAAAGTTAAAAGATATATTTTGTGGGTGAGAATTTTGGGATTATGCAGACATCCCATTTCTCATAAATAATAAATTTATTTATATCAGTATGGATTCTAGTTCAACAAAATCTGTTAGTATCATTGCTCTCGACTGAATAATTGTGTTCCAGAACCCATTTGTCAAAGCCCCAGCTCTTAGCATGATGGTTATCTGTAGATGGAGCCCTTGGGAGGTGATTAGGGTTAGATGAGGTCATGAGATGGGGCATTCGGGGTGGACAAGGAAGGGAGAAGGAGCAGCTCTTTCTCTGCAGGAGCACAGAGGAAAGGTCAGGTATGGAGACAGTGAAAAGGCAGATTTTACAATTTTCTAGCACCTTGATCTTAGACTTGAGTCTCCAAAACTATGGTTGTCAAACCACCTATTCTGTGGCCCTCTGTGATGGCAGCCTGTACTGATGAGACAATCGTGATCACTCATTACTCACGAGCTGCAGGAGTCCAACCAAGATGTCTCCTGTTATCCTCATCATTCCTTATTTCCTGGTTTTCTGATAAAAGATATTCCAGTCTCGTACTTTTCATGGCCCAGGCCTAAAATCAGACCTTTTCCTTTGACAGCCTTGTTTCCTTTTTGGAACACAGTATTTAGAAGCCAAGATGAGGGTGCTAGGTGTGCACATCACTGCCCCAGCCTGGTGAACACTCACATTTATAACTATATTGACCTCTAGCTGGGTACAGTGGCGCACGCCTGTAATCACAGCTTGGGAAGCTGAGGCAGGAGGATTGAGTTCAAAGGTAGCCTCAGCAATTTAGGGAGGTGCTAAGTAACTCTGCAAGACCCTGTCTCTAAATAAAATATGAAAAAGGGCTGGGGATGTGGCTCAGTGGTTAAGCACCCCAGTTCAACCCCTGTAACCAGAACAAACAAACAAAAAACCCCAACTCTCTGGTGTCTAATGTCTCTTCCTCTTTTTAAAAAATTTTTTAAAAGTTGTTGATGGACCTTTATTTATTTATTTATATGCAGTGCTGAGAATCAAACCCAGTGCCTCACACATGCTAGGCAAGTGCTCTTCCACTGAGCCACACACCCAGCCCTCTTCCTCTTCTTATAAGGACACCAGTCCATTGAATTAGTTCCTGTCCTAATGACCTCAATTGGCCTTAATATCTCCTTCAAGTTCCTAACACTCAGGCTGGGGATTAGATTTTGCCATAGTCCAAATACCTGTCCTACCCTTCACCACCCCTCCAGCCAAGACTCATATATTAAAACCTGATCCCCAGGGCTGGGGTTGTGGCTCAGTGGCAGAGCACTTGCCTAGCATGTGGGAGGCACTGGGTTTGATTCTCAGCACCGAGTATCAATAAATAAAAAATAAAAAGGTCCATTGACAACTCAAAAAAAAACAAAAACAAAAAAACTCTGATCCTCAGTGTGATTGTTTTAGGAATGAGGACATTGGGAGGTGATTAGGTCATGAAGATGGAACCCTCACAAATGACAGTGCCCTAGTCAGGGACCCTGGAGAGCTATCTTGCCTTGGCACTGTGTGAAGTCATTGAGAGAAGGTCTCATGGGGAACCAGACTACGGGCCCTCCCCAGGCATCCAATCTGCTGGCACCTTGAACTTGGGCTTCCAGCCCCCAGAACTGTAAGAAATAAATTTCTGTTGTGTGTAAGCCACCCAGTGTATGGCATTTGGTGTTCCAAGCCCTGCTGACTAGGGCTTTAACAGGTGAGTTTGAGCGTTCTAACAGACCGCCCACACTTATCCCCCACCCCCTGCACATCAGCGTGCCACCAGCAGGGATCTCCTTGCAAGCTCACTGTGGAGTCCTGAGTGGAGGGAAGGTGCTCCAGGAAGCTCACATGGAGTGCCTCATTCCCCCTCTCCCCACCGGATCAGACCGTGGGCAGGGAAAGCCAATCAGTGGGATCAGGTACAAACCATTTATTTTTCTATAAAGAGCAAAGTACAAAGAGGCAGGGGAGGGCAGCTGGGCCAGAAGGAGCAGCAGTAGGCGGGCCCCAGGCCCTGGCTATGGCTGAGGAGGCCTGTGGCTGCTCCAGGAGCAAACCTGGGCCTTCAGTCTGATGGTGAAGGGCAACGGGAGTTGTGGGGGGCTGCTGCTGCTGCAAGTCATACAAAGCCAGGCTTCATGGATGAGCGGCGGCAGTTGGGGCAGCTCCGGGTCCCATTGTTCTGCAGGCATCTGAGGAGGCAAAGGGCTCTGTCCACTCACCCCCGACCTGCCGTTCCACTCCAGGTCCTAGGCCCTGTCTCCTCCCCGCCTTCCTGCTGCAGGGCTGGGAGGTATCCCTGCGGCCATTTGGCAGCAGAGGAAGGAAGGAAAGAAAGTCCTGGTCCCCAGGCTTCTGCTTTGCCCCAGGAGCCTTCAAGGCAGAGGGCGTGGGCAGGGTCAAGACTGGGATGGAGCTGGTATCGGCCATGATGCGGAGGCAGGGCTGGCCTCCTTCTCTGATCCGATGACCTTTAAGAGGCCTCTCACTTCCCTTTGGGATAACTGGAAAACTTATCCTTACCCCTTCAAAGAACTTTGGGATAAGGATAATGACAATGGCTGCCATGCAGGGCTGCTGGGAGGATTCAGGGAGTCAAATGGGGCGTTCTTAGAACACACCTGGGTCCCAGAAAGCACCAGGCCAGTATCTGCTGTATTATTAGTGTGTCGCAGTCAGTGGGGCCCTTGCCTGGCCACCGTGCAGGCGCCCTCACCTGAGGTGGAAAATGTGGGAGCAGGGCAGGGCCTGCAGCCGGCTGTTCTTCTCGCCTATGGACTCCCCGCACAGGCCGCAGTAGAGCTCCGTCTCCTCCACGCACTCGTGGAAGCGCACAACGTGGGCTCGCAGCTCCCGCTGCAGCCCCTTGCTGCGGCAGATGCCCTCGCTCAGGCAGTGCAACTTGAGCTGGCTCAGCTGGGGCAGGAGAACAGAGTGGGGACCAAGACCAAAGTCACATACTGGTGAGGACCAGTCCCAGCCGTTTCCCTGCTCTGCTGACGGACCTAGGAAAAATGTCCTGCTCTCTCTGAACCTGTTTCCCTTGGAGCAGAATGAAGGAGTGGGTGAGGTCACAGTCTTCACGCCTAGATCTCCCTGGGACTCCATGTTTTGCACAACTTTATTGACCAAATCCACTGCACTGTCTCCCTAATGATTTGCTTTCCTTTTTTTTTTTTTGTAATATACACATCTCATCAGCATTTCTGATTTTAAAAGAAAAGAAAAAAAAAAAAAAAAGGATCTCTGATCAGTCTGGTAGCTGGATAAACCTGAGTGGGCATCATCTAGCCCAAAGCAAATACATGTGACATTTTAGTTGGACTATGCACCTGATCCCAGAGAAATGCACATTTGCTGATTGACTCTGAGAATTGATGCTGAGCCTGTTTCCAATATTTTAAGGCCTGGATATGATTATAAATTTGGAGAGGCTGCATTATGCTATGGAGGGAACACGGGTCCTGGTATTAAGATAGACCAGTTAGTAGGTGATAGACCTTGAGCCTGAGCCTCACTTTCCTCATCTCTCCAAGGAGGCCCCTGTGCCCACCTCCCAGGAAGATAGAGAACTGGGGCTCAGAGGTAGAAGCACTCGCCTAGCATGTGTGAGGCCCTGGGTTTGATCCTCAGTACCACATTAGGATAAATAAATAAAGGTACTGTGTCCAACTACAACTAAAAAAAATATGAAAAAAGAGAACCGGAACCAATACCTACAAGGGCCTGGGTGTGCCCAGCTCTTAGGGAGAGGAGGCCACCTCAGGAGTTTCAATGAATGTCAAAAAGGGTCTAAGGCATCTACCACCCTCCAAGTAATGCAACTCCTGCTCCTCCCCCAGAAGTGACATCTGGGTAGGAAGAAGACAGGAGGCTGGGGACCTCCTCAGGCAGCTCAAGAGGATCAGCAAGGGCTCAGGGCACCAGCAGGCCCAGGGGCCTTCCCTCAGACCCATGCTCCCCACCACTTGGCTGCTGACCACAGACTAGGAGACAGACGCAGGTCTGACCTTGTTGCCCACCTCCTCAGCCAGGTCCTGGGCTCTCTCGATGGCGTCCAGAGCCTGGAAGGTGAGCAGAGGTCAGGCCTGCAGGCAGAGTGTCTGACAGAGGCCTTGGCCCACAGCAAAGAAAAGGGGTGGGGAGGGTGGGCCTGCAGAGACCAGCAGGGCTAGGGCCAGGCTCCTGTGTGTGAAGGTAGTGGGAAGGGACATGCACGGCTGCCAGGGCTATGTCAGAACTGTGTGGCGAGTCACCTCCTGCCTCTTTGTGCAAATATGGAACAGGTAGAAAATGCCTCACAGGGTGCTATGGGAGCATGGAGGCAGTTACGCTACCCCAGGTCCAAACCCCAGCCCTGTCCCTTTATTAACTGTGGACCCCTAGGCAAGTCATGGGCCTTCTTAGAGCTTGGAAAATAACTGGCCTCAGGGAAACAGGATGAGGCTGGTGTTAGACACAGGGGCAGAGAGCGCCTTGTCAGGCACTAGACCTCGGCCTGTCAGCTGACTGAGTGGCTCCAAGCAGGATGCACTGGGGAATGCTGGGGGCATATCAAAAGGCCTGACCTCACCTTGTCCAGCGCCTTCCTGGCCACCCAGCACTTGGCCACACCCAGTAGCACTTGCACCTGCCCCAGGCGGTTTCCAATTTCAGTCATGATGCTCATGGCAGAGTCGTACCTGGGGAAGGCTGTCTGCAGAGCCAGGTGGGAGGGAGCGTCAGGCTGGGCCAGGCCTGAGACCCCCTGGGCCCCCAGCCCAGTAACCTCACCTCCAGGTCCCCTCGGCTTCGGTGGATGTCAGCAAAGCAGAGTAGGCAGAGCGCCTGCAGCGGCCGGTCCCCATGCTGCAGAGCGATCTTCATGGATTCCTGAGGGAGTGGGTGGCTCAGGCCTATTCATCTGACCCCACCACTGGGGCACCCTCCACCCAGAGGCCCCTTGAAGGGACAACCCAAGGATCATCAGTATCCTCAGAGCCTAATACACCTATCATGGTGCTGAGGCTTCCTGCATCGAACCGCGGAGGCCACTTTACCCAGCGAGGCAGCTGTCAGTTGACAGGTGGAAACAGGCTCAGAGAAGTGGCCTAAGACACCCAGCTAGTAAGTGGCAAAGCTGAGATCTGAGCCCAACACAGAGGAAACTTCAGAGAACATGCTCCTCTGAGAATGAGGCCTGGACAGATTGGGGGTAAGAAACACATCCTTGAGGGGCTCCGTAGAGAGCTGGGCCATGGGCAAGCCTCGAGGGCCTCCACGGGCTGATCTGGAAGCAGGAGGTCTTTGCACCTCAACCCTCAGACCCTGGTCCACACCACCACCTGGCCACTTCCCCGCTGCCCCACCTCACAACACTCCATGGCACTGCCCAGGTGGCCCAGCAGGCGGTAGGCCACGGCCATGTGATACTGGCTCATGGCCCGGTACTTGAGGCTCCAGCCTTTGCCATAGTCGTTGACAAGCTCCGCGGCCTTGCAGGGGAAGAACAGGGCTTTCTCGTAGTCCTGCAGGGACAAAGAATGAGAGAGGGTAGCACTGAGTGGCAGGCAGGAACTGCTCCCAGCAGAGGGCTCCAGGGCTGGCTTCTCTGGTTGCCAAGGGTCCCAGTGTTCATTTATTCATTTATTCCGGCTCCAGGGGAAGGGGGATGCAGGTAGAGGAAGGCCAGTGCAAAGTGTGGGCTCCAGGAGCAGAGGGATTCACTGGGATTGCTGCTGCACCCCAAGAGCCTGGCACTGTTCTTGGACTTAGTAGATGCTCAATAAATATTTGTTCAATGAATGAATGAAAAGACAAGGAAACAGTTGGCTCTTCTTTGCACCCAGTCCCCAAAGCCTCCTCAGCTTCACAGCCACACAGGACAAGGGATACTAGAGCCCCTATCTAGAGTCTGCCTGCTGGTGCTCAGCAGCAGCTGTTCCCTGAGGGCTCAATGACAGATTTCCAGGACCACTGGCTCAAAAGAACAATGGAACAGACTTGGTGAGGCAATGAGATAATTTTCTCACACCATCTCCTCAAACCTCCAAAGGCCTTTTCTCCTTCTCTTTATCAGCTGGCAACCTGCCTCCTGGCCATTAGAAAAAGGGAGGATCACAGGAGTCCCCTTCCCCACCACCTGGTCCCACTCTGCCTCCATTCTGTCCTTGCTCCAAACGCCAGAACATCCCCGACCTCAGTGTCTGCATCACTGAGTTCTTCTACTGAGTCATCCTCGACAGTGTGCAACTTCTTACTTCATTTAAAAACTAAAGCCAGGTGTGGTATAATCCGAGTGGCTCCAGAGGCTGACACAGGAGGATTGCAAGTTCGAGGCCAGCCTCAGCAACCTAACAAGGCCCTCAGGCCCTAAGCAACTCAGTGAGACTCTGTCTCAAATGAAAAATAAAAAGGGCTGGGGATGTGGCTCAGTGGTTAAGCACCCCTGAGTTCAATTCCCAGTACAAAAAAACATAAAAATGGAAAATAGAAATAAATGATTCAGACTGTATAATATTTATTTATTTTTACTTTTTCTTTCTTTTTTCTTTCTTTCTTTCTTTTTCTTTTTTTTTTTTTTTTTGTGTGTGTGATACTACAGATTGAATCCAGGGGTGTTCTACCACTGAGCTACATCCTCAGCTCTTTTTATTTATTTATCTTTGAGACAGGGTCTCACTAAGTTGTCCAGGCTGGTCTCGAACTTGTCATACTCCTGCCTCAGTCTTCCAAATAGCTGGCATTATATGTATAAACCACCTTGCCTGAACATCATATTAATATAACCATCTTTCTTTCTTTCTGTTTTTGGTGCTGAAACCCAGGATAGAACCAATATAACCATACTTTGAAAGACCTTAAGTACCAGGACAGTTTATCCATAGTGGGACAATATTTATAAAGACAAAGAAGAGCCAGGTTTAGTGGCACACACCTGTAATCCCAGTGACTTGGGAGGCTGAGGCAGGAGGATCTCACTTGTTCAAGGCTAGCCTCAGCAACTTACCAAGACAAAAAAACAAACAAACAAATAATAAAGGAGTGGGGATAAAGCTCAGAGGTAAAGTGCCCCTAATTCAGTCCCCAGTTTCCTTCCCGCCCAAACAAAAACAAAAACAAAAGAGGGGCTGGGGTCGTGGCTCATCAGTAGAGCGCTTGCCTAGCGTGTGCGAGGCCCTGGGTTCAATCTTCAACACCACATAAAAGTAAATAAATAAAGGTATTGTGTTCAACTACAACTAAAAAAACCCCCCAAAACAAACAAATAAACAAAAAAACAGAGAGAGAGAGAGAGAGAGACACTCTCCAAGGCGGTTAGTTGATCGGTTTCTTCAGCAAGTCATGGAAAATAAAGAGGAAGGGAAGGAATTTTCTATTGAGAGAGGCATGAAAGACACAATAAGCCACTCTGATGTGTGGCTTTTGTTTGTGTTCCAATTTAAACAAGCTGAGGAGGGTGAGGATATATTTTTAGGATAAATAGAGAAATTTAAATATCGACTGGGCATTAGATGCTCTTCAGAGATTACTATTAATTCTGGAGTGTGTGATAATAGTATTGTGATTACATTAGAAAGTATCCTTATGAAACAAAATGGCTTCTAAAATTTTAAGGTTGCATCTGAACTACTTTGACTTAAAAAATGTCATCACTACAATTTTCGGTCACAACACTTTAGGTTAAAATGTGTACAGCCAACATGGCAAAAATAGGAATAATTTTTCCACCTAAGTGGTGGGCGCATACAAGACTTCATTATACTATTGCTTTCACATAGGGTTGCTTTTAAAAACCTCTATCCCTCCCCAGTCCTATCTCATTTCACTGACTGGCATCTAGTTCCTGAAAACAGTCTAGGTGGCTGTTCTCGATGCCCCTCATTTCCTCCTCCCCACTCCTCATCCAGCTGCATTGATATAATCAGTTACCCCCAGATTTACTGAGTTTCTACTATGTGCCAGGCACCCAAATCCCTGATGGCCCACGCAGCCGGATTGCCAGGAGGGTTATGTTGAGAAGCTGCAGTCACTGACCCTCAGCTTCCCTCACCTGTGGTCCCTTAGCCATGTGGTCCCCACCCTCCCGCCCAGGGCAGGGCTTTGCCGGAGAACTTTGCTCCAGATTTCTGCATAGCTCACACTCTCATCTACTTCATATCACCAGATGTCACTCCCTGAGGCCTTCTGACCACTGTATTTGAAATTATGTCCCCCACCCCCTTGCTGACTATCACCTCCTTGCCCTTTATTTTCTCCTAAGCACTTTCTAACATGCCATTCAGTTGACTTCCCGATTATGTTGACAGTCCTTTTCCCCAAGCCAGAAGGCAAGCTTCATGAGGAACCTTGCTGTTATTTCCACTGCCACGGAGAAACAGTTCAACAGTGCCTGGGATATAGTAGATGCTCAACAAATACCTGACGGACCAATCTTTACATCCCTGCTGTTGAGCTCTGTCTCCCTAGTTGATGGACATATGTCTTGGGGTTCAGAGAGTGGTGACTTGCCCAGGATCACACAGCAAATCTGTGGTAGTGCAGGCTCATGGGCTGTCCTCCCATAGGACCTTTCACTACCCCAGGAAGTCAGTCACAGTGTGAATCCTGGCTCTGCCCTTCTTGGCTCAGTGTTTTCCAACTTCCTTTCACCTCATCCCTACCTAAAAGGAGGGCTGGACAAGGCAGTGCAGCCAGGCATGTGGCTCATGGGAGGCTTTCAGGGAGTCCCCGTTACCCTCCCCCGGGGCCCAGGCCCACCTTGACCTGGGCGTAGAAGCTGCCCAGGCTGCAGCAGACTCGGCACTCGAGCATGGTATCATCGTTGTTGTGGGCGTAGCGCAGGGCCTTCTCGAAACTCTCCAGGGCTTTCTGGAAGAGGCTGAGGCCCAGGAAGGCATTGCCCATGCTCAGGCTGACCTGGCCCCCCAGCTGGGCGGCTGCCCTGGTGCCAGGCAGACCGAGGCAGGTCTTGCAGTAGGAGATGGTCTTGTGAAACTCGCATAGCTTCTCATTGCTGCGCGCCAGGTTCAGGTAGCTCTCCAGGAGGAAGTCGGCATCCTCCAGTTCCCGGGCAGTGTCGATCTGGACCACGGCAAACTGCCCACCGGGGTGGCAGGCAAATAACATACCTTCAGACCTGCAGACTCCACACGCAGCCCTGGCCTTACAGCCAAAGCAACAGACCCCTGGCTCCCACCCATCAGCCTCGGACTCGATCTTAGGTCCCAGCAACAGCCTAGTAGCTTCAGCTCTTCAGTTCACTCATGGCCTTCAGCTTTGCACCCCCCGCCTAGGTCTGAAGTCTCTACTGACCACCAGCCCTCGCCTCAAACCCAGAGCCCACAGCCCCAGGCGCACACTCTGTACCCCAACAGCAGACTGAAATCCAGCAGCCAAGGTCTGGGGGACCCTGAGGACCTCAGACTCAAGGATTAGAAAACCGAAGTTCAAGGCCACAGGCCCACATCTGAGTCTCAGGGTCTCAGACGTGGATCTCAAGCCTCAGGTTCTAGCCACTTGCCTGTGAGACACACAGGAGCCTAAGGAGGCTACGAGGGGCCCTGGTAGCCATCCAGCCCTGGCCCCAGCCAGCCTACACCTCCCCGGGAGGGTATGCCCACCTTCAGCATCTCTTTGTAGCGGCCCATCTCCGAGTGGGCTGTGACCAGGCAGCCCAACACACGGAAGCGCCCCACGAGGTCAGAGCTCTTCTCCAGGACCTTCATCCACACCTGCAGCGCCTTCTCAGTCTGGTTGGACTGGTACAGTTGCAGCCCCTTCTCAATCTGCTGCTTTGTCTGGTCCTGCCCCATTTTCTCAAAGTCCTGAGGCTCACGGGGGGGCCCTGGTGGCTCTCTGTGCCTCTAGGCCCTCATGGCATAGGACCCACAGTGCCGGTTGCCCACTGAGCCCCGGGAAGGAAAGTAGAGTCGGGCAGGAGCTGAACAGGGCCTGGATGGAGAGCGGGCGCCACCCTGGTAACAAAGCTGGTTCGGCCCCTGTCTGCAGCTGTCCCTGCCAGTTGGGGCCACGTGGCCTCTAAGGAATGTCAGCAGCAAGGTCACGCGGGCCTCTGCTGCACCCACCCCAAGCTGGAAGGCGGATTCTCCATTGATAGTCACCCTGCCACCTGGGCACCCCCTTGGGCATCTTCAGCACCTCTAATACTGACCCTGACCCTTCTGACAGGTCAGGCCCTCCCTGAAGCCTTGCCAAGGAGAAGCCACTGAGGGGTTGGGCAGCCCTCGCACCAGGAGGGGCTGCCGGTGGGGAGGAAACAGGGACAAGGCTAGACACACAGGCATCAGAGAGGCTGGGGCAAGTGTCCTGCCGCTTCCCCATCACACTGTAACCCCCAGCCCCTCTCCTGGTGTTGTTCCTGATTGACTGGGCACTGTGGTCACTTACCCTGCACATGTCCACACCACTCCCAACATCGAGCCAGTGCTAGAGGCCTACATTCTAGCCTGATCTCACTCACAGTAGGACCCTAGCTAAGTCATTCACCTCTTCAGGCCTTGGTTATGTCAACTACAAGGTAAGGATAATAGCTGGGCAGGTGGTGCACGCCTGTAATCCCAGCAACTTGGGACAATGAGGCAGAAGGCGAGCCTCGGCAACTTAGCCAGATCCTGTTTCAAAATTAAAAAAATAAAAAGGACTGGGGATGTAGCTCAGTGGAAGAGTGCCCCAGGGTTCAATCCCCCGAGTAGTGCCACAAAATGTAAACAGGATAGTAAACCCGAATTCACGGGCAGTGACAAGGCAGTGATGTGGCCAAGCTGGCAGCCTTGGGATCCTGCTGCTTTCTGTGCTAGCCATGTGGACAGTGTGACTCTGGGCAAGTTACCTGGCTCTGTGGAGGAAGAGTGCCAGCAGAGAGCTTATGGGATCATTAGAACTAAATGATGTACTAGTTGACAAGGATTTAGCACCTGGCACATAGGCCACTTTGAGGTTTGAAAAGTATCCCAATTCCAGTCCCATTCTCTTGAATGGGTCCCTAAAAGTGAGCTTTAATGCCAGGTAATATGGAGAAAGGTGAGGTCTTAGGGAGGGACAGACATTTGAAGCACTAATGCTCTGGAGTTGAAAGAGGAGCCCCAGGTGGTAGGGCCTCTGCTTACCTCCCACTTTCTTTCCTCTGTTCCCAGGCTTCTTCCTGTTTGTTTTCAGAGTGGATAATTCCATGGTTTTTTAGTGTATTCACAAAGTTGTGCCACAAATTTCAGAACACTGTCATCATCCCCAGAAGATGACCTGTGTCTGGTGGCAGTTACTCTCATCCCATTGGTTATGGTTGAGTTGTGCCTCCACCCCAATTCATCTGAAGTCCTAACCTCCAGAATCTCAGAATGTGACTATACTTGGAAATAGAAAGGTGAGTCATTAGGGTGGGCCTTAATCCAGTATAACTGGTGTCCTTACAAGAGAGGCCTCAGGAGAAACCACCGCTGCCGACACCTTGAACTTCAGCTTCTGCAACTGTGAGAAGACTTTTCTGTTGTTTAAGTCACTCAGTGTTCATGGATCTTTTACTCACCAAAATGTTTCCAAGGGTCATGTATGTTTTATGTATCGATACTTCATTTCTTTTTATTCACTTACTTACTTATTTATTTAGTTGTATATGGACTCAGTGCCTTTATTTGTTTTTATGTGGTGCTAGGATTGAACCCAGTGCCTCACACTTGCGAGGCAAGTGCACTACCACTGAGCTAGTTAATATTTATTGTATGGATAGATCACATTTTATTTATCACTGTGTCAGCTGATAGGTATTTGGGTTATTTCACTTTTTGGGCCATTATGAATAGTCATGAATAATGATGTCATAAACATCCATGCACAAATTTGTGTGTGGACATGTTTTTATTTCTCTTGGATATATGCTTAGAAGGGGAATTTCTGGGTCATATGGTAACTGTACAATGACCTTTTTGAAGATTGCTGAACCGTACCTCTTGATTCCCTTCATCCTCCATACATATGCTCTAGTGAGAGTCCTACTTAAAATTAATCAGCTTATTATTCTCACAGAATTCTACTTCATTCTTATAAAATTATCTCTAGTTACATATTCATTAGTAAAGTTATTTGCTTAATGTCTTTTTTCCCCACTCAAATGCAGGGGCAGGAACTTAGTGTCTCATTCACCACTGACTGTACCCCCAGAGCAAGGCATGTACATAGTGGCCACTCAATAAATACTCTGAATGAATGAATGAGGGAAAAGGGAAGGAAGCACTGTTTTAAGTTTGAAAGTGGAAGCAAACGCTGTAGGCTTAGCAGTGAATCTGCCATGGCCTGCACCACCTCAGGGAAACTGAGGAAAACAGATTCAGAGGGGTAATTTGGGAGCCAGAAGTGAATGGCTCAGGGTTCAATGGTCCAGAGTCCCTATACAAGCAGAAGTAGAAGGGACATCAGAGCAGGCTCATGGTCAGGTGGCTAGCCTGGTCTCCGGAACTCACCATGGGGAAAGTGCTCTTAGGCCTGGGCCACTGGAAGCTGAGAAAGAAATGGGAGGTTCAGAGGCCAGTCGGGAGCTGCTGGTGGCAAGAGAGCTCCTGAACCTTCCTCTCATCTTAGTGAGCCCAAAGCAAAGTGCTGCAGAGCCAGTAGATTCCCTCCACTCAGCAGTCCAGGCACAAGTCTGGCAGGAAGGAGAGGATGGGCTGCCAGTACTGTCCTTCCAGGTACCTGGGGAACTCTAGTGACAGGATAAAGGCTTCCCCTGCCCCTGACTTCCATGATAGGGACTGCCACACCTGCTTGTTCTAGATAGAATACCTTGTTTCCTTCAGGAATTTTACTTCTGAGTAATTTTTCCAGAATTCAGCTAAGGTCTAGTTGGATGGAGATCATGTTCCTTTGGGGGGTGTGTGTGCTGTGGTTTATCTCTGTCACTGAACAGACACAGGCAGAGTAAGAGGAGACCAAGAAAAGAAATCCAACTACATGTTCTGAGTTAAGCATTCCTTTCACTTTACAGATAACCCAAGTCAGAGAGTGAAAGAACACACTGCAATCTAGAGACACAGCTGGCACTAGAACCGAAGTAACGTGGCTTTAGGAGTCCCACTCCTAACCAGGATACTGTTTCTTAGAGGAAAATGGAGGAGGAGAAAAATGGGGAACTGGACACATTTTGAGAATTTATAGCAATGTCTGCCTGACACACAATAAAGTCACTGGGAACATTAGGCAAAATTGTGGCCTGGGGGCAGAATTGTATTAGGGAAGTGAGCAGGGCAGGAAATGTAGCTCAGAGGGTAGAAAGCTTGCTTGACATGCACGAGGCTCTGGGTTTTAGCCAACAGCATGGATAGGGGAAGAGGTAAAAATTGTCAAGACTTGCTCACCAGTGCCCAGTGGACAAAAGGCCACTGGGAGTTGTATGGTGGAAAGCCACAAAAATGATCTTTTCTGGGCCATTTAACTTCACAGGGCTGCAGAACAGTTGGGGCCTTGGGGGCTCTTAATTATCTGCTGCATTAAATACCAGCCATAAAGCTCACATTTTGGACTCCTGTTGTAGAGCACTTCACTAGCATGCAAGAGGCTCTGGGTTCAATCCCCAGAGCTGCCAATAAACAAACAAACAAATAAATAAGAGGCAAGAAGTTCAGAAAACAAAACCAATCTCTGCCCCCTTACCCCCATTAAATTATAAATCAGGACAAAAAAAAAGGTAATTCAGGCCTGAAGCAGGGGTCATGATCTTGCAACACTTTCTACCGAGATATTTCATGTATAATGTGCATTTCCTGCTTTACTTCAAGACCAGAAACTCATGCAATCCTGGGTGTGTGGCTGCACTTTAACACTTCAAGTGGTTGGTGTATGGCCATAAAAGACTTATTAATGTCTCTTTCATCCACAGCCCCCATCACTCCCTATTCTTAATCTAACACTGAAGTCAAACGCCACCTTTCATCTTACATTGGTCACCTTTCACTGGCCCAGCCAGTCACCTTCCCACCAAGATTAGTGAGATATGTGGAAAAGTCTCTCCTTCCTAGATTATTTTCCCCAGCTATAAAATGGGGATATTACCTCTCTGGCAAGAGATGATATCCAAATGAAATGACAAAGTGTAAGCTTGCTTTGAAAATATGATGTTGCACCCCAAATCTCTCTGCTGGCTGTTATTTATAATAGTGGGGGAAAAAAAAAAACCCAAAACAGAAATAACCTGAGTCCAACAGGAGGGTGGTCAATGCTATGAAATGCAATGTGGCCTCTCAAAAACAAAGTGGTAGACAGACACCTTCATATGCATTGAAAGGCTGCCCGTGACAGCACCTGAAAACAGTAAGCTCAGAACATTCTGTATTATGATCTTATTAAGAAAAATTATGTAATATTTTTGTACATTTAAGAAAAAGTCCCAACAGCGTAACCTCTGCCCTCACCCTGGCCCCTATGTTTGAAGTTATCAGTGGGCTACAAGATGGAGAAGTGTGTTTGTGTGTGTTACTGGATACTGAATGCAGGGATGATTTATCATTGATACCTCCAGCCCTTTAAATTTTTTGAGACAGGGTCTGAAAGGTTAATAAAATAGGTACTTGTCACTCCGTTTTTCTATATGCTTAACAAAAAACTGTTGAAATCTTAATAACTGTTTGCTAATCTTGTTCCCAAAATGTGCTGTCCCCAACTGTGAACTGTTTGCTAATCTTGTTCCCAGAATGAGCTGTCCCCAACTTCCAAACTACAAAATGTAACTTCCCTCCCTGCCCTCTCCAAGGAAAGTATATAAGCTCTGCTTAAGCTGTTCTCAGGGCTCTATCTCTCTTTGCTATAGAGAGCTCTGGGCCCCAGCATGCTGGTCTCCAAATAAACCCACCCTTCTGCTGTTGCATAAGACAGTCTCTTGTGGTCTCTTCCTCCGACGTTTTGCCGGACCCTAACAGGTCTTGTTAACTTACTTAGAGCCTTGCTAAGTTGCTAGGGCTGGCCTTAAACTTGCAACCCTCTTGCCTCGGCCCCCCAAGTCACTGGGATTGCAGGCATACAACACTCACACAGTTTATTGTTAGCACTCCTGGGCCAGAAGAGCCACAGTAGACTCCCTTCTCTCATGGACTTCCCTGATTGCCAAGGGGAACTACCAACTGCGCAAGGCCCTGAAAATCAGGGGATGGGACCAGCACCAATTTCCTTAGAGGGTAGAGACCCTGGTGAGGTGCCTTGCCAGTCTTCAAACTTGTAGTTCCAGAATTTCTGTAAAGCACCTTTGAAGGACTTGGCTGTCATTTCTGTTTCAAGGCCACAGAAGGTCTATGAATTCAGGTACTGACTGGTAGCTAAGAATCTGTAAACTGAATGCAAAAACATCATTATGAAGATAGCAATTTCTAAAAGATCAAACTGCATATAACTCTGATATGGTTGAGAAGAAAAGCCACCATAAAGCTCTTGGACAAAGCACCTATCATCTTCTGGTGTTTGTTCATTTACTCACTCTTCAAATGTTTACTAAATACTCATCTGCCAGCCAGTAGGAACATGGTTCCTGCCTTCTTGAAGCACCATTCTGAAGGTAGAGTTTAAGTTGGGCACCCCAGGGCCCACCATGAGAAGATGTTCTACAGGGACTTTGGAGTCAGCCTGGCCTCTTGAATTAAAATCCAATTCTCGGGACTAGGGTTGAAGCTCAGTAGTAGAGTGCTTGCCTAGTATATGTGAGGCACAGGGTTTGGTTCTCAACACCACATATAAATAAATGTAATTAAAGATCCATCAACTAAAAAAAGAAAAAAAATCCAACTCTCCTACTATTATCCATGTGTTAGGAAGGAGCTGCATCTTCTCTGTGCCTCAACCTCTACCTTTCCGTGCTCCTAGCCGCTGGGAGTACCAGAGCTGGGGCTAAGATCAGTAAATAGTGGTGATTTTGTTTTCTTAAAAGGAAGCCAATTGTCTAGAATGGTCCTAACCACTGCAATGATCGAAATGTTCTATGTTGGCCCTGTCCAATAAGATATCGTGATCAAATGCAGCTTTTGAACACTTGAAACATGGCTAGTGAACATGAGCTACTGACACTTTAATTTTAATTTGAACTTAAATAGCTTCAGTGTCTGATGGATAATTATCTGGGACAAGGGCTGCAAGATTCAGGATGAGGCAGATAACATGTCACATAAGGAAGAGATGGGAGCTCAGGAAGTGGGAGAAGGGTTGCAGAAACAAGATGAGATCAGGAAGACCAGCTCAGAAGGGTTAGGAACAGAAGGGTGGATGGTACAAGGACCATGATGTGTTTCGTTTTCAGGATGGAGAAGAAAGGAGAAAATGCCTTAAGAGGTAGGCAAACTGAAAGGCAGACAAAGGCCATAGGTCTTCTGACTGCATTTACATGAAACGTCCAGAATAGATCCAGCGGTTGATTAGTGATTGCCAGGGGCAGGGAAAGGGGATATGGAATCTTTTTAGGGTGACAAAAATGATCTAAAAATTAGGCTGTGGCAATAGCCGCATCACTTCAATGAATGATATGCTTTACATAGGTGATCCATTGGTGTACTGAGGTGGTATGTAAATTGTCTCAGTAAAGTGTTTTTTTTTTTTTTTTTTTTTTTAATTTTCAGATAGGGTCTCTTGCTAAGTTGCCCAGGCTGGCCTCAAACTTGTGACCCTCCTACCTTTGAGTCATTAGGAATTTAGGTGTGTGCCATCACGCCTGGCTTGTAAAGCTTTTCTTCCCCCCCCCCCTACATTTCAAGTGACCTCAAGTTAGTGGGGACTCTCAGAGAGTGGGGATGGGATAGTGAAAAAGTTTCAGCAGTGTCAGGGTGGCCTTTACGAGTTGAATATATTCAATCTTCGTTCCCAAGACTGACTCTTGATTAAGAAAAACAAGAACCTTAAATTTACACCAGATGGTAGGGGCTGGAGAGGATTCCTATGAAGGGAAGAAAATGCTTGAAGAAGGTAGAAGGTGCAAGACAAAGCCCTCTATGACTTCTCCTGAGTAAAATGTTACCAGACATTAAAGTTTGATGTTCCCAGAGGTGAAAGCAACCTGGTCTTTAATTCCTTTCCCATCTGAGCCATCAGAGACTGAGCCGCTCAGGTGAGTTATAAAAAGCCATGTACTTACAGTCACTGCAGACAGGAAATAGCAATGTGGCAAAAAGTAAGTGCTGATCCATCTGTAGCAAGGAGAAAGGCTTTGAAGAGGAATACAAACTGTTTAAGGTACAGCTTTATGATTATAAAGATGTAAAAGTCTAATTTAAAAAAGGTTAAGCTGGGCATGGTGGCACACCTGTGATCCCAGTGACTCAGGTGGCTGAGGCAGAGGATTGCAAGTTCAAGACCAGCCTCAGCAACTTAGATTCTGTATTAACACAAATAAAAAGGGTTGGGGATGTGGCTCAGTGGTCAAGTGCCCCTGTGTTCAATCCCTAGTACATGATCCCCCTGCCAGAAGTTGCCAGATATGACTACGTGCAGTGAACAAGTATAACCCCAGCTACTCAGGGGGAGCCTGAGGCAGGAGAATCAAATTTGTTGTGGTCGGCCCAAGCAACTTAGCAAGACCATCTCCCAAAAAAAAAAAAAAAAAAAGACTGGAGAAGTAGCTCAATGGTAAAGTAGTGCTCCTGGGATCAGATCAATCCCCAGTTCTGCAAATAAATAAATACATAAAGTTCAAAGAACTACTTTTGGCATACTCTCTTTCTTTCTTTCTCTTCCTCCTCTCTTTTCCACCCTCAGTACTGAGGATTGAACCCAGGGATACCCCTATCATTGAGCTACATCCCCAGGTTTTTTTTTTTAATTTTTAATATTATGATACTTTCAATTTTCTTTTTGAGAGAGAGAGAGAGAGAGAGAGAGAGAGAGAATTTTAATATTTATTTTTTAGTTCTCGGCGGACACAACATCTTTGTTGGTATGTGGTGCTGAGGATCGAACCCGGGCCACACGCATGCCAGGCGAGCGCGCTACCGCTTGAGCCACATCCCCAGCCTGGTTTTGTTTTTTTGATAGGGTCTTGCTAAGTTCTAGAGACTGGTCTTGAACTTGGGGTCCTCCTACTATTCCTCCTGTCTCAGACTCCTGAGCTGCTGGGAATACAGGTGTGCACTATTGTACCCCATGCATATTCTTTTTTTGGGGTTTTCTTTTTTTTTGTACCCCATGCATATTCTTTTTTTGGGATTGACCCCCAGGCTTCGTGCATGCTAGGCAAGTGTTCTACCACACTATATCCCCAGTCCCAGAAAAATTATTATTAAGTAAGAGAAACAACAGCCTTTAAGTCTGATGTTAATGAAAGATGCTCAAGTAGTACTTAATATTCTATTTTCACATCAAGTTCTATCTCAGGAACACAGGAATCCCAAGAAAAAGACTAAAAGAGAAGTTCTACCACTTTCCTCTTGAGTCACAGAACGTAAAATCTAGCTAGGCAGGAGAGGACTTCTCTTGTGCAGAAGAATCAGACCTAGGAGTCCATGGAGGAAGGCCCTGACCCTCCGTCACCCTACTTTCTCAAAGTATGAAATATAGAACACTGAAAAGGCATTCAATGGACATTTCAAGTTAATAGTTCTGTAATTTTATGTATGTAAATATAATAATTAGGATATCAAATTTGATTTTACAAATTATTAGTGGTTAGAATGAAGTTGAAAAGGTGATTTAAAATCTAAGTGGTAATAGAGACACAAATATTGTAAATGAACTTAATGCCACTAAATTAATAATAAAAAATAAACATTAGGTAAACAACAGCTGAGTCAGTACCAGATCTAGTAAAGAACTGAGAGTATAGAGTGGGGTGCCTTTGAGGAGCCCCAACTCTGTACAGGTGGCAGCACTTTTGTAGGAGTGTTGAATGACTACAAGCTGCTCCAACACCAAAAAGGCCTCAGCAAGGAGGCAAAGACAAAGAGTCACCACCTGGGGGAGCCACGAGAGTCACAGGACCCCCTAAATCCTTTTTTGCTAAAGAGTGCAATGGGGCTGGGGATATAGCTCAGTTGGTAGAGTGCTTACCTTGTATGTACAAAGCCATGAGTTCAATCCCCAGCTAAAGAGTTCAATCACCTATGAGAAGATGCAGGTTACCGAAAACAGTAAGTAATTTGTAACCAATAGTGGTTAAGAGAATGGACTCAGGATTCAAATATAGCACTCTGTAGCAGGCCACCTAACTTTTAACCTGCTGGCTCATCCATAAAATAGGGAGGGGAACAATAGCCATCTCCCAGGAATGGGGAATGGTATAAAAACTGGAAGGACTGGGTGTGGTGGTGTATGCCTGTAATCCCAGCACCTGAGGAGGCAAAGGCAAGAAGACTGCCAGTTTGAAGTCAGCCTCAGCAATTTAGTGAGACCTCTCTCAGCAACTTAGGGAGACACTCTCTCAAGATTTAAAACAAAACAAAAAACTACTTGGGATGTAGTTCAGTGGTAGACCATCCATGAGTTCAATCCCCACTTTCACAGAGCACAAGACTGTAGTAGACAATCAATGGACATTAGCTAAGATAAATGTATTGCATGCTAATACAAATTTTAAACATTTTTAATAAACATAAATGGAGATATGAGGATGGAATGTAAGCTCAGTGGCAAAGGCCTAGCATTCATGAGGTTTGATCCCTAGCATTGCAATAAAATCTACACAAAACAAAAATGGTGACATGAATAAAACAGCAACTAAAGAGAAAGTTTGGTTGACAAAAATCTTTTTTCTTTTTTTTTTTGGTGTGTGTATGTGTGTGCAGCATTGGGACTCAAACCCAGGGACACATGCATGCCAGGTAAGTGTTCTACCACTGAGTTACATTCCCAGTTCAGTTGACAAGATCTTTTAAGGTCCACAACCACCAAATTTTTGAGGGGAGCAAGTGGATATTATTAAACAGGGTTCAGTCTGGGAGATACTGGACTAAATCAAACCTAAGAGGTTCCTTTAGTGTCTCATTTAGAGTCCTGAATATGCCACTAGGTGCTAGAAGGCAAGAGAATATCCCCCAAATCTGTGGTCAGAACTCTTACTTCACAGAACACATCACAGCTAGTATGTGATGCACCCCCACTGAGGAATGCTACTCCACAGACTCACCCCACTCAGAAGGACAGCGAGGACGGGTTAAGGCCTGACCTACCCAGAGGTCTCCACGTGAGGACAGCAGTGGCAATAAAGGACTGGACAAGGAAGAGAAGGATTATTCTTAGAGGGCCTGAGACTCCTGAGAACTGAACCTGAGTTCTCAGAGGTCTAAGGGGAGTCCCAGGTGTAGGACCTTAATTGGGGAGAGATCTGGAATCACCAAGTTATAAACTGAAGGAATAAAAGAAGAGTAACTGCTTTGGGCCAGTGCCTCAAAGGTCTAGAGAGGAAGACCCAGGCAGCCAAGGTACGGGATTTGTGCTGGCCACTACTAACTCTCAGGGACTATGAAGCACCAAAAGAGGGACTTCAGTAATAGTGGGTATAGACCAGTTCTGTGATAGGGAACCACTATTGAGAATGGGAGAAGCACAAGAGAATTAAGGCTGCCCAAAAGTTTTAAGATGTTTCCACATCAGCAGCGATCCTGCAGAACACAAAAGAATACCAAGCAGGCAGTGTTCTTAAGATACATTACGTTTTCCTTTGGGTCCTTTGGTGGGTTCAGCTGCACACCATCAAGATAAAACCACTCGTCTGCTTTGTGTAAGGAACACCACCAACCCCAGCCCTCTAGGGATCCCCATCCACCCCCAGCAATCAAAAACTCTTGAAGACAGCATCAGTTCTTCTCAAACAGTTTAATAGCAAATAAACAAAGGAAGGTACCACACTTGGCAGATACAAAATGACTTTTTGTCCATGTGTCTGTGCAATTAAAACAGATTTAGGTTCCCCATTGGGACAAAAGGAAAAACACACAAAAAAAGGAAGGAGAGTCCTTTTAAACACATACTCCCTTGCTCCAAACTTGTAACAATTTTTTTTCTTTTTTAATCCACTACACAAACTCTGTGATTAGGTAAGAAAAGCAATAAGGGCTCTTCTTGCCTTTATTTAAACCATTAAAGTAAAATCCATAATTTTCTACAGAGTACAACACAAGTTCACACAAAAAAGACATTTTCTTTTGCAAATCAAACAGGAAAGAAAGGAAAGCTCAAACAAGGTCAAGGAAAAGCATTTCTACGGCTGAATCACGACTTTGAGTTGATTGAATCCCGTTGTTGCTGCAGAACAGACTGTGCGTTTGGTCATAGTGGCAATTTTTTTTTCTCTTCACATTGTGAAATCACTTTACATTGTTTTCTAGTAGAAAAGGCAAAAAACTGTACAAAACCCCTAGTGTTAAATACAACGTTTGTACCAATAAAAAACTCACACAGGTTTGTCTCCAAAATGTAAAGTTTCTTTTTTTTTTCTTTTTAAATTATTCACAAAAAGCAGCTGGAAATCAGAAAGGCAGCTGCCGCTCCAGGGTCTCAAATCCATTAAAACCACCACAGAACAATTAAAACAATCAGAGAGAGAAAAGGAAAAGGAAACAACGTCCAACGTTTGGCATTTGGTTTTATCCACAGGTTTTCCCAGAGCTCCTCTTGGAATTGAAAGCAAAATATATTGGCAAACAAGGCTTCTCAATACACAGGAAGGGGAGCCTCAGTGCCTCCTGCCAACAGAGGCGGCTCTGTGCAGTCAGACTGTGGGGTGCACAGCAGTCTCTCAGGCTGGGACTTCTGGCCTTTTCCATCCAATCACCCCTTCCAGGAAATTAAGCAGCCTACCATACACTGGGCCTCCGCTTGGCTGCCCTTTCCTCCTAGTAAGAGTGGCCTCAAGCATAATACTGGGCAACCTGCTGGGTCCCAGAGCAGAAATTCTGACAGGATCCCTTTTTCCCTCAACCCCAGTGTGAATGATGCTAAACAGTGCTTCTAACCCACCCACCCCCAGGTCCCTTGCTGTACCTTGCCACCCTTCCCTGGACAATTCTGCTTCTCAGCTCCTCCTCCCACCAGCATGTAGGTCTGGGTGGGATCTGCTATAAACTCATTCCCTGCTATCCCTCCACAGATCCACCCCTGCCCTCTCATCTCCTCTGGCCTCTCCCCCTCCATTCACATTCTTCCTCAAGTCCTCAAGACCCTGAGGCTGGATGGTGCCACAAGAGAAGAGGGAAAGTTCCCCTCAGGGAACCAAAGAACTAGCTGGCCTGGCACCCAGGGACAGTAGCTATTTGGCTCTTCACCCAATTTAAAAAACAAATCCCCACCCTTATCCCCACCCCACTAGCTAAGCAAGAGCAGAGCTGTGGTGAAGAGCCAGTGTGGGGTGGTTTGTGCCCAGGGCTGTAAACAGTGTGAAGACTTGTAGTATTGTGCTTGTCACCTAGGAAAAGCGCAGCAGATGTATAGTCGCTTAGTGTGCAGACGGCATCCTCTGGTGGTTAGGAGCACCCTCCCTCTGCTGGGTGCTAGCCCTACTGTGCTAAGCCTCCTGTCCACCCATAGCCACCTTCGGGTTCCAGCTCTGCTTCTTGGGTCTTCCCACTCCTGAGCAGAGCAGCCAGCCTCCTGGGAGCCCTGCTGAGACCTGGAGGCTGCATGAGGTGACAGTCTAAGTGCACAGGCAAACACTCTAAGGGCAATAGAGGAGAAAGTTGCCACTTCAAAATAAAACAGTACAATATTGAAAAAAAAAAAATCAACCCCACAACAATTTAAAACAGCTTCTTTGAAACCCCTTTAAATCGGTCAGTTTTTGCACAAACTATAGAAAACAGAGAGGTGAAGGTGATATATACGAAGGTGTGAAGAAACAGCAGGACACATGCAAAACTTGTTTTTTTCTGGGCATAATCTTAGTAGGAAAGAAAAAATTTCAAAACAAAAACAATACAAAAACAAAACAAAACAAAACAAAAAGCATCACATTTTGCTGTGGAGACTGTAGGAACAAGTATGGAGGAGAGCCCTGTGGGGCTGAGGGAAGGGGCAAGAGGGAGCCAAAGCTCCCCGCAGGGTAGCTCCAGGGAACAACCACAAAAGAAGAAAAAAGAAAAAAAGAAAAAAGAAAAAGAAAAAGGGCTGGCTGGGGCCCAAACTGCAGTCAGAAAGGAAGGGATGGGGGGTTCAGGTGTTTGCTGCAGTTGAGAACTCAGAAAAACAAAAATAAAAGCAACACATGCGTCTCCTCAAGCCCCACAAACTATGTCAGCAAAATGTGCTCAGGAGCCTCAAAGGTTTTAGTGACATCGTTTATTTCATTGTTTACTTCAAAGTTGTCTTTAAAACTAAGCACACAGAGAAACAAAGCCTAGAAACGGACTGGCTGTGTGTTCACAGAAATACAAACACCACGCGGTATGTGCTAGTAGGGCTGCTCTGAAGACAATTACAAAGAATTGGAATCACAAAATCAAGTGGTTATCTTATGAAGTTCTAGAAAAATAGATTTTTTTATATTCAAATGCAAGTTTAAATATTTCCCCTTCAGCAGTCGTTCTAGCAAAACCAATTTTGGCAGCACAAAAGGGAAAAAAAAAAGGAAAGAAAAAAGAAAAAAACAAAGAAAGAAACAAACATAATAAAAATACACGTCAGCATCAAAGGTCAACACAAGGTCAAAGGTGAGAGTTCAAGCATCAGAGAAGCTGAAGAGACAGGGATTTGGACGATGTACTTGACGCCACATCGACATGCTTTAGGCACAACGATGAACAAACGGCAGGAATCTAGAAAAAAAAACAAACCAGAAAGAGGGAGACCCACTGAGTTACACAGAGCAATACATCCAAACAGAGAGAGAGAACAGGACACTCACTGTGTGTACAGCCCTGAAATGAGGAGGCGGGATGGGGCAGGGGGTGGGTAATGACAGGGAACTTTTGCACATGCTAACAATGGACACAGGGAAAAGTCAAAAAGGACATGGAGAACACCAAGAAAACATCCAATTGCCAGAGACAGAAGGGAACCTAAGGCTTGGATTTCCCACGAAGCACTCAACATATAAGAAAATGTCTCTTGGGGAACAGGGCCTCTCAGCCTTTCTCCCATTCCCGGGCCAAAACTCAGTGGGGCAGGGGGCAGCAGAAGACACTGGCTGGGGTGGGGAAGATTCTTTATGGTAGAGGGACAGGATTTCTGCTCGAAACCTATGGGGACCACCCTTTGTTCCCAGAAATCCAAGCCCTTAGCTTCCACACAGGTCCTGGCCACTCAAATGGAACCCAGGAGAGACAGTGGTCTGGCTACATTCAAGGCAAATCAATTTCATGATGTAACCCAAGTATGAAACAAAACGACAGCAAAACAAAAAAACAAAACAAAAAACACATTGTAAGTGAAACCTCCACACAACAGAAAAGGATTGCTTAAGACTTGACTGCGAGTCTCTCCACTCTCCCAGCTGAGCTGAGCTGAGCTGAGCCCTTTCACACCATGAGACTTGTAGGGGAGCAGCTTCTTCACAAAACCATCTTTGGCCTGGGGAAAGAACTGTACTCAAGGGCAGTGCTGCTGCGGTGCAAAGCACTGGGCAGAGGGAGGAGAGAACAGAAGTGCATGATCTCACCAGCTGGCTGCCTTAGCAGCCCAGGACCCTGCTGGGGCATGTGCTCCTCTTACAAAAAGAGAACCAAAACCAGGTATGAAGCCTCAGGGTCTGTATCAAAGGCAGTGGATTGCACCTTTGCCTCATGTCATTAGCAAAGTCGTTTCATAAGGTCCCAGAGCCCAGAACAAATCCATGGACAAATGATGAAATGGGGGAGGGGCAGGGATAAGGAAAAAGGGAGAAGGGGGAAGGGAGTGGAGTTCTGGCCAAGAAGGAAGACAGAACAGAAGGTTAGGGAGCACAGCACCGGCAGCACCCTGTGGAGCACAGCTCTCTCCTCTGCCAATTCACAGCATTAACACCTTCCCCTCGGGCAGGTTAGCTGGGCTGCAATCGGCCACAGAAAGTCAGTAGTTTCAATCATACACAGCACCCTGTGTGTACAACAATCACATTCTGGATTCTACAAAATCCTGGCCTTTTCCAGAGATATAATTTAGGTAATAAATATTCTCCACCCCGGAGCTGTATAAAACTTCTATAAAAATAGAAACGACATTCTTGGTTCCAGCCGGTTGGGTTTCAGAACAGCGCCTCCCCAACCTAGCATTTTTTCTTTTTTTTTTCTTTTTATTTTTTTTGCATTTATTTAAAAAAATCCCATCATGACCCTGGAAGCCTTTAGAACAGTTTTATCCTTTGAAACACAGGACACATTTCTCCCAGTGCGCAGAATTCAAGTTTACGTGGTTCAGCTTAAGAAGTGTATGTTTCTCGTTTCTTAAGAGGACAACAGACCCAAGTTATCACTATGAGAAGGGAACAGCCGTCCCAGTTTCAATGGGATAATCCAACAGCACGAACTAACTGTACAACAGCAAGACAGTCAATCTCTGTTACCCACAGGGACAGCATGACAATGAGAGAGCCCCCATCCAACTTAATAGCAAACCAACCACATTACTCTGATCTCTGCTTCTAGGGGTCAGGACTCATTTGTGAGGTGTAAGCTTCCAGGGACTCAGGGACCCAGTCCCTGGTTGTGGCTGATAGTCATATCCTAATGGGGCTACCTCTGCCCAGGTGCACATTCCCAACAGCATGTCCTTCCTGGCTTTCCACCCCCACAGCATTTCATAGAGCAGAGGCAGAGCCCAGAGGCTGTGTGGGTCATAGGCAAGAGCTGGAGTGAGACCTGTGGGAGGCAGCAGGGAGCTAACTGTAAGCATGAGGACAAAATGAACACAGTAATACTGAGGTAAATGAACACTAAATCCATATGGAGGCTGTAAACATCCTGGTGTCTCCTCTGTCCCCAAGGGCAGAAGATAGGGCTGGAGTGGTTAGAAGAGGGGCCTGTCAGACCTCTGTGGGAATACTACCTTTGGGACACCTCATTCAAAGAGGCAAGCATGGACCTCTTCATGTTCTTAAGTATTAAGTTCTGGCCACTGGCAAATGCGACATCCTGATCTGAAGGGACCTTCTGATTCAGGTATATTAAGAAGCAAGCTCCTCTTCCTCCAACTAGATGGCTTTTGATCACTTTGCCCAGGAGAGGTGCCCCCTTCAGCAAGATGCTGCAAGACTTTTTTGGATTTGCCCTCATGAGAAAATTGTGGCTTGGGATGGGGGTGATGATGTTCCTTGCTGTGGTGAACTAGAAGAAGAAAACCAGGCAATGTCTTCCACAGAGGCCTTCTTTCAAGAAAGCTCTTGGAAATGGGCCCCTGTCTAATTTGAGGTTGGAATAAAATAAAAATGACCTCTTTGGCTGCTAATCCCAAATGGCCACCAGCTAGGTAGGGCAATCCAACAGCAGTGGTGGTCAGGGAAGAACAGCAATGAGTGATGTCTCCCTGCTTTTTGCATGTTAGGCTAATTTAAGAGGTGCTTTATTTCCAGAGAATCGGTGACACCTTTTAGAAAAAAAGGAGGCAGAAATCCAGGGCAAGAATCTGAACAAAAGGTGGCAAAAAATATTTGTACAGAAGGCAGCTGTGGAAGTGTTTCTGACTCCAGCTGTCAAAGCATTAGGTGTCAAATCACCCCCTCTCCTCCAAAGCCAACCCACTACTCCACCCCTGCAACTCTTGGATGTCAGTTTTCATTTCACTCACCCTTGCACTTGGGGAGATTCTGAGGGTCAACTTTTTGTTTTACTTTTAGTCTTCTGTTGGGGTGGTTTGGGGAAAATTCTGATCATTATCTTTTAAAAACATTTCCCCATTCCCTTCCCCCAGGCTGGTTTGGTGTTGGTCCTTCTCAACACACACTGGTTACAAACACGGCAAACTTTAAATAAAGGAGGGGGAGAAAAAAGAAACTCAGGATATGGCACCTAAACTCCAAAGTAAAACACTGGAAACCAAAGCACAAACTTGTCCTCTGTACGAAGCGAAACTCCCACAGAAGGCAGTAGCCGAGTCTTCAGGGCAAGCTGTGCCTGCGAGAGTGGCAGGGATCAGGGTCCAGGGCTGTCAACACACAGCCTTAGGGCTTCGAATCATTAAGGGTGCTCCTCCCCCACTTACCGGAAGACCCTCTCACTCCAGTCTCAGAGGGGAGCACGCTCAGTAGGGCTTGCTGTCATTCTTCGAACGTTTGAGCTGCACTTTAAGCCTCTTCATGCCAATTTGAAAGCCGTTCATGGACTGGATGGCAGCTTGAGCTGAGACAGGATTGTCGTAACTTACAAAACCTGTGTGCCCAAGCAGAAATCTAAGTGAGGGACACGATGAGGCAAGGAGTCTCAGTCTTCCTTATGCAAGAGATGTTTTATGTGCTTAAGTCTCAAGTCCCAATTTTTCTCAGCAGGGACATACACTTTGGAAACAATATTACATGAAATAAATTAGGTTTCTTTAAACTTATTTTTTGGTGGTACAGGGGATTGAACCCAAGGGTGTTTCTCCACTGAGCCATATCCATAGCCCTTTTTAAATATTTTATTTTGAAATAGAGTCTCCCTAAGTTGCTTGGGGTCTCCCTAAGTTGCTAATGATGGCTTTGAACTCACAATCCTCTTGCCTTGACCTCCCAAGCTGCTGGGATTACAGATGTGTGCCATCATGCCTGGCTCTTAATATTTTTAAATTTTATTGCTAGTGAGGATTGAACCCAGGAACACTTTGCCACTGAGCTACATCCCCAGCCCTTGATAAATTTTACTGAGAAAGAGTCTCTTGCTAAGTTGCTGGGGATGGCCTTGAACTAAAGATCCTCCTGACTCTGCCTCCCAAGTTCTTGGGATGACAGATGAGCATGACCACATCTGGCCCATAAGTTAGATTCTTAATAATAATACCATCTGATATTTATATAGTACTTTAAGATCTTCTGCAAGCCATTTTTCATAAATTAGTTTTCCTTTTGGAACAGTACTATGGGCAGAAATCATTACCTCCTAACAGATATGGGAAAACTGAAGCTCAAAAAGTGGTCAGGTGATCTGCCCAAGACTAACTTAAACACCAGCCCAAAATCAAATCCAGCTTTTCCCCTTGTCTTTCTCAGTGGTGAAAAACTTAATCCCACCCTAACACCAGAAGGGAAGTAACATACCAAAACATTTGCTCAGATTTGTCTGCTTGTCTATAAAAACCTTGGCAGACACGACATTCCCGAAGGGCATAAACATTTGCAGCAGATCCTGATCTCCAAACTCCTGGGGCAGGTGGTAAATGAACAGATTGGCTCCTTCTGGACCTTCAAAATACCCAATGATTAGAAAAGTGTCAGTGTCAAGCATGCTCATCACCCTGCATCAATGTTCTTTCATTCCTTTAACCTATGTCAAAACAATTATGATCCCAAAAAACAGAGATTCTTTGAGGGAGCTAAACAAATTCTCCAAACATAAGGCAGGGAAGCAAAGGGTAATCACTGGATTAGTTTTTTCCCCCCATGTTTAGCTATGCTCCTTCCCCTAGAGAGAAGAACTTTATGGAGCAGAAAAATAGAGACTGAGGCCACAGAGGAACAAGATAAGGAGGCAGAAAACTTATAATCGAAACAAGGTGCAAAATTATGTCTACAAACTATAGAGAGGGCAAGCACGCTAGTTGTTGTCAGAATAAAGAGTAGGAGCAGCCAATGACTACAAAAGTGCGTGAAGGATGATGGAACTGGCTTACATTTGTGATGGTGGTGCCTGTATGTTTATATGTATTTTTCAAAGTTCACAGATCTATATACCAATATGGGTAAACTTAGCTATGTATAAATTGTGCCTATGTAAAAATAAACTTTCTGTACTAGAGATTGAATCCAGAGGTGCATTACCACTGAGCTATGGCCCCAGCCCATTCTATTTTTTGAGATAGTTTTGTTATGTTGCCAAGACTGGCCTTGAACTTGTGAACCGTCGGCTTTAGCTTTCTGAGTAGCTGAGATTACAGGAGCGTGCCACTGTACTCAGCAGTAAAATGGAAAAAAAAAATTTTTTAAGAGAAGAATTTTTTTTAATATTTATTTTTCAGTTGGCACAACATCTTTATTTTATTTTTATGTGGTGCTGAGAATCGAACCCAGCACCCCATGCATGCCAGGCAAGTGCGCTACCGCTTGAGCCACATCTCCAGACCAGTAAAATGAATTTTTTTTTTTTTTGGTTATCGGCGGACACAACATCTTTGTTTCTATGTGGTGCTGAGGATCGAACCCAGGCCGCACGCATACCAGGCGAGCGCGCTACCGCTTGAGCCACATCCCCAGCCAAGTAAAATGAATTTTTAAAAAATATGCCTGATTAACATTGAGCTAAAAAACAGAACATGCTTTCTTTATCCAACCACTTACACTCAGTGACTTTCCAACCAAACAGATTTTATCAGAATTGCATTCAGTTATTCTCCAATGATCCTGGCCTCCTCACTGCTGTGATAGAATAAGGTGGAATGTGACCGCCTCAGGGCCTTTGCACTTACAGTTTCCCTTCTCCCCATTATTCTTTCTCTAGATACTCCTTTGGGTTATTTCCTTCAGATCTCTATTTAAATGTCAATTTAGAGACTTTCTTTGGCTATTCTCATAACATGCAATGCTTCTGGCACTCACTATCCCTTTTTCTATTGGTCACTCTTCATAGAGCCATCTAAAACATATCATGCTTTCAACTTTTTTATTGTTTATCTCTGTAATTTCCACTAAAATACTGGTTCTAATTTCAGAGTATTTCCCCACTGCCACATCTCCAGGGCAGAGAAGTATCTAATTCAGAGGAGGTGATGAGGAGGGATTAGAGCAGAACTCCTTGGGGCTACAGGTTACTTTTATCTTTCCTACTTTAGTGCTTAAACTTTGCCGGCTTGTGATTATAAAAAACCCTGCCAACTCCAGGCACTAAGGAGACAGCAGAACTTTCTAGTTCTACAAATCATCATCAGGCCTCTGTCTGGAAAGCTTCTAAATTTAATTTCATTGAAATCAAATTTACTTCCATTATGTCAAAGTACAGACTTGCCACTTTCTCAATCCATTGGCTATAACTTCTTTGGTCCCATCACCTCTCAGTTTCTCCTCAATTAGAACAAGCATTGATCAGAAAGTGAAGGAAAAAAATACCAAATGATATAACTAAAAGGGACACCTGGACAGAAGATACTTTGACAGATGTACAACCCAGAGAGATGACATCCTAACAAAAACAGATTCTTTTCAAATGATTTCAGAAGCAATAAGGCCAGTATTTGTTTCTTTAGTTAAAAACTATAACCCTTGGGCTGGGGATGTGGCTCAAGCAGTAGCGCGCTCGCCTGCCATGCGTGCGGCCCGGGTTCAATCCTCAGCACCACATACCAACAATGATGTTGTGTCCGCCGAGAACTAAAAAATAAATATTAAAAATTCTCTCTCTCCTCTCTCACTCTCTCTTAAAAAAAAAAAAAAAAAAAACTATAACCCTTACCCCAAGAGAGTGTACAGAGGATCTGACTTAAGTTACACCCAGAAAACACTCCAAAAACACCACACTTTGCAATGTTTTTCAGTTTACTCTTGTCATTGGTCAGAAAAGTGTTCTAACCAGCTTGCAATCTTTGCCCTGCCTTTTAGTTCTAGTGCAGAGGGAGTGATATGTCCAGCCCCGCCCCTAACTTCCCTTGGCACTTACCTTCCTTCTGGCTTCCAGCAGCACCAATACTCTGCTGTGTCAAGAGATTCTGGTTGTACAGAGTGGGAAGCGCTGCAGCAGCATATTGCTGGATACCCGAGTAGGCCTGGGTGAGGGCCTCCATGGTGCTCCCAGTGCCATTGGAAAGGCCACTGCTTCCCAGGCCACCATTTAAAGCAGCCATCCCTTGGTTGGAGAAAAACAGGATTAATATACAAGAAAGACTCCTCTAATGCCAAAGACAGGTATACTTAGAGACACCTAGAATAGGGAAAACCCCGAATTTGCCCTTTCCTCTCTGTCTTAGCTTCTCCCTAAGGAATACTCAACTGACTGGTCTGATTTTAGGGCATTTGTCAGTTGTTGCTGCTAATGTGAACATTTAAAATATACCATACCTAGGTGTGGCTCTCCCCATTACTTTCTTCCAACCTTTGGAAGAACTCTGATGCCACCTAAACATGCCAGACTCTTTGGCTATTTTGCTACTTTTTAATATAGAGCTGGAATTTAGTAAAACAAGAATCCCAGGGTTGTGGACTAAAAGGATTACATGTGATCTATACTAAGACGTGGGTAAAGCCTATCATCAAAACCGCAGTTAACATTGTTTACTGGGTAGATTCTATGTTGCCAGGCACTACATTAAGCAATGTGCCCATTAGCACTTTACTTACCCTTTGGGGGCAGGATTGAACCCAGGTCCTCACTCATTCTAGGCAAGTGCTTTACCACTGAACTACATCCCCAGGAATCTATATTTTATTGTGAGAAAGGGTTTCTCTATGTTGAACAGGCTGGCTCTGACTTTATATCCTTCTACCTCAGCCTCTCAAGTAGCTGAAATTACAGGTGTATGCCACCATGCCCATCTTCACTTAACTTCTTAAGAATCCTTCAAAATATTTTATTACTCCTTTTTCATAGAAGAGAAAGAGACAGTAAAAAGGTGGTCCAAGACTATAGCTAGGTAAGAGACAGAGATGGGATTTTACTCATGTCAGATTTGAAATCCCATGGTTATTTCTAACCTTTTTAGGCCACTCCAACAATCCTAGTGGTGCCCCAACCATGGTTGCTTTAAGATATGCTACTACACAAGAAATGGCCTGATGACAACCAGGGGCTGCCCGGCTGCCCCTTACCTGCCAGAGAGCCAACATTGAGGCCAGCTGTTGCTCCAGCTAATGTCTGCAGGGCTCCAAGTGAGGCTATGGGGTTGACAGAGTTACTGCTGCTGGAGCTAGGTGAAGACCCTGCTATTAGAAATCCAGAAGTTAAGCTCAAGCCATTACTTGCCTATTTTTGTAAATAGAATCACAAAAGGGATACTATTCAACTATTCTATTTGCAAAGGTTTCAGTTACAAATACTGATAACTGTCCTTGTAGGACAAAGACAAATGATAGTTACAGCACATTAAAAATTATAAGATTTTTCTTGAGTCAGAAAAAGACATTTGAGAATTTGTTGTTCATAATCCAACTCCTCTGAATGTAGTAGTAACTCTTTTCCAGGATGATATAGCCTTCTCTTTGGACTCTGCTTTCAAAACAGAAGATCTGCCCAAGGCACACAATGGCACAATAGTTCCTATATCATGCTTACCTGAACTGGTGAGTACACTGAGAGGACTGCTGGATGTAGTGAGAGCATTGGTACCACTTGGTGTGTTCTGAGCAGCACTAGCTGCAGCAGCTAATGCAGCCAAATTCTGTAATTGCATTGCATTTAACCCTGCAACATTCAAAGCAAGAGATTAGCCAGCAGATAAGGGTTTCTGATATCTACTCCAGCAATGACAGAAGGTTGGTCCCAGATAAAGAACTAGATAAGCCTTACTAGCAAAATTATAGGGCTTTAAAAAAAAAAAAAAATCAGATATCCTTTTTTTGGGATGGGGGAGCAGGTAGGTACTAAGGACTGAACCCAGAAACCATTTACGACCAAGCTACATCCCCATCCTTTTTTCTTCTAAACTTGAGACAGGTCTCACCTTGACCTTGCCTTAGCCTCCGGAGTAGCTGGGATTACAGGCATGTGCCACTGTGCCCAGGATACCACTCATTAAGAAAACAAATTGCTTAGGATGTAAATCAGTAGTAGACGGAATGTTTAGCATGTGTCAGGCTCTGGGTTCAACCCACAACACCCATACCCCACCTCCAAAAACTAAAAATAAAAAAATAAATAGAAGATAATGAAGAAAGAAACTTGAATACTTTATAATTTATTCAGAGAAGAATTAATTCAATGGCATAGCACCCCATGTAAGCATTAATAAAGGGGTGGGCAATCAGGAGACTGAAAGAAGAATGTGTGTGCAGCCTACCATGAGACCAGGAACCCAAGGAAACAACAATTCCAACCATGGTACAGAATAGGACTGCATCTAAGACCATTGCTCAAACTTTACAGGGGACTTGCTCTGTGCAATGGAGGGGAACAAGGAATAAGCGGAAAACACAGAATAGACCCAAAAGGCCCAGGAGGAATGACAGGAGAGAACATGTATGAAAACATCAAGAGTAGAAAACAACAACAACAACGACAATAAAAAAAAAATAACCCACTGCCTCTCCCATAGCAGATTAATCGTCATCAGAAGATGGAAAGACCTGAAAGCAGAACCCAGATATTGTAGTTGAGAGGAGAAACCTGAATCGTGGTGTAAATGTTGCCAACCATTTACTATATGATGGAAACGTAGTTCAGAGGAAGAGGTGGAAGAAGTAAAAATAAAAACACAATACAGATTAGAATCTACTAACTTTTCAAAACATAGCATTCCCTAGAACAATGTGAACCACCATGAAAAATTTTCAAATGCAAAATGCAGTTCACTGCCAACTACCCCTTTCTCAAATGTACTTGCTCAGCCTTATCTTGCCAGAAGATACAGCATAGGCAGCTTTGGAAAAGCCCTATTCCCTACCTTCAATGACCTTTCTGAAGGCACAGGCTCAGATGTGTTGAAGCGCCCCATGTTGTTATAAACCCCGGTATTTTTCATTTAAGTTTCCCATGTACCATAACAAAAAAAACAACAAGAATTCCCCTACAAAATAACATGTATAGGACCACACAGGTCAACTAACTGTCTCAGTTCTAGCAGTCTCAGATTAAGTCATCTGCATGGAAGCCATCCTTGGCCTTTCTTCAGAGTCACTAAAAATTACTTTATTGTAGAAATCAAGAGATCCTTATCAGACAGAATGGCCACAGATAGTCCCTAGGTGCTAACAGCAGCAATTTTCCATTTTCCTCCTCAACAGTAATTTAAAGTGATGAGAGGCAGCAGACAACCTCAGGAGTAATGTGGTACTGACAATACAGGCACCTTACAGAGACAAGGCAGTTGAGTTCTAGAATGTTCATCTTAGGTTGGCTTTATATATGAGTGAACTTTTTTTTTTTTTTTGCACCAATGGGGCAAAATTCTCAAGACTGCTGGCAGCTGGGTTTGTTGGCTTGGGTGCTGCTGCTGCTCCTCCACAGCAGTGAAACACTTACCTCCCATTGGGTGGAGGCTGCTCAAGGTGTTGAGGTTCCCAGAGGAGGCAGTCTGCTGAAGGAGCTGCAAATAAAGCTAGACATTACACCAAAAAACAGAACAAGAGTGAGAGTGAGGGCTGGTTCTGCATCTGGGATAACTCTACAGCACAGCAAAGCAAGAGTGCAGAGGCCCCCAGAGAGAAGAAAGTTGAAGACAAGATCCCAAGCTAACACAACGGAAATATAAGACTTATGGCAGCATAGGACAATACAACACAGCTAAAGCCCTGGCACAGAAGATAATATATTCATGTGATACTGAGCTGAACTCAAGTTCCTGGGCAAGAGAATGAAGCACAGCAAAGGCTAGAAGTAGTGCAGAGAATAAGCAAAATTGAAGCAGCTGCAAGGTTGACAGCACTTACTGTCTGTACAAATGATTGCCGTTTCTAGTTTCTCTCTCCTAAACTCTCCTTAGTGAGGCCAACACATCTTATTCCAAAAGGGTTTCCATATGGATACTTGATTTCTATTCCATACAACTATTCAAATATCATTATCTACCACTGCACAAGTATTTCATAACTAATCAATCGCTTCCAAGTTATGTATCTATCCAACCCTATTTATTTTCTTCCTTTCAAATTGGTCTTTACTATTGCAGATGACCAAATGATTGATGGATCATTTCATGACCAGGTTCACTGTATATTCTTTCAGTGATCATCAAAACAAATGTAAGTTTATGGAACTTTACAGCCTTATCCTGTATACTCTATATCTTGGCAAACCACAACCTTTCTCTCATCAACTTGCTGGAAATTTTTCCTCCATTCAAATCCAATTGCTATTCCTAGAAAACCAGTATTCTTAAACTAGATCCTTTACTCAACCCTTTTCCATTCCTATAAACTTCCAACCTAGTTCCTTTGTCATCATAAATTCTTCTAGGGCAGAGTTCATGGATTTCAGAGGATTGACAAACTTCCAGAAAGAGAATTGGAAGAAGAAAAACTAAAGACAAACAACTTTTACTACTTCTCGAAGGAGTCCATAACTCCACAAAAAACCACTATTCTAGTCTATTATAGCTCAGTTGGTTCAAATCCACATATTCCAGGAAAAAACCTCATAATTAATGATGATTTACTATCACTTACACAGTCCATTAGCACCCACATGTCTTCATTTTTCTCTTCTTAAATACCTTGGTCAATGTGTACAGTTCCAACTGGTAAACTGTTCTACTGTACTTGGCACCTCCATTTCCTCCCTAAATGAGAAGAGCTCTTAGGGTGGGAACATGTCTAACTGAAATAAAGAGACCACAGCTCTCAGCATATACCATTATGCACTTGCTGGGTATGGCAATGACAGCAAAAGCGGAAATTTTCCCTAAAAAGTGGATCAAAAAACTCTAAAGAGCAAATGGATTATCATGCTTATTTTCAAAATATCATCATTTGGCAGATGAATCTTTTTGAATCATCTGAACTTATAAGCAATGTCCTAACACTAAGAAACGATTTAATCTACTGAAATATAACATATACACATGTGTGTGTGTATATATATATGTGTGTATATATGTGTGTATATATAAATATTTTCTTAACTTCAGAGAAATACTAGCTAGGATAAACTAGGATTTCTGCTAAGATTTAAGAAATATGAAAACCAGAGGTATCAAATTAACCAAAACTCAGTTCTAAGGGACAGAAATCACTGTTTTTCCTCTGTTTCAATTAAGAATAATATCTGAAAGAGGGCTCAGAATATAGCTCAGAAGTGGTGCTATATTCTGCATCTATATTCATATAGATATGGCACAAGGCACAGGGTTCAATCCCCAGCAATACAAAAAACAGGAGGAATGAATAAGTACGCTAGTTATTTCTATGTGGATATCCATATGAATGAATACAGTGGTTTTATCATTTATAACTGTAGACATTACCTTTGGTTACTCACAGATAACAGTTTTAAAAGTCTTATTTTAAGAGTTAAAGCAGTAGTAACTCCCTGTAACACATTGTAGACCTACTCTAAACAACAAACTAGGACTGGACACTTTTTTGGATTATATGATTCAAACTCAACATTAAATAAAAGGAAATCTATTACAATATGGTGAGCTTAAGCACGCACCTATAATTTTCACTCCATAATGTTAATCTTTTGATCTTTCAGTTCACTGAAGAAAACATTTATCAAGCTTTCTCCTAAGATTCAATAATAACTTTTTTTTTTTTGGTAGCTATAGACAGAGTGCCTTTATTTTATTTATTTTTATATGATGCTGAGGAGCAAACCCAGTGCCTCGCACATGCTAGGCAAACGCTCTACCACTGAGCTACAGCCCCAGCCCTCAATAAGGATTTTAATGATCCCCTCTACATCTGGTAGATATATGGAAAATGGTGCTTGGTAGTTAAGATTCCCTTAGGAATTTTGCTCTTGGAGACAGGGAAACATGAGATATTTCTAAATCTTAGGTCAGATAATTAGGATTTCACTTTAGTTGAGGGAAAAGCCTCAAGAAATAAGCAAAGACACAAGACCAGAGAGAGACCAAGAAAGAGAGACAGACTAACCTGATTTATAGGAAAAAAATATCAATTTGCCTAAATTTTTACTCAAAATCTCTATATGCCACAAATTATAAATGCCACTGTGTGTGTTAGCTAGGGATAGCAGAAGAAGAAACAGCTGGGAGCTTGCACAGTCTGCAGAAAGCAAACCACAAAGACTCACTGCTAAATACTGGGGTCCAAGAGTATTTAGACCAGCAAGGTTTCCCCACACAGATGCTGCGCTGATTTGCTGCATCTGCTGCTGGAGCTGCTGGGCCATTCTCTTCTGTTCTTTGTCCTTCTGTGTATCAGCAAATTTTACCACCATGGGGGATGAGCAACCCTATGAAAACACCAAAAATCAAAGCGTCAAACTCCTCCTTCTGAGTGAATGGGAAAATCCTCCTTTCTGAAGATATGCAGACTGTATTCTAATTTCACTTCACTTTCCTGATAGAGGCTGGCACCAAAGGCAATTAAAAGAGCAACTGTTTCCAATGTTGATTTTATTACTTGTTTATTTAAAAATGGGATCTTATTATGTTGCCTAGGCTGGACTCAAACTCCTCCAAGTTCAAGCCGTCCTTCTGCCTCAAAGCTCCTGAGTAAAGGGGACTACAGGTGCATATCACCACACCCTTCTCCAATGTGTTATTTTATTTATTTCCCCAACATATTAACTGTAAAGAAACCATTTGTTTAAGTTTTAGGGCAACTGGATGCTGAACATGTAACTGAACTTCGTTGGAACTGTCCTAGTATTCACAGGCTAAGGAATTTCCCCTTTACACCTATTTGTTCCCTACCTCCATGGTCTGTGCTTGATGCATTGCCTTGATAGCTGTCTGTGCCATGGCTCTTGTTGTAAAAGTCACAAATGCACAACCTGATAAGAGAAGAGTCAATAATTCATTCATTCATTTACACATTCATTGACAACTGGCTAAGCCCCTATTATGATGCCAACTATCATGATAGTGATACCAATGTGGTCCCTGTCTTCGGCGGGGCTCATGAGCTGGTGAAGAGACAGATGTGCCACACTAGTGCAGTAACTGATTTAATGAAAAACCAGGGTACCACAGATAGGAAAGAAGGTGTTTGAGAGAGAAAGAAGGAATCATATCCCCTAGTTCCCCACAGAAAGAAAAGAAAATGTTTCCTTTTGGCATCAAGATCTTTAAGCACCAAATGAGAAAATTTTAATACATGACACTGAAGTGCAGGATTTGACTCCTTAGGGAGAATAGGAAATCAAAAGGGGATCAACTCATGGGAGAACAAAGCAGCAGGCCTAACTTCTTCATGGTGACAGGGCTATGGTGGCTAGGAATCTGATTTCCACTGGGCCAATTAAAAAGAAACTCCAAATTTAAGAGAATTATCTTTAATAGCTAAAATTGTACCACCTTGGGGGCTGGGGTTGTGGCTCAGCGGTAGATCACTCTCACTAAGTACGTGCGAGGCCTTGGGTTTGATCCTCAGCACCACATAAAAAAAAATAACGTAAAGGTATTATGTCCAACTACAACTAAAAACTAAATATATATATATATTTTAAATTGTACCACCTCGGCTCAGGCCATCGGGTCCCCGCAATATCCGGCACTCTTCAATCTGTCCAAATGAAGAGAACATGACTCGGATGTCATTTTCAGTGCACTTCTTGGAAATCATACCAATAAACAGCTTCCTGTCTTCCACTGCTAAGAGAGTAATACACAAAAGGCTTGAATGTTATTACTAAAATGCAGTCGAGCACACACTCAGGAGCTAGATCATCTGGGTGTGAAACCTGGCTTTGTGCCTCATACCACATTTCAGATCCCAAGACATACTATCCCCCCACCCCCATAATTTTACATTTCTTCTAACCAGAGACATCTTAAAATTATATGAAACTAGAAGTACTGAGATGAAATTTAACAGCTTCATGCTCTTGTTGAAGTTACTTAACCAATTTGTGTCAGTTACCTTATCTGATTAATAAAGATAACTACTTTGGTATGTTTGTTCTCTCTAGCAATACTACAAATACTACAATACTACAGAAAGAACAACATTACAACTTTGATGTGACCAGAGGAATGAGATCAACTTTTCAGTGAGTAGACTGTCTACCTACCTTTTTGGACTTTACTTTTTTACTTTAGCACTTGAGTTTCAAACTCAAACTTTGCAAAGTCAAAATTAATACCTCTGAGTGTGAGCAAGGATAAAAAGGTTTCAACTTGTAAACGCATGTCAGTAATCTCAGAAACTCAGGAGGCTGAGGCAGAAGGATCACCAGTTTGAATCCAGCTTGGCAACTTGGTAAGGCACTATCTCAAAATAAAACATTTTTATGAAGGACTGGGGATGTAGCTCAGTGGTCAACTGCCACTGGATTCAATCCCAAGCACGTAAATGAATGAATAAATAAGTTTTGACCTTGTGCTCTGCTCTGTGCTACTATGCTTTGTCCAAATGAAATTATGAGCCAGCTGCCATCCAGTTTCATGAGATTCTCCTGCTTACAATTTCATTTGGTAGGTCCAAGTCCACAAGGATTACACCACCATGATTCTTTTTTTTTTTTTTTGGGGGGGGGGGGGAACCAGGGATTAAACTCAGGAGCACTCGACCACTGAGCCCTGAGCCACATCCCTAGCCCTATTTTGTATTTTATTTAGAGAAAGGGTCTCACTGAGTTGCTTAGGGCCTTGCCATTGCAGATGGCTTTAAACTTGTGATCCTCCTACCTCAGCCTCCTGAGCTGCTGGGATTACAGGCTTGCACCACCACTCCCAGCTACCCATGACTCTTTTGCTTATTTTCATTCAGCTATTTCAAGTTGGGTAAAGCCAAATTAAGGTGGCCTGGAGTTGTGGCTCTATGGTAGGGCACTTGCCTAGCATGTGTGAGGCCCAGGGTTTGATTCTGAGCACTGCATATAAATAAATTAATAAAATAGAAAGTCCATCAACATCTTTTTTATATACATATATAAAAAGATCAAAGATTTACCACTGAACTTTTTCTCAAATTCATGTACTACTTGGATTTTCTATTCCCAGGGGCATTCTACCATGGAGCTAAATCTCCAGCCCTTTTAATTTTGAGACAGATTTTGGTAAGCTGTTGAGGCTGGCCTCCAACTTGTGATCTTCCTGCTTCAGTCTCCTAAATCCTTGAAATTATAGGTGTGTACCACTGTACCTGGCTTCACTTAGATTTTCTGGAAAGATTTAAATTGAGAAATTTCAATTTCTTTTTTTTCCAATTTCTTTTAGTTGGAGATGAACACAATATCTTTATTTATTTTTATATGGTAATAACTGACCCTAATGCCTCCTATATGCTAGGCCAAAGCTCTACCACTGAGCTACAGCCCCAGCTCACCAACTTCAATTTTTATGGCTCCTGTGACATTCAGCTCCTATAGCTGAGGGTTGAGGTCTGAGTGCATCTCCAGACATGCCCAAGACATGCCAGAGGACTGAAATTTGTCCAGCCTCTTCCCACTGGGATTTTGATGAGAGAGCTGAACATGGCCTTATCCTTGTTGCGTGACAGCTGAGGAAACTCTGATATTCAAGAAAATTAAATTCTCCTTCCCAATTTGTTCATTTTCCCCTTTCCTGCCCATAAGAAATTATATTTTTGAAGGACATTCCAGATCATTCTAATGTTATTGTAATGTTTTCCAGTCAACCCTACTTTGATATCCTACTTTTAAATCCAATCTCATTTATTTTTTAAAAATATTTTTAGTTGTAGATGGACATAATTCCTTTATTTTATTTTTATTTTTCATGCAGTGCTGAGGATCGAATCCAGGGCCTCACATGTGTTAGGCAAGTGGTCTATCACAGACCAAGCCACACCCCAGCCCTCTCATCTCTATTTATACTTATTTTACAAGGGAAAAACAAATAATGACAAATTAGGTTTCTTGGAGCACAATTCAATCTAGAGAACATAAGAACAGCAAATGAAGTAGAAAGAAATAACGGGAAAATCTGGTATGCTTTCTTACCATTGTTCTTTTCGCTGTCGGCAGGCTTCATCTGTATAGGATGATGCATCTAAAAAGTCATACCATGAATGTTACTGAGTATCTGTACATACATACATACATACTGACGCATTCAAAAATATAAATGAAGACTTTAAAAGACATGCCAAAACTAGGGCCATAAGAGTTCTCTCTGAACACATGTCTGCCTCATGATCTTTTCTGGCAAAATGTAAGAATAGAAAGAACATGAGTCAGGTATCAAAATATCCAAGACTACTGGTTGTAAGAGAACTACTTTCAGTCTAATCTTCTTTGAAATGCTCCCTTTAAGTACTCCTTTACATTAAATTCCACAGCAACTAGCTTATCCCCAAAATGATTTTTAGGGTGTTCCTGGTATGTATAACCATGTCCTATGCATCAAAACTACCAGTGTCTTGTATTAGAAGTTGTCTTACCCCTGGGAGGACCTTCATGTTGTGAAGAGCATTCTGCGCTTCTAATGCAGCTTTACGGGTGTAAAATGTAACAAAACAGCACCCTGCAATTAACCAAGATTTTACAGAATCAAACTAGTGCTTTGAAAACTGACAATTCTTAAAGCACTTCTTCCTTCCATTGACAGGCTGAAACTTTAATAGGAGGCTGGGTCTAGTAAAACTGGCAAGGAGAGAGAGAAGGAGAACCTAGGGCACTGGGATTCTTTTTTTTAATATTTATAATTATTTATTTATTTTTATGTGGTGCTGAGGATCAAACCCAGGGCCTCATGCATGTGAGGCAAGTGTTCCACTAGTAAGCCACAACCCCAGCCCTGGAATTATTTTTTAATTATTTCCTTCATTTAGTCTCCTAATAATAATATTAAATAAATCTTCTATTTAGTTGCCTGTGCAACATCCCTGGAAAGATAGCTTGCCTTAAAGGTAATATCCATTCCCTTAACCCACCCTACTGGGAGCTCTGGGTAGTAAGCTGGGCAAGAAGACTTAGGCACAAATCAGACAGGCAGGAACCCATACTCCTAAAGCTTGTAGTGTGCTAGAACTCCTCTCCTTACACTCTCAGAATAAGTCATTCTCCCTACATCATTGCCAGTAGCTACCACATGCCTTAAACATTCATTAAATCATTCATTAAATTCTAAAATGACTTAAGAGCAAGGACCCCTTAACATTTTTCGGTGGGTGGAGGGGGGCAGGGGGACTTTTAGTTCTCATTAAATATAATTAAGCTTTTAATAGCACTTGATGCTGTCTGTAAATCTATAAATTTTGTTCTTTGTTTTTATTGGAGGATGGGAAGGTGTATCTTGGAAATCTTGGGCTTCAATGTTCTGATGCTCCCATATTCCCATGAAATACAATACAGAGTAGCTAGGGATATAACTCAGTCAGTGGAAAAGTGCTTGCCTAGCATGCATCCCGGGTTCAATCCCCAGTACAGCCAAAATACAAAAACAGGTTTGTTTGTTTTTTTTAAATCATGGTGTAGTTAAGATTTGAAATATACTGAATGTTATATTGCCAGTCATTTTCAGAAACTACAATACTTTATATTTTTGTTAACTATGTCACAAAGAGAAATAATTCCTCTGCTCTAAGATCCTATGATATAGTAAGCTAGTTTCAAACATGACAATCATGCTTGCTTACATTTGTACTACAGAATAGCTTTCACAAAAAATTACTCTGAAATTGATCATTTGGAAAATAAGAACATGCCTGTGTATATAAAGCAAAGGTAATGCCCATCTACCATCAGTCTTATGTTCATTCTGCTGGTATTTCTGGTAGCCTTTTTTTTTTCCCCTCTACATTTATAAGCTACAACAAACAAGTTGCCTAAACAAGTTCTTCCTGAATAGCCTCTATAATACTAACAAGAAATCCTTGGGTACATGGACAGTATCTTTCAGCTTACTCAAGTCAAAGCACTAAAAAAAATTTACATGGCTGGTTGACTTTTATTTTTGTCACTCCATTCCAAGATCAAATGAGACACTCACACAGAACTGTCTCTTGAATTTAGAGTTCTCACAAAGGACAGCACAGACCTAAAATTCAAATTATTCTCATGTTACTTTAATATTATTTATAAGCTATTAAATGTGTTTGCATTGGAAAATAGATCTCCTAATAAAAGGACAGTCTTTTCCCCTAAATGATCACAGAAGCATTCTGGCAAGGAGAGATAAAAGGCACATGGTGGGACTTACATGTAAAAACCCAAAGCCCTCACCTTTGCTCTGAGGAGGGTTTTGGCTCCTATCCCTTAGGACGTTGATTTCATAGACAGCACCATACTGTTCGAAGAGTTCCCTTAAGTCTTTCTCAGACCAGGTCCTCGGAACCTGGCCCACAAACATCTTAATAGCATCAAGATCTGGTTGGTCTGGGTGGTCCAGGGTGCCGTTCATTTTCTTGGAGCTACATTGAGATAAAAATGAAATTTCTATTATATATTCAAGTTCTTTCAGGAGGGAGTTATCTTTTCTTCAGAGATCTCAACTACATTATGAAAAAGCATGAGGAAAAAAATCCTACTTTATTCACTACCTCTATTCAACTTACTAGAGCTCCCTGGTCTACCCTCAACATGGCTACCCCATTTACATTAGATGCCAAACGTAAGTCAATGCTCTGATTAGGACTCCCTAGATTGTTAAAACCTAGGAACTGAAACATCACTTATATTTGGTCTAGCATGACATTTCTCAGAGGAACTTACCAGGTAAAGCTCCTAAAGCAAAATCAAGTTTTAATAACATTTAAGCACAGCTAAACAGAAGTATTTTTAAAATGTCCATAAAATAACAAAAGCCTATTCGTTACAGATAAAAGTAAGGTCTCTTCAAAGTATAAAATGTCAGGTAAAGTCTTCTTTCAGGAGATATTAAAACAGAAGCACCTGATTTCTAAGGCCAAAACTAGAACTGACTAGATAACAGCATTCAAAGCTGGGCACGAAGGCACAAGCCTGTAATCCCAGAGGTTTGGGAGGCTGAGGCAGGAGGATCGCCAGTTCAAAGCCAGACTCAGCAATGTAGTAAAGATCTATGTAGCATAGTGAGGCCCTGTCTTAAAATATTAAAGAGGGCACCCCTGGGTTCAATATGAAGGAAAGGATGGAGGGAGGGAGAAAGCTGGCTGTCTTATGCTTAATCCTACTGCTCTTGAGTTAGGTTCCTGGACCAAAAAAGCTCTGCATCTTAAATTTCCAAAAGTGATTGTAATATAAACAAAGCTGCTATCATCCTAGCTTTTTCTGAAGTTACCAAACAGTACTCTTCCTGCAAGTTGGACTTGCTTACCAACTGCAACCATTTTAAAGTCCATAAATTCCTCTTGCATCCTACTACATCAAACTAGTAACACTCTTGTTTTCCTATCTTCACTTCTACTCCTACCACTGCCAAGAACCTAGGGGGTTTCTTGTTCTAGAAATATTTCCAACTCAAGTGCTGGGGATGTGGCTCAGAGGTAGAGTTCTTGCTTGCCTATCATGCATAAGACCTGGGTTTGATCCTCAGGACAACTTTAAAAAAAAAAAAAAAAAAAAAAGGAACCATCTATTTCAAAGTCCTCCTACCACTGTTTTGAGGTCTTTCTTACTCTTAACATTTTTCCAAATCATTAACAATTTAAATTAAAAAAAAAAACCTACCTGGGTCAGCTTTCCTTTTAGTATTTACTGCTTAATCCAGAAACTATGTAGTTTATATTCAAATTTTCCAGGTTCCAATCCCCAATCTTAAAAAAATAAAATGCTAGTTTTCTTTATAAGTTTTTTACCACTGTTATCTTCTGAATAGTATTTGAAGATCCTTAAGAATGCTGAATCTATAAAAGTAGTTCAACCTCTTTTAATAAATGCTAAATCTCATATAACTGAACACCCACAGGGTTTATTCTCACATGCCCTTTGCTAGTAATCTAGCACTAACTAAATGTCAAATACTATAAATGGCTTGTAGATCAACTCTTGTTCCTACATCTGTGAAGATTCCCCATATTCTTGCAGGTTAACTAGTTAGGTGCATCCTAGGACTCAATAGCACTAAATTTCCATCTTTACTATATATATTTAACAACTTTTTTTTTTTTCATTATCTGCCTGTATTCACCTTTCCCAAGGACTGTCAGCTCCTTGAAGGCAGGAAAGGTTCTTATTTCCTATTCATTCTTATAGCACACCTGGCATGGGGCCTGGTTCAAAGTTAGCATTCAGATGTAGGATGGGAGGAATTTCTTGTTACTCATCACAATTCCCTGTTTAAGCAATTAAACCTGCCAAAATGAGTGTTGTACACAAAGAGGACTCTCAAATTTAAAAGAAGCGATCATATCTTATGATTATTTGATTGCCACAGGACCAAAGCACCTTTGTTTTTGTTTTTAAACTCTGTTACTTTAAAACTATGCGTTGGCCAGGCACAGTGGTGCATGCCTGTAATCCCAGCAACTCTGGAGGCTGAGGGAAGAAGACTGTAAATTTGAGGTCAGCCTGGGCAACTTGGTGAGACCCTAAGCATCTTAGCAAGACCCTGTTTCAAAATAGAATGATGCCAAGTTCAAAGACAGCCTCAGCAAAAGCGAGGTGCTAAGCAACTCGATGAGTCTCTGTCTCTAAATAAAATACAAAGGGCTAGGGATGTGGCTCAAGCGGTACGCGCTCGCCTGGCGTGCGTGTGGCCCGGGTTCGATCCTCAGCACCACATACCAACAAAGATGCTGTGTCCGCCAAAAACTAAAAATAAATATTAAAAATTCTCTCTCTCTAAAAATAAATAAATAAATAATAAATAAATAAATAAAATACAAAATAGGTCTCCAGGGGATGTGGTTCAATGGTTGAGTACCCCTGAGTTCAATCCCTGGTACCCCCCACACCATAAAGGCAGGGGGCTGGGGATGTGGTTCAGTGGTTAAGCACCCCTGAGTTCAATCCCTGGTACCAAATATAACTAAATAACACACACACACACACACACACACACACACACACACACGGAAGAGAAAACAAAACAAACAAAAAACTCATCCCATGTATTGGAAGTCACTGCAAAAATACAATGTAACTGCTTTTAGAAGTTTAATTTTAATGTTCCAAAAGAAACCAGGCTACACTGATGAAAACAGCCCCATGACTAGTGAAACTACAATGGATGTCATTCCCTATAAACTGTCCTGAACAACTTTAGAATTTTATTAAATATTGCTATTCTTTCTTCATATTTCTACTCTAGGGAGGGATAACAGAGAATCTCAACGGTGCTCAAATGATTGCAATGATAAGGAAGCTAGTAGCTATTTCAAAAGAGGCAGGAGTTTGTTGTGTTTTTTTTAGTTGTTGATAGGTCTTTATTTTATTTATTTATCTTAATGTGGTGCTGAGGATTGAACCCAGCGCCTCACACATGCCAGGCAAGTGCTCTACCACTGAGCCACAACCTCAGCCCTAGGCAGGAATTTATTAATTTGTATTACACTGTAGGCAGAATCTCCTGGTTTGTCCTTTGCTTCTGTGTCTGTGTGTTATTTCTAAATTTTCTACATCATCATTTAGTGCAAAAGCAAAGTCAATGTAATAGTTTATCCAAAATCAATGAAGACTCAGAATTCTAGACATGTGTCCTCATTTTCTCTTCTTTTACTCTCCAAATCTCTATTTCTTTTTTTTTTTTTTAAAGAGAGAGTGAGAGAGAGAATTTTTAATTTTTATTTTTCAGTTCTCGGCGGACACAACATCTTTGTTGGTATGTGGTGCTGAGGATCGAACCCGGGTCGCACGCATACCAGGCGAGCGCGCTACCGCTTAAGCCACATCCCCAGCCCCCAAATCTCTATTTCTTAAAGTCCACCTACTCTATGAACCACCCTTCCACCTTGATACGCCAACTCAACAGTCAGAAGAATCCCCTAGAGCAGTGTTATTCAAAGCTAGGTCCAAGGAACAGAAATAATCCTCAAATTAATCCTTTAGAAAATTTTTAATAAAAATTGGTGAGACATTTTAGACGTTATTCAATCTAATGATAATAAATACAAAATAAAAGCTCATGCATTGATCATTTTCATTTTATTTTACAAAGGTGTGAGAAATGAGATGGCTCACCAGTTTGATAAGCACTGCCCAGATGCAGCAAATCATACAGGCTCACGATGCTGTGAATATTATGCAGCTGGGGTACTGACTTATACCTTCCTCCAATAAATACTGGGCACTTACTTATACATTGGTTGATGTGGTATACATCTGAGTAAGAAAAAAACAGTATTTTCTTGGGAGTTCATGAGTTAAAAATGAAAGAGGGGCTGGGGATGTGGCTCAAGCGGTAACATGCTTGCCTGGCATGTGCGGGGTGCTGGGTTCGATCCTCAGCACCACATAAAAATAAAATAAATGTTGTGTCCACCGAAAACTGAAAAATAAATAGAAAAAAATAATGCACCGGGTGCTGTTTAAAAAAAAAAAAATCAAAGAGATGGGCTAGAGTTGTGTCTCAGTGGTAAAGTACTTGCCTAGCACGTACAAGGTGCTGGGTTCGATCCACAGCACCACATAAAAAATAAATTAATTAATTAATTAAAGGTTAAAAAATAAAGGTGACACCAAGATAAAAAGAGATGATATAGGAACATTAATGATTTTTATATTAGTATTACAGGCAATAGACATACTGAGAGAGAAAAGCAACCACATGCATACTTGTACACGCACAGAGTATAAACAGTCACAAACCTTCTTAACTGCTACTATGCATGAAGAGATGAGCAACAATGCTTTCCATTCTCCTCTTCCACATACTTTCAGCATACATGTTGTTAAGGTTCAAAGTAATCATAGAATAAAAAAAGCTACTGGAGATAAGACTCTTGAGTATGATACTGTTTTACCAGAAAGGTATGGCAGCAACACCCATCTTTTTGTTTCTGCTTCTAGCAGCAGAAGCAATAATGAGAGCAAATAATGTGTATTATGTGGTTTCATTTACATGAAATGTCTAGAACAGGCAAATGTATATAGAGAAAATACATTAGTGGTTTCAAGGAACAGGGAATGGGAAGAGGAGGGGAGTGAGGCTGTACAAAGAGATGTACACCTATAATCCCAGCAACTCAGGAAACTGAGGCCAGGAGGATCACATGTTCAAATCAGCTTCAGTAATATACCATGTCCCTGTCTCAAAAATAAAAAATGAAAAGAACTGGAATACAGTTCAGTGGTAAAGTGCTTCTGTACAATCCTTAGTACAAAAAAAAAAAAAAGGAGGGAAAATTAATGATTTTTACATTAGTATTACTAATGGGTTTAGAGCTTCAGGGGTGATGAGAATGAAATTAGAGCTGAATTTGTGAATATACTTTAAAACTTTGTAAATGCACTTTAAAAACCTACTTTTTAAAAAAATAATTTTAAAGGGTAACTTTTATGGTATGTGAATTCCATACCCTAAGACAGGATGGAAGGATGACAGCAAAGCCAAGCCATAACGTAAACTGAAGTTATAAGTCGGATAAAGAGTAGAAGCAGCAGCACATGCAGAGTGAGTGGAACATGTATACTGGGGTGAGGTACATGGAGTTTCCAGGTCTTCCAGATACAGAGCTCCTAATTAACATTAGACTCTACTCGACAAGCGTCCTTCAAAAATCCCTTGGTATATGTCAACTTGAGTGGGTACCTGATCTGTCCTCCTTCCAGCCAAAGGGTTAACAAACATGACCTTCACACCTGTTTAAAAATAATTTCTGGCTGGATGCAGTAGCACATGCCTGTAATCCCAGCTACTCAGGAGGCTGAGGCAGGAGGACCACAGTTCAACACCAGCCTTGCCAACTTAGCAAGGTGCTAAGTAATTTAGTGAGACCCTATTTCAAAATAAAAAATGAAAAGAACTGGAGGTGTGGCTCAGTGGTTAAATGCCCCTGGACTCAATCCCCAGTGCTAAATAAATACATAAAATTTCTGAGACCTTTCATTATTTATTTTGCCATTCTCTCGTTAACTTTTTATTTCTCTTTACTCATTTTTCACACAGAAAATTTTCAGAGAGCAACCAATTGCTCCACCTCCTACAGGCATAAACACTCACTGCATTCCAGATTCCACTTACTACCTACCACCAGATAGATCCCCATGGCTCACATACTGGGCTATGAAAAAACTGAGAGAGAGATGCATGCAAATAAAAGGACCCCAGAAACACAGGCCCAGGTTTCTTTCCACATGTTCTCTAGTGAGAATAAGACAGAATAGCTGTATATTCTATAAAAAAAAAAAAAAAGTAATTTTTATTTGGATAAGGAAGACCTTTCTGTCATGGGAGATATAACGTTAATGCTACTGGCATAGAGTGTTGTTTTTTTGTTTTGGGGGGTACCAGGGACTGAACTCAGGAGCAGTTAACCCCTGAGCCACATCCCAAACCTTTTTTTGTATTTTATTTAAAGACAGAGTCTCACTGAGTTAGGGCCTCTCTAAGTTGCTGAGGCAGGCTTTGAACTTGCGATCCTCCTGCCTCAGCCTCCCTAACTTCTGGGATTACAGCTATATACCCAGTTCACATAGGTTTTTAAGTTCACCTCCAATAACAGCACAACTACATGCGTTTGAAGGTTTTCAGCCTTTTCCCCTGAGGTAAAAGAAAATCTGTCGATCTTATCTTTGCAATCATCTACTACCCAAACTAAACAAAATCCTCAAAGGGTAGATAGATGAACTGTACTTTCCAAGTTCTTTCTACAGTGCCAGATTCTACCCACTACTGAGCTCCAAAAAAAAAAAAAAAAAAAAAGGTAGAAAAATTCTATGAACTATGTGACAAACCTGGTTTTACTTTATTTGGAGGAGGGGGAAGGTGTGTGGGGGCATTTAAGCCAAATGGACTAGGCAACTGGGAAGCATTATATGGCATGAGAAATGAAAGCCTAAAGGGTGATGAAAAATTGATAAGGTCCAAGCGTAGAGGGGAAGAGTGAGATAGTGTACATTAGAAAGGGAAAAAACAGACTTGAGAAGAGTTGGAGGTGAGGAAGAAGAGGTCAGTATAACTTGGGTTCTAGTTCAGGCACCTCGGGACATTGTTTTTTGAGAGGAAGACTTCTGATGAAAATGTCTGATAGGCTGTTTTAATTCTTCTTTTTTCTTTTTATTGGTGAATTATACATTAACAGTGGGCTTCATTGTGATATATTCTTACCAGCACAAGGCATTTTTTCTATTTTTTTTCTTTCCCCCCCTTCTTCCCTCTCCCTTATCCCCATCCTCCACTTCACTGGTTTTTATAAAAAGTCATAGATCTGAGAAGCAGAGAAACAGCAGTGGGAGAGCTGGGGGGGGGGGGAACAAGGCTTGAGATATAACTTTTGGAAACTATCCATATCCTAGGGTGTAAGAAATTAAGAGGAACCAGTGGAAGCTTAAGAGTTACCAAAGTAGAATCAATGATATTGATTATAAAAAAGAAAGGAACAAGGGCCCAGGCTCCCAGGAGCTTCTAGAGCTCCTTCATTGCTTCTTTATTGTAAAGGAATTCTGAATTAAGACATAAGCTCTATTATATTTCCAACAAAATCATTTCAGCAATTAAAAACTCTGATTTACCTTACAGCTAAAGTAGTGCTTTACTGAATAGAGAAAAAGAGAATTCAAGAGAGACTGTGAGCACACATCATCCTCAAGAACCTTCTTCTGGTGTTAGGGATGTTCATGGTGGTAGAGTGCTCGCCTAGCATGCATGAGGCCCTGGGTTCAACCCCAAGCAACAAAACAACACTTTCTTCTTGAAAGCAACTTACTGTCTTTGTGGTGGCTTTGTGTACTATTCCTGTGGGAGTGGGCCCAAGGACTTGTGACAATGGGAACAGTAGACGGGTAACTTATCCAGTAAGCAAAAACTTTTTAAAAGGTATCATTAAACTTGTATTTTAGACCAAAAATTGATATCAGTTATTCTAAAACGAGCCAACTGGGTCTCTCTCTCAACTGGTTTCCTCTTCCTTAACACAGAAGCAACAGCCTAAGCCCAGTTAATCTAACAAAGTTTTGGTGAAAATGGAGGACTAAAACAGATGCAAATGCACTGGGAAAACATTGACACTCCATTCTCAGTTAATTCTAACTCAGAATCCCTGTATTAAGGCCAGTAGTTTCAAACTGTAGTGTCCATGGAAACTACACATTATACTTATTAAAATACAGAGTTTTAGGGGCTGGGAATATAGCTCAGTTGGTAGAGTGCTTGCCTAGCATATACAAGGCCCTCGGTTCAATACCCAGCACAAATAAATAAATGAATAAATAATAAAATACAGAGTTTTGAATCCTACTCTAGCATAAGTATTCTTTAGATTTTTAAGCTCCAGGTGATATTCATGCAGTGATCCATGGTCCAGACCTCAGGAATACTTAATCAGTCCAAATTCTTAAAAGATGAGAAAACTGGATGAGAAAAAAAACTGCATCTAAGAGACTGAACACCAGAAGCAAAGCATATAGAAAAAGTGTTACAATGCAAAGATAATCTGAGCCACAAAATTCTCTTTCTAGGAATCAAATATACTTTTATTACATACTATGTTTTTATGATGATACTGTACTTTCACCTGACAACTACTGCTAAAATAGCATTTGGTAGTAAAGACCTGTAATAAAAGACACATTAAAATTACCATTGTTTGGGAGACTGCAGAGAAGGCACAAGATCCATTTCAAAAGAGCAAGATGGCTAACTTGGAGACCCCCACAAATTATTCTACAACATATCTTGCTATTATCCACACTTGTTATTCCTAATCCCAGGTCAGACTGATTCACACATGGAAACCTAACCTCACAGACTTGCACTAACATCTGTTTTATATATATGTATGGTTGTAGTTGGACACGATACCTTTATTTATTTATTTTTATGCAGTGCTGAGAATCAAACATAGTGCCTCTCACATGCTAGGCAACTGCTCTACCACTGAGCCACAACCCCAGCCCCCTAACACCTGTTATTTAGGGAATGATCTATCATTTAATATTTTTGGCTTTGAATAACCTCCAGCTCATTATTTGAGCCTAAAGTGAGTAAAATCTTAAAGATAGACTTTGACCAAACTCAGGGAGTTGGAAATGGTTCTCTGCCAAGTCCAGAATTCGGGTTCTGTAACTCAGGATCAAGTGAGCATTTTAGCTCTGTACAATGCAGTTCTTGCACTCTTGTAAACTAACAAGGTTTCTCATTCCCACATCCACAATTTATTTGTCAAACTGACAACTGAGATTAATCCACTTTAAAATTTTTTTTGGAAGATAGAGATAAATCTGATATTCCTGAAATCATGCACTAATAAGCCTTATTTTCTATTAAACTTGGGGGGGGGAGATCAAGGTCTAGTATTACACTTTGCATCTCAATACAGAATGCTATATATAGTACTAAAAACATCCTAACTACTAGTCTCCCCTGTGATAGGAGTTTAAGAATTTGATAATTAAAAGTTTTAAGTAAAACTCTTCCTCCTCCCCCCAAAATGAAACTGCATACCCAAACCAAGCAATAAAGCCATAGTTAAAAAACAAAACAATAAAAAGCCTTGAAATCTATCATATGTGGAAACACTATACAGCTTGAAAGATTGGAGCCAGAACACTTGAGCTGATGTTGCTAGTCATATACATCAAGTGCACCCTTGTGCAAAGAACTTAGTTATAGCCTGGAGGAAATTAGCAGTTATGAGACAAAATCAGACTAAAATAGAAAATAATAGCATGAGAGAATTCAGATTTTGGCTTATTTCCCAAATTTTTACTTCCTCTTTAAAGGAAAGTGACCATTTTTATCAGATTTTTAAAAAGAAAAGGAGGAGGAGGAGGGGGAAGAAGAGAAGGAGGAGGGGGGAAAACAGCCCATTTCCTCTGCTTATGATAAAAATTAGACAACAAAAATACTTACACAGGACTGGGATTCAAAGAGCAATGATCCACCATCATTTCTGGAAGGAAATCCAACTTAAACGCAGCCATCACCTCACTCTCCCCTTCAGAAGCCAATGATATTAACTTGCTGCACTTGTCTGATCCACAAATACACACAGCTTTAGCTTCCTGGGCCCCACAAAAAACACAAAGTGGAAACAGGAGCTCAGGGAAGCCAGCAATAAGTGCCACAGAGACAGGTCTGGGGTAGGGACAGGGAAAGGGAGTACTGGATTAAAATGGGGATGTGACCATGTGAAGGGAAGCTCAGCCCAGCACACAATGAAAGTGCTGATGCGCCAGGGTTGTTTTGTGTGATTTTCCCTGGCGAAGCAGTACTAAGTGCACTGTCAGATAAATAGAGTGTCAGATCCATGAAGATAGCAGTGGCCAACAGAGCAGAAGAAATAAACTTGTTTCACATCCTTCAAACTCCTCCCTGCGAATAATTTTATGAAGTCTCCTAAAGCCTAAAACTACCTGAAGAAAATTAACAACTCACCTTGTGTGGTCTGAAAACATTTTTAAAGAACTGGGTTGTTGGCTTGGCTTTAAACTTAGTTTCCATGTGCCAAAGACAGCAATGAGCACAGTGTTTGGATCCAAACTAACCTCAGAATAGTCACATAAGAAGGTAAGGCCATGAGAAGCAGGATAGAGGCCAAGCTGGTTGTAGAACTGGCTGCCAGAAACTTGCTGCTCACACATAACTACCTCTAACTGGACTGACCCTGTTTTCTCCACAGTGTTGAGACTAAAGTGACCTGATGGTTGTTTCCTCAGTGATTTCTCAGTGTTATTTGGCTCAGTAACAGGTACAGGCAAAAATTTCTTTACTAAGTCATTTTACTTGCCAGAAAGTAAAAAGGGAAGAGTAATATTCTTCCTCTTTCTTGACAATATACTAGAAAATAATGTCTTTTCAGTTTTTCACTGATCTTTCTAAAGAAACAAAAAACAAAAGCCAACAGTAATAATAATGAAAAAGAACTGGATCTATTAGGGACACTCAAACATAAACAGGAAGGAAAAAGAAATATAGGCTAAATCTCTTCATTCTCTCTCTCTTTAAACTACTGCTAAGGGCCAGAAGTATATAGCTCAGTGATAGAGCTTAAGCACGGACAAGGCCCTGGGTTTGATCCCTAGCACCAAATTGGGGGAACTGTTGCTAAAATCAAGACAAATGAATGCACACATCAAAATTCTATTATGGGTGAGCAATAGAGATGGATATACTTAGCAGTCAAGGCAGATGTGTGCTCCCATTCTCAATTTAGCTCCACATCCCTCCAAACAACAAATGGTGGCATTTCAATATTTAGGCAGTGACTCTAAACTTTCTGAAGGTTCCCAAATTTCATAGGCTTTCTTTCCATTTTTATTCTCAGGATTGCCTTACTGCAAATATTTTATTTCATCCAAACTCAGTTTGCAACATAGGCAACTTTGAAAAAACAAAAACAAAGTTATGTTCAGTTTTATAAAGAAGTAATGAGGGCTGGGGTTGTGGCTCAGTAGTAGAGCATTTGCCTACTATATGTGAAGCACTAGGTTTTATTCTCAGCACTGCATATAAATACATGAATAAAATAAAGGTCCATCAACATGTAATATATATATGTATATATATATATTTTTTAAAGTAATGAAAAAACTCCTAAACATATAGAACTTTTGTTAGTTTTTCTTTTTTGAAGTGCTGGGGATAGAACCAAGGTCCTCCAGCATGCTAGGCAAGCAGGCTACAAAGCTACATTCCTAGTTCTATACAGAGTTACTATTTAAAAAATAATGAAAGGCAACATGTGATGGCACAGGCCTAAAAGTTCTGCTCTGTGTAACAATGGTTGACACCTGTCTACACCTGACCTGGGAAGGAAAGAGCTGGTTCTTCTCTCCAACATCCAGAATTTAGAACTATAAGAGAAGGCTAACTGCTTTTTCTGTTTTATTAGAGACTTGGGCCCAGTTGATTTGCTGCTGTGGAGGTAGAAACAGGAAGAACTCTCCTCCATTCTATTTAAAAACAAAAACAAAAAAATTGCAAATAAGAGGAAACTGATCAACACATGGTACAATTCACCCAGACCTGACTGTCAGGCATAAGGTGGTAACCCTTGCTGGGACTGCTTAGGTTACTAGTAGGTCTGTCCTAGTTTCTCCTATATACACTGCAGGCGATGATATAACCCCTCTTATAGAAAGCTACCTGGACCAAGTTGTAACTTTGTGAGTCAAAAACAAACTTAGTTTTATTTAGGAATTCCTTTAAAAGGGCTGGGGCTATAGTTCAGTAGTAGAGCATTACCTATCACACATAAGGCCCTGGAAAAAGAATTCCTAAATTATTCACTAAAAACACTTAAATTCTAATCATATCTCTATTAATCAGAATCACATCATAACAAAAGAATAAACATGGGAGACTTAACTCTTGTCACCAGGCAATGCCCAGTGTATAAAAGGATGCAAACTTCTTAACAATAACATTGACTAAGCCACAAGCTGAGAAACACTGATTTAGAGGAAAATTTTAAAAACATTTTTTTTTCAAGCCAGGAGTGGTGGTGAAATCTGTACTCCCAGCAACTCCAGAAACTGATGCAGGAGGATTGCAAGTTCAAGACTAGTCAGTCTCCTCAACTTAGTGAGACACCCCCATATTAATATAAAAAAATTAAACAGGGGCTGGGGATGCAGCTCAATGTTTATAAAGCACTCCCTGGGTTCAATTCCCTGTTATCCCCCCACCTACTCCCAAAAAGAGAAAAAAGAAAACTGAAGCCATTTCTTTTTCTCATTCAGAACTTTTGTTAAAAAGACATTTCCAAGGGCTGGGGATATAGCTACAGCACTTGCCTAGCATGTGTTCATGTATTCACTTGCCTAGCTTGGGTTCAAACTCCAGTAACACCAATTTATAAAACCATTTTAGGGGAGGGGAAGGGGAAGTAATAGGGACTGAAGGGTAGAAAATTATATTCCATGTCTTATGATTATGTCATAATGAACCCCAATATTATGAGTAGCTATTTGTAATGAATAAAATTTTTTGGTTGCTGGGGAAAAAAACAACAAAACAGTTTTTAAAGGAGTGGGAATAGAGTTCCACACATTCTGTGTTTACACTGCTATAAAAAAATCCACTTTGTAATTTATAAAGCAAAATTGCTTTAAAGACCTATAAGATGAAAATGTTTTTACATAAAGAAGAGTACATCTCTTAGGCAGATCACAGGGGTTATCTCAGTATAAAATTAAATTCAGCATGCTTGTGGGATAAGAAACCACAGAAATTAATTGTAAGTCACTCGATTTTAGAAAAGGATTATAAAGTTAAGTAATAATAAAAACAACTGTGGGAATAGAAAAATGTAGCTATTAAGAGAAATTTAAAAGTAAAATTAAAAGCCAATTACACAGAAAATTACCTGTAAGATTTTTAAAAATTTCTTAATTAGATATACATTCCAGATTTTTCCCACAAAGAACACATTAGAAAAAAAAGAGATGGCAGAAGTAGTTATAACCAGTGATTTGCTGCAAAAGGCAGCCTTAACTTTCCATTAGTCTCTTTTTACCTTTCCTTTTGCTCTGAATTTAATTTCATAATTCCTTCTTCTTTCTCTGGTTATCTACCTCAGTTTTCTTTTTTCTTGAATATTCTCCACCTTGTTTTTAAGGATCACAATTCAAAGTCTGATTATGAGAGGGTAGGAACAAAAGCCTGATATAACATTAAAAACCTGAATCATTGGGCTGGGTCTGTAGCTCAATGCAGAGCACTTGCCTAGTATGTCCAAGACTATGAGTTCAGTGTATATGGAAGTCATCAAAAAGAAACTGAATAGATATGAGAAGTACACTTACTAGCATAAGTAAGATAGCATTTAGAAGATAGGAATGGAATACTCTCAACAGGAAAATGTTGTAACACTGGACTAGAAGAGAGAAATGCTAGAAATTATGGCATTTGTTTTGCCAAAAGGGTGAAACAGCAGAGAAAAGCATGTTGAGTTTTGTGGTATGTGCAAAAATCTGTCTTGATTAAAGTAACCAGAGTCCAATTACAGGTGAACAGATTTTAGATATCCACCCAAATAATCTAAGTGAATTTGTAAAGGGAAATAACAAAGTCTGGTTATATGAAAACAGAAGAGATTAGAGTGTAATACTGAATTATAAAAGAGAAACTATGAGCTGGGCGCAATGACCCATTCCTATAATCCCAGCAACTTGAGAGACTGAGGCAGGAGGATCCTAAATTCAAGACTAACCTCAGCAACTTAGCAAGATCCTGTCTCAAAATTAAAAGGGTTGGGGATGTGGCTCAGTGGTAAAGTGCCTCTGGATTCAACCTCCAGTATCAAAAAAGTTTGATATGGAAACCAAAAGTGCAAAAACCTGAGGAATAATCAGAACCACAGACTAGGTATTTTTTCCCTGATGCTGCTGACAGATGCAAGATGGGATACAGAAAAGTAAGCAATTGATATCCAGCTGAAAATAACGAACCAGAGTTACTTAAAATTTTAGTTTAAAACAATTATGGACTTGAGGGGCTGGGGTTGTGGTTTAGTGGTAGAGCACTTGCCTAGCATGTGTGAGGCACTGGGTTCAATTCTCAGCACTGCATATAAATAAATGAAATAAAAGTCCATTGACAACTAAAAAAAAATTTTAAAAAAGTTATAGATTTGAATTCATTTCAAAAATTGAGTATAGGGGCTGGAGTGGAGGCTTAGTAATAGAGCACCTGCCTAGCATGTGCAGGGGACTGGGTTCAATTCTCAGCACTGTATATAAATAAATAAAATAAAGGTTCATTGACAACTTAAAATTTTTTTAAATGTAGTACTTTATTTATTTATTTTGTTGGGCTGGGAATTGAACCTATGGCCTTGTGCATGCTAGGCAAGCACTCTACCAACTGAGCTGTATCCCCAGCCACCCAAATTGAATACTTTTAATATAATTAGTGGGTCAATAGAGCTCCCAACCTAGTGCCTTGTGGTATATGCCAAAATATAATGACCCAAATTGGTAATCACCTTTGTGAAGAACTGCTTTGTAGGAGTTTCTGTTGTTGCAAAAAATGTGACAGTAAAGAAAAACTTAAACCAAAAACCCCTGATGAGTTTTATCAGTATATCTAGACAATGTAAAAAATTTCTGAACCTGAGGGGAGCAGGTAAAAAGTAAAGAAATAACATTATAAAATTTTTCTCTCTTCTAAATCTTTAAAAAAAAAAATCACTGTATTAAAAAAGCAATAATTATGGGCCAGGGTTGTGGCTCCGTGGTAGAGTGCTAGCCTAGCACGTGCAAAGCCCTGGGTTCAATCCTCAGCACTAGCACGTGCAAAGCCCTGGGCTCAATCCTCAGCACCATATAAAAATAAATAAATAAATAAAGGTATTGTGTCCGACCACAACTAAAAAAAAAATATATAGTTTTTTAAAAAGCAGTGTTAATGATCTGTTGTGTTTAAGTTGCTTTTCGAGTAAAATTATCACATATGGTATAGTGAGAGGGCATGACAAGGTCAAAGGAAGGAAAACCAGAATCTACCTTGAAAGCTAAAGTTTTACATTTTTCCCCATGCTTAACCATTCCTACCTACCCACATCAGTGCCAAAGAGAACGACTAGCAAAAAGAAACAGACCCTGAAACAGACCCTCTTCGGTGATTGATTTAGTCTCCTCAGCAGAAGTAGAAGCTCAGAGCCTCCCCTGGAGTTTCTGTGACTAACCCTGACATTACAGACTTGTCAAATTGTGACCACCTTTCAAATCAAGTCATATTTTCAAGTCCCAAACCAGTTTAGGAAGCAAGCAAGCAAGAAAATACTTCTAACTTCCTTGGAACAGATGTTTTGCAAATTATATCTCATAATGTAGTAAAGAAGCCATTGCCTTTATGAAAGCAACTTTTTCATATATATATATATCTGCACAACAGGCCTCATGCAATAAGGTTAAGAAGCCACACAGCACACCCATTCAGCAGTTAGCTCATACCTGTAGCTTTATACCTCCCTCTCTGGACTATGTCTTCACTCTAAAAATCCAAGGAAAGAAAAGTAAATGGGTCACGCCTATTCTTCTCAGGACTTCAGATATGCAGCTTCTTTCCAAAGAAAGGTCCCTATGTCACCCCCCCCCCAAAAAAAAGACTTCTCCCTCTCAGTTTTTAAATACACAATACCTTAAAGATAAACTGCATTTAACATCTCAAAGTTAATATTAAAACACCATCAATTTAAAAAATGGAGAAGTGAAGTACTCAAAGGCTTAAAAAAGTTTGCTCCCAAATATCACATCAAAGAGCAAAATAATGACTTAAGGTTTATAAGGCTGAATTTCAGGTAACCAAAATAATCATTTGTAATATCTGCTTTGGGACAAGAGACTACAAAAAGCTGAAGGGTGTATAAAATTAAGAATTATGTTATTAATGTGGAGAGATCACACTCTTTACTCAAAGCCATCTTTCTAAAAAGGTAGGTACTAGGCATGAAATTCTTCAAAGGCAACTAAGTTCCTGCCTCTGAAAATGCATCTTAGTGGCCATATTGTGGTGGTAAACCATTGAAACCAAAAAGAAACAGAAGATGGGGAAGTTAATTGAAGGTAAAAGCAAAGGAAGAAACCACAAAAACAATTTGTTTTATTTTTAAACATTATTGAACGATCTTGCAAGGAAAGATTCTATAAAGCCACTCAAATTCCTACAAACTTCTATTTACAACTCCTCTTGGCTGTTACTTCTGTCTGGCCCAAACCAAAGACAACTACTCAAAGTCATAAGGACAAGGTCCACACTAAAAAGGAATAAGAATTCTGAAAGACAAAGTCAGACCCAGAACTAACTGCAATGACACAAACCCTCCCTGAAGCCAAGAATGTTTCTCAACTAGCATAAAATAGGCGGATAAGCAGTTAACTGACTTTTCATATTGTCCTAACTGGTTTCCAATTTTGGTAGTAAGTCATACTTCCGATAGCTATAAGACAAAATCTATATAACAAAAAAACTTGTAAAAGCTTTACTATGGACTACCTACACCATCAAAAATAATCAAGAAGACTGGGGGTGTAGTTCAGTGGTAGAGCACTTGCCTAACATGATGATGCCCTGGGTTCCATCTCCAGCATTGGGAAGGGGGAAAAGAAATTATTAAGTGGGGACTGGAGTACATGCTCAGCATGTGTGAGACCCTAAATTCAATTCTCAGCATGTGCATGCTATTAATAAACTGTATTAAAACACAGTTATTTAGAGAAAAGGAACTTTCATTAACTAATTCACAGTGTGAATTCACAATGATCCTTTATCATTATCACCATTTAAGGTAAGGACTACTCTAAGGGTTCAGATGCTAAGAAAGAGAATCTGGACATGGTCTGCCAGATGGGAGTCAAAGCCCATGGTTTTGTCTCTCAAGAAATATGATCATCATGTAGGAGATACCAACTTTTATTGTGATGGTATATCTGTCTTGATAGGGCTCTAAGTAATAGTTACAATGCAGCATAGAAAGCAAGTTACACTTCTACTAAAAGAGTTGTTCTGGAAGATTAGTAAAAAGCCATGGAAGCTGGGTATAGTAATGCACGCCTATAATCCCAGTGATTTGGGAAGCTAAGGGAGGAGGATTACAAATTCAAGGCTAACCTCAGTAACTTAGCAAGGTCCTAAGCAACTCAGCAAGACTTTGTCTCAAAAGTCAGGCACAGTGGCTCAAAAGGATCAGGAGTTCAAAGACAGTTTCAGCAATGGTGAGGCACCAAGCATCCCTGCCTCTAAATAAATTGCAAAATAGGACTAGGGATGTGGTCCAGTGGTCAAGTGCTCCTGAGTTCAATACCTGGCACCAACATAAATAAATAAATGAAAAATTAGATAAATAGATAAATAAATAAGGGCTGGGGATGTGACCCAATGGTAAAGTGAACTTGGGTTCAATCATCAGTACAAAAAACAACAACAACAACAATAACACCACAACAAAACCCCACAAACTCCAAACCAAAGAGAAAAAAAAAAATAACTGAAGACCAGGGAACTATGTTGCACTGAACAGTTTGAGAAACGTTGCCACTATGTGATTAGTTTTTATTGGCATCATTTCTTCTACCCTAAGAAACCAGACTCAGATTGCATGCTGGTCAGGGAACCTCTTGGACACGGAGAACAAAAAGGAGGTGTGGAGTTGTTAAGGAAGGCCAATATATGAAACGGTAAAGAACATACACTAAGTCTCAAAGAACACTGTAGCCCCTAAGGGACTAGGAACACCTCAGTTGCCTAGCCAAGAGAAAGAGATAAATGAATGCCTTTAAAAAGGGAAAAAGGTTCCAGCGTGGTAGTGGACACCTATAATCCTAGTAACTCAGGAGGCTGAGGCAGGAGGTTCGAAAGTTCAAAACTAACCTCAGCAACTTAGCAAAGCCCTAAGCAACTTAGTGAGAACCTGTCTCAAGATAAAGTGTTTATTTAGCATGCATTACACAAAGCCCCAGGTTTGATCCTACACACCTCCAACAACAAAATCCACATCAATAGGACAGTAATCATCCTACTCCTAAATTGCCCAAAGACACCCTTACCCCATGCTGAACTCAGGATCTCATACATATTAGACAGACTCTACCACTGAGCTACATACCCAGCCCCACCCTCACCCCTTTTTTGAGATAGAGTCTCACTAACCTGCCTAAGTTGCCTTGGAACTTGTGATCCTCTTACCTGGGCCTTAAGAGTTTCTGGGATTGCAGGTATGTCCCCCAACATGCCTAGTTCCAAAAACTTATTTTTTGGCAGGGGGTAAGGGGTTAGGGGGGATTGAATCCTGGGGTGCTTTGCCATTGAGCTACATCCCCAATCCTTTTTATTTTAAGACAAGGTCTTGCTAAATTGCAGAGGATGGCCTCAACCTTGAGCTCCTCCTGCCTCAGCTTCCTGAGTCACTGGTGTATACCACCACAACCAATCCCAAAGATTTTTTAAAGGAAAAAACACATACAAAAAAAAGAATGAACAATACTGTATTCCTCCACAGTGGCCCTTGTCATTTGGAAGATAACAATGGTAGGTAGTCTAAAACACTAAAAGGTATTTTCTTTAAAAGCTTTATTTTTCAGTTTTGCTTTACCCTACATTCTGTTGCCTTTTCTGTAAGAAAACAGAAATGCTTTGGGTAAAAAGGAGAGCTGAATGGAAATGAAAAGCTTTATGTTTGAAGTTTTTTTTTTTTTTAATATTTTTAAAACACATCTTACCTTTCACTTCTATGGAGAATTGAACTACATTTATTTATGCTTTATTTCCTTAGAGCCCCAAAGATGTCTGTTTCCATTAATGTTATTATGCAAAAATGGGGAGGTATAAAGGCATGTCCCAAGAAGGGTACAAAAGCTAAGGTGGAAAAGAAGCACCAAAAGAGGGTATGGGGTAGAAGAAGACAAGTTAGCCAAAGGTTAACAAACAGTATTTTAAGAAAATTAAAATAAGACCTTATATAGAAGTTCTTAAATTGTACCCGATTTAAAAAAAAAAAAAAAAAAGTCCCTGGGAAGATAGCCACTGACTCAGTCATAATCAGCAGCTCTTAGATAGCATGTACTGGATCACAAACTCCAGAGACAAGGCTGGTACAGTAATAGTTAAAGAACCACATGAGGGCTGGGGATGTGGCTCAAGCGGTAGCACGCTCGCCTGGCATGCGTGCGGCCCGGGGTTCGATCCTCAGCACCACATACAAAGATGTTGTGTCCATCAATAACTAAAAAACAAAATAAATAATTAAAAAAAAAAAAGAACCACATAAGAGTTCTGAACCTATGACCTAGGCTTCATTAAGGAGACTCATTCTTACTAACAATTGTTGGAGCCAGGCACAGTAGCACATGCCTATAATCCCAGCAAGGCAGGAAGAATACAAGTTCAAAGGTAGCCTCAACAACTTAGCCAGGCCCTAAGCAATTTAGCAAGACCATGTCTAAAAATAAAAAACCCTGGGTTCAATCCCCAATCCACCCCCTTCTCCCACATCAAAATGTTAGTAAGTGCCCTCTCAATAATTTCCTTGAAAAGCTTTTCTGATTTGCAATAGGAAGCCAATGAAGATTTAACAACTATCCAGTTTAGAGATTTTCAAATACTTTCAAAAGCAGAAGTGGTTTTGAAACATGAACACGAGGCTGTTCAGGCTGAAGACAAAGAAGAGCAAGACAGGCCCCAACTGTCTTTTCTCCAGGTTCTCAGGGCTAAGTCTCCTGAGAGAATTGTGAAAACTCACATGGATAATTCAAAACAATAGATAACTCACCAATTTGATATCCAGCATTGAGATGAACATTCATTTTTTGCGGGGGTACTGAGCATTGAACTCAGGGGCTCAATCACTGAGCCACATCCTCAGCCCTATTTTGTATTTTATTTAGAGACAGGGTCTAACTGAGTTGCTTAGCACTTCACTATTGCTGAAGCTGGCTTTGAATCCACAATCCTCCTGTGTTAGCCTCCTAAGCCGCTGGGATTACAGGCATGCACCACTGAGCCCAGCTGAATAGTGTTTTTTGTTTTGTTTTTTTAATATTTATTTTTTAGTTGTACACATACCTTTATTTTGTTTGTTTTTTTATGTGGTGCTAAAGATTGAACCCAGGGCCTCGCATGTGCTAGGCGAGTGCTCTCTACTGCTGAGTCACAACCCCAGCCAGCAATAGAGTTTTTAGTAGTACATTTTTCTATCTTTATCATCAACAAATGTAAATATATCATCAATAAATATACATCCTCTAATTGATAGAATATGTTATTTAAAATTTGTAAACCCTTATCACCTAAAAGTAAGGAGAAATTTTCAGAAATTTCCATGAGCATTTAGCATATGCCATGATCTGTTTGGGGTATTTTATATTTCATTCTCATATCTATTCTCATTTTTTCAAATGAATAAAAACAGAGATGAAATAATTTTTTTTAAAGAGACAGGAGGGAGAGGGAGAATTTTTTTTTTTAATATTTATTTTTTAGTTTTCGGAGGACACAACATCTTTGTTTATATGTGGTGCTGAGGATCGAACCCAGGCCGCACGTATGCCAGGCGATCGCGCTACTGCTTGAGCCACATCCCCAGCCCAGAGATGAAGTAACTTTTTCAAAAACACAGAGATCCAGGCAATCACAGACTTGGTATATAAAGTCAGGTCCACTGGGTGAAAAGCCTGCTTCGGGGTTAAAAACTGTCTCCAGTGGGGCACAGTGGCATAGGCCTGTGATACCAGCAGCTTGGGAGGCTGAGGCAGGAGGATCAAGAGTTCAAAGCCAACCTCAGCAAAAGCAAGGTGCTGAGCACAGCTCAGTAAGACCCTGTCTTTAAAGAAAATAAAAACAGGGTTGGGGATTTGGCTCAGTGGTTAAGCACCAGAGTTCAATCCCTAGTACCTTTCCCCGCATTCCAAAAAAAGCTTTCTCCAGGGGCTAGTATATAGTTCTTTGGCAGACTGAATGGCCCCTTCTCCAAAAAAATAGAAAAGAAAAAACTCCAAAGCGATTGCCAAGAAAGTTCACACATATAAACCAAAGAAAAGACTGTTTAAATAGCGAGGACCATAAAGTTGAGTCTGACTATTTTTCTAAGGGAATCTTCCAAATACACAAATAAACAAAATCTCAAATATTATAAGACTTTTCAAGAAATATGATTAAGGGCCTGGGGCTACAGCTCAGTGGCAGAGCGCTTGCCTAGCATGTGTGAGGCATGATGAGTTTGATCTTTAACACTGCATAAAAATAAAGAAAGAAATATGATTAAGGACAGCGAAACTCCTACTATTACAAGGTAGAGGTATGACTTACAATGAGTTAATTAGCACCTGTGTCAGTTCCCTTACCTGTAAGAGGAGTTAAACTATATTTACATATATATATGGACCAGATAGATGCCTAAAATACAATCTAGCCACTACAAACTTTGAACAGAGAAATAAGCAATAGAAATGACCTTTTAAAACTTGTGCTTGTGCCAAATTATAAAAAGGTGATATTGTTGTATTATATAGAAAGCCAGGAATGTTTATTAATTCCAATAATAAGCTGTCATATGTAGACATAATACCAAAATTCATAGTATAAACTAATATACACATCTTAGAACCACAATGTGTGTCTTTCATTATGCAAGTGTAAGGAAATTACTAATCAGAGTAAGTTCCCAAATGATTAAAATATGCTTATGTATGTAAAAGTTGAATTACTTTTATTCTTAATCATTAGTTCATTGCAATTTTTCTTTTCTTTTTTTTTTTACTTTTTGTATAACTCATTTGTTGTGGAGGTTTAGTTTATTTTTAAATATCAATTTTTAAAATAAATGGAAATGAAAATTTTTTTAAAAAGCGTGCTTAGTTCTGGGTTTCACCTATTTAGTGCTGGCGCTTTTACACATCTTATTTTATTTATTATATCAGCCTTTGAGTTAGTCAATCTGCTATTAGTGTGTGCACCTAGTATCCTGGATTAGAATCTGATAGCAACACCCATACCCTTACTGTTGGTTCCCAAAGAGAATGGGTAAGTTAAGCAGGTACAATAAAACACACAATAAATTCCCTTCTTTCTTGTCCCACCATTTCTAGAATACCCCCTTCCACTGTAGTAAGCTGTACTTTGGAACAATCTAGGTCCTGAACTGTATCAGGCTTCTGACTTGTCTTGGTTAACAGGGATAAGACTTAACACTTTGTGGTAGAAAAATTTCCTTTTCTTGCACACCTGTAATCCCAGCGAATCGGTAGGCTAAGGCAGGAGGATCGTGAGTTCAAAGATAAACTTAAACAACTTAGTAAGGCCCCGAAAAACTCAGTGATATGTTGCTCAGTGGTTAAGCATTCCTGGGTTCAATCCCCAGTGCCACCCCCCCCCAAAATAATCCCCTTCCCTTTCCTTGTATTTGCTCTTTAGTTACTTACCTAGTCTATTTCCATGATTCAGATTTAAGTTTGGGGCTTTGACTCCTTATTGACTAATGAATCATCTATGTGTGTCCTCTCCATGACCCTAGTAAAAACAGATCTTAATCTCATCTCCACACTGCTCAGACCCCTGAACCTGTCTGTAGTGGCAACTTTTTTTTTCTCAGCTTCTTTAAAAGTTGTGATAATCACACTGTTGTGCAATGTGGCTACAATTTTTAAAGCATTCTTCTTTCACAAGGATTTTTTTAAGTACCAGGGATTGAACTCAGGAGTACTCGACCACTGAGTCACATCCCCAGCCCTATTTTGTATTTTATTTAAAGACAGGGTCTCACTGAATTGCTTAGCACTTTGCTTTTGCTGAGGCTGGCTTTGAATTTGCAAACCTCCTGCCTCAGCCATCCGATTTGCTAAGATTACAGGCGTGTGCCACCACACCTGGTTCACAAAAATTCTTAATCTGCTACTCCCATATCTCTTTGAAACTGGAAGAGGTCTATGAACCCTATCTAATCTAAACAGTGTGAAGATGAACACTAAGGTTTCCTGAAAACAAACAAACAAACAAGTATAAATTCACAACTTTCTTCAGATTCTCTTAGGGGCTCATGACCAATGTTAAATTTATCCCCTTAATTCTCTCCCTTCCCTAGAGTATAGGACTAGACTATCACTAAATCATCTAAAAATATAACTATGCTTTTTCGGGGCTGGGAATGTGGCTCAAGCGGTAGCGCGCTCGCCTGGCATGCGTGCAGCCCGGGTTCGATCCTCAGCACCACATACCAACAAAGATGTTGTGTCTGCCGAGAACTAAGAAATAAATAAATAAATAAATAAATAAATAAATAAATAAATAAATAAATAAATAAATAAATAAATAACTATGCTTTTTCTGAAAAGATTTCAAACAGTTATCTATTTGAGTGCCTACAATATATATGATACACTTGGAAAAGACTCAGTATTAACCTCAGCTCTAAATTTTTGTTAATGAAATGAAAATTTCAACTGTTACCATTTTGTAAACTAGCAACAAGTTTCTCCTCTCTTTTATATCCCCAGAACACCGGGAATAAAGATAACACACATTAGACCTTCAATTGTTGAACTAAACCTAACCCCCACACTCACCTACTAATTCTTAAAACTTTCCAGGACATAGACATTTTTTTCTTTTGTCATCTTCTTTTTGTTTTTTTGGAGACAGGGTCTTGCTATGTGGCCTGTGATCCACGTTGATCTGGAACTTCTAGACTCAAGCGATCCTCCTGTCATAGCCTTCCAAATAGCTACAACTATTTAACCTCAGTTCTAAGGCAGAAGGATCCTTAAGTTCAAAACCAGCCTTGGTAACTTTGTAAGACTCTGTCTCAAAATAAAATTTACAAAAGTTAGGGATGTAGTTCAGCGGTAGAGCACCCTGGTTCCACCCCCAGTACTGCAAAAAAGCAGGTGAGGGGGTTGACTGAGGGTGTAGCTCAATGGTAACGAGTTTTCCTAGCATGTGTATAGCCCTCATGTTTAAAACAAAATGCTGCCCCCTCACTAGTAGAGATTAAACCTAGGGCCTTATGCTAGGCAAGAGTTCTACCAATGACCTACATCCCAGTCCTATTATTTATTTATTTTGGAGGTGATAGGGATTGAACCCAGGGGCGCTTTGCCACTGAGCTACATCCCAGCTCTTTTTATTTTGAAACAGGACCACACCAAGTTGCTCAAGGCCTCATTAAATTGCCAAGACTAGCCTCAAACTTGTGGTCCTTCCACCTCAATCTCCTGAGTTGCTGGGATTACACTCACGAGCCACAAAGCCTGGCCTGTTTATTTTTATAGAGAAACACATTTTGTGTTATTTCCTACCAGAATCTTTTTTTTTCTTTTCGGTACTGGGGAATGAACCCAAGGATGCTTAACCACTGAACCACATACTTAACTCCCCCTACCCCACCCTTTTAAGTTGCTTTATATCTTTATTTATTTTTATGTGGTGCTGAGGATTGAACCCAAGGCCTCGCACATGCTAGACGAGCGCTCTACCGCTGAGCCCCCAGCCCCCGCCACCGCCCCTTTAAAGACAGGTTCTTGCTAAATTGCTTAAGGCCTGGCTTTGAACTCATGATCCTTCTGCCTTAGCCTCCCAAACTGCTGGGATTACAAGTGTGAACTACGGTGCCTGGCTTCTACCAGAATCTTTCTATGCATGTACTAAGATACATACACAAATATACAGAAGTATTACCAAATTCAGTATCATACTCTATATAATACTACTTTTCTCACTTTATAAACATTTCTGGGGGAGTATGGGCAGCCCATATTTAAGGATCAGAGCTAGAATTGGCTTAAAGCTTGATTTGCAAATAGTATCCTTACCTATGTGTCACAATAAATATAACACTATTTCTTAAAGTCGACATTAATTATTAAATCTTCTAAAGTTTTACAAACTGTAAAACTTTACAAACTGCCTCAGCCTTCCAATTTGCTGGGATTACAGGTGTGTGCCACCACACCTGGTTAGGGCTGGGTGAGTTGGACTCTATTCTCATCTTCCTCCCTGATCTGTCATCTTCTATTTCATTCTATGATACTTCCAAATGACTATACTGCATCTAAATAAGAGATCATATCCACCTCTGAGGCACCCTATTTTGGGTATGCTCAGATGAAGCAGTCAGGGAATGAAAAATACATTTTTAAAACCTCTTTTTCTGGGCTGGTGTTGTGGCTCAGCAGTAGACCGCTCGCCTAGCACATGTGAGGCCCTGGGTTCTATCCTCAGCACCAAATATAAATAAAAAAAATAAAGGTATTGTTTCCAACTACAACTAAAAAAAAAAAATTAAAAAAATAAAATAAAACCTCTTTTCCTACTTTTTCTCAAATACTCTCAAGGTAATTTCTCAAATTCTTATTAAGCAGTTCCTCTCTTCCCCACACAATTCCCTGGTGGATTAAGGGTGATGAGAGAGGAAAAGGAAAGCAATCTCCTTCTTTCTAGAGCTCCTCCTGTTTCCTTCCCACAGCAGCACTATTGGTGGAGAGCTACAAATTGTTGGATGTAGCAGTAGCAATTTATAAGTGGTGGTAGCTAAGCTAATGTGCAGTTATCTCTGGATAGAACTGTGAATAGAATGTATCTTTCTAGTTTAAACCTACTGTTCCAGAAGTAGGGGGTTCTATACTTGCCTCATGAGCAAAATTCAATCCCCAGTACTAGGGGAAACAGAAGTGAGGGCTCTAAAGCCACAGAGGAACTGTGACACCAGATAGGGCACCTAATCTAAATGAGAGAGAGTGGTTAATCAACTCTTCCATAATATTCATGTGCCACTTGCTCAAATTTGGCATGTTTTAAGGCCACCAATTCCTCCTCAGCTTCACTGCCCTGCCAGAAGGCCAAATCTGTCTCCTCTAGTGAGTCACTACTGCTCCTCTCTCCAACTGCATTTTGATTTCAGCCCACTTGTGCATCTCATCAGGGCTGCACCATATGTTAGTACTATGTAGGCAGAATGTGACTAATTTTCTTCCTAAAACACTGTCAGAGTTACTTTTAAAATTACCTTACAATCTTGATGCCTCTGAAGAGTCATTATCACACATAACCTTCTAGAAATTACTTTATAATTATTTTTCTGGGTGCTCAAAAGAGGTTCTTCAGTATTTCCACTTCCATTTTCCAGATAATGGAACTAAAATGAAGAGAATGGATTAACTGATCCTAATTCCACAACCAGTCACTGCAACTTGGACTTTCTTGAATCACAGTTTAAAAAAAAAAAAAAAGGCAAGATAAGTCACAGTTTATAAAATACTTTTTTAATTGGGAATCTCTCTCTCTCTCTCTCATATATATACATACACACACATACACACACTCATACTTTTTTTTTTTTTGCAGTGGTATTTAAACTCGGGGTGCTTTATATCCATCCCCACCCCTTTTGAGTAGAGTCACCCTAAGATGCCCAGGCTGGCCTTGATCGAAAGAGCCTGCCTCAGCCTCCCAAAGTAGCTTGGATTATAGGTATTCACCACTTTGCTCAGCTGTTGTTTTAAAGGTGATTATGACCAAATGGTTTCATGATATCTGCCTGAGTAGCTTAGGTAACAACAATTGAATTGACCCATAGGCCCTAAATATTTTTCTAATTGACAGAAATCAGAAATGGGTGAAACTAAGGACAGTAGAATGAATCAAACATAACTTTCCTATGTTCACTTATGAATACACGACCAGTGTAACTCCATATCATGTACAAACACAAGAATGGGAAATTATACCCCATGTATGTATAATATGTCAAAATACATTCTAGGGGCTGGGATTGTGGCTCAGTGGTAGAGCGCTCACCTAGCATGTGCGGGGCCCTGGGTTCGATCCTCAGCACTACATAAAAAATAAATAAAATAAAATAAAGGTATTGTGTCCAACTATAACTAAAAAATAAATACTTTATAAAAAAAATACATTCCACTGTCATGTATAAGTAAAAAGAAATAAAAAATTTCAAAAAAGATTTCTCAAATTATCCAGATACTTCAGGTCCTATGCTCATTCTAGTAACTGTTACAAGGTGGTAGTTTGTTGTTGCATTAAGACTTCCCTCTCTAATAATAATATTCTTCAAAGGATAATATCAATTGCAAAATATTAAAGGGACTGTAAGTACTCATTAACACTGAATATTGAACATGTCCTTTTAAAAAATATTTTTACTTATAGATGGACATGATACCTTTATTCTATTTACTTATTTTTATGTGGTGCTAAGGATTGAACCCAGTGCCTCCTGCATACTAGGCAAGTATTCTATCACAGAGTTACAGCCCCAGCCCCAGAACATGTCCTGTGAATACAGCAATTCCAGTTTTAAAAATACAGGCCTACAAGTAAATCTGTATATAACATAGACAAAGAATGTAAAGGGGCATTCATAAGAACAGAGATTGTAATAGCAAAACTGAGAAATATATGCCTACTGATTGGAGGCTAAATAAATTATAACCATACAACAGAACACTTTGTAGCTATTAAAGAGAATATGGCAGCTGATTTATCAGGGTATCTTTACATAATAAGAAAAGAATTACACATGGCTTATATAGGAACAGAATAATCTTGGGAAGGATAAAGAAATAACTGCACCGCAGTTTTATACATAGAGTACTGGTTGAATTCTTTTACATGTGGATGTTACCATTCTTCATAAGTTTCTTAAAGAAAATTCTTGAAACTACAAAGCATAAAGTAAAAACAAACAAAAAAACAAACAACCCCCCACCTCAACCTGCCTCAACCTGTGCTCTGTTCCAAAACAAGCATTAGGATTACTTTTGTAATTCCTTTTTTCTTCCTATGCCTTAAATGATTTTATGGAACTGCTACTGACCAGGTAAATCAGGAATGTATTACATGTGAGCTAGATAATTATATCATACCATTTAAAATTACCCAAGCAACTCAAATGATGTTCATGTAGCTCAGACTGCAAATCTTATGTCTGGCCTATTTAAAAAGTTTAAGGCTATTTTCAATCACTCAGCTGCATATCTATGTGTACATTTTCTTCAATCAACCTTTTCTGCCAAGGCAGAGTGCAACATTAGCTGGATTCCAGTAAGGAAGGAGAGGGACAGGGTGAGATAATATGTCAAAACAAGTTCTATAAATACAGCTTTTGGCCTAGTATCTCAAAAAGGAATCAAAACAGCTTCAAGCTTAAAGAGAAAAATCCTACAGTCCTGCAATGTCTTACTTGACAGCTCTGGAGAAGAGGCCCAGGATCTGGAATCTTGTTTCTCACACTGTATCTCTTCTCCGTCTCCCTAATCTTAGAAGGAGGCTTGATCCAATTGTAGAATTGATCACTCCAAGACCACATCTCCCCTGCCTCTTCCCTTATCTTACCCCCACACTACCCAACATTTGCTGCAATATCCTCTCACTATGCTCAGTCACCTCTTAGGAAGACATGACCAACACAGATAATATATACCAGTCCTTCCACAGCACCTAGCACCTATCTATCTTCCATCATCTCCAAGATCCTTAACCAAGCAGCCAAGAACCCTGCCTGTACCATCTGCCCCAACTTCACCCCAAACACATGGCCACTCAAGCAGGATGTATCCATATGGTATTATCTCAGGAGGTTTGTCTTGTGTTGAAAAGCAGGAAACTTCATTCAGTCTCTTTTATGTTGTTGTTCTTTTTGTTTAGTTGTAGATGAACCTTTATTTTATTCACTTATTTATATGCCATACTGGGAACAAAACCCAGGGCTGGGGGAGGGGAATAAAAGGAAACTTAAAACAAGCAAACTTGACTTTAGACTTAAATGGAATTAGAAAATCTCACAAGCCAAGAAAGTATCCTTTTAAAATACAGAAACTAACACAATAGCATTTGAAAATAGCCTAAAATCTGTCATATCCCCTAGATAGACAGGACACCAAAGGGCAATAAAAGGCCTTTATAAGGCCAAACTTGACAAGGCATACAAATTGGAGCAAAAAGCAAAGGATGCTACAAAGCCCAAACAGGGCACTCCCCACGATTCCCTTCCCAGAAAAGCACCCAGTCAATAGCCCCTACTGCATGCACTCTCTCTCTAAAAAAAAAAAGTGCACTAAATCATCTCTTAAGAAACCTTCTTAATGAGGAGATATCTTTTTTTTTTAACTCAGGTTTTATATCATGAAATCTATATGCCAGGAATTCAGTTCTACCTCAAAAGCTTATTTGTTAACTGTAGAAAAAAAAAAAAAAAGGAAAAAACACTACCACTTCAATGAAATGGTTTCTAAGGAAACCCAAAGACCATTTCTTTTTTCTTTTTCTAGTTGTAGATGGACACAATGCCTTTTTTCTGTTTATTTATTTTTACATGGTGCTAAGGATTGAACTCAGTGCCTCACAAGTGCTAAACAAGCACTCTATCACTGAGCCACAATCTCAACCCACCCCCAAAGACAACTTCTGACACAGCATGGCATTGTCTCCCCAGGTTGTTATTTTATTAAAACAATACAAATCTCACCTCTCCAGCTCATCTCTAGATTCTGAGACATTTTCTATAATTTATAAATGATGAATCCAAACAAAACAAAAAAGACAAACAGGTAGGTCACCTCTTTCACTTGAAAACCTTAGTCCTCCACAGAAATGTACATAGACAGACAGATGGATGCACATAAGAACACAAACTGTGAGCCCTGGATGAGTCCTGAGCAGGTCTGAGGCAGTGTGGGTGCACAGGGCAGCCACGAGGCCTAGCTAGTAGGCTGTTCCTGCTGTTGCTGTACAAATATAGAAAGCTAAAAAGTGGAACAGCAGCTTCAGCAGAACAGACTCTGCTCCATGCTCAGAGGGAGGAGCAGGGAACAAATAGCTTTTCCCATACATGGTTGCTAAAAGGGGGCCATTAGTGAAAGCCCAATTATCTCACACACATGCATTCTGTTCACATGCTCTGGACAAAAAGCAGAAACACATAGGCTGGCACTTGAAGGAAGGTTTGAGAGAATCTATTTCAGTCAAAGAATATCTCAATAATTTCAGTCACTTACCTCAGCCATGGGAAATGGAAAAACTTTACTAGGTCAGATTCTTACTAGATCAGCAATAGCCATGAGGTTCAATTTTACAATTTAATGTGCAAAAAAAGTTGTTCCCCATTTGTATGAGCAATCTTAATCTTTATTGATCCTTTGCTGCCTCCAGAATGAAGGTCTCATTCCAACTCAGAATGTTTGGGGGACCCTCCCAACCTCCCAGTTGGTATAAGTTAAAATAAATTCTGATATAACTTTTAAAATTATTTCCCAAGTACCGGCTTATGTAACCAAAAGTCAATAATTTATGTTCCAGGGGCTGGGGATGTGGCTCAAGCGGTAGCACGCTCGCCTGGCATGCGTGCGGCCCGGGTTCGATCCTCAGCACCACATACCAACAAAGATGTTGTGTCCGCCGAGAACTAAAAAATAAATATTAAAAATTCTCTCTCTCTTCTCTCTCACTCTCTCTTTAAAAAAAAAATAATAATAATAATTTATGTTCCAAATTATTTTATTTAGAACAATTCAGGAATTTCATCTCAATGAGAAATACATGAAAAGTTTAATTTCTGACCCTATTAAGCTCTTCAAAGATAAAAAAAATCAGTTGGTTGGCTAAAAGGATTCCGTTTTTTAGTTCTAACTAAATCAAATACACAGTGTGTGCTATTTATGTATCTATTCAATAGAACAGGGGTTGCAGCACCAATGAATATTTCTAAAATTGTTCCTCCATAAGATGACCTTATTAGATAATAAAGGTTCACAATACATGACTAGTGCTAAACTGTGGAGCACAAACTATCAATACTATGCATATTAAGAGCAGGAGAGTGAGGATAGACAGACCCAGACCTTCTGTGAGTCCTAACTACTTACACTCTAAGCTCAGCTGTGACATCGTCAATATAGGATTTGGACTATATTTTTAAGGTCTCCCAATTTCTGTAATTCCAACATAAAATATTTCATGTGGCATAAAATTAATATCACAGGGCTACTTTTGCCTACTTTAGAGAAAATGTATCCTAAAGAATGTTAAAAACTGGGGTCAAGGGGGCTGGAGTTGGGGATCAGTGGTAGAGTGCTCTCCCTAGCACAAGTGAGGCACTGAGTTCATTCAAACCTCACGCCCCCACATTGAAAAAAACAACAACAACAACAAAAAAAAAACAGGGGTCAGGGATATAGCTTCGTTGTAGAGTGCTTGCCTAGCATGCACTAGGCCCTGGATTCAATCTCGGGCACAAAATATAAATAAATAAATATTCAGACCATAACTAACATCCACTATAACATCTCTCACGTTACATTCCTTGGAAAACACTTTTTTATCTCAGACATTTCTGCTCAGCCTTTTGAACAAATTTTAAACTACTCCTTAAAAAATAATAAAATCAAAAATATGCCATAGGGAAACAAATGGTGGGACTAGAAATGATGCTGATATACTCTGTGATCCTTGATTAGGAAATACTGCTACGTCATCCAGTCATCAAAGGGAGCTCCTGAGAAAAAAGCATTGATCAGCTCCTCTCAATAAGGGAAGCATGCGGTATTTGTGTGTGCACCATCCCAAGTTCATGGGGCATAAATACACAAATATCCTGAATAGCTCCAACAATATATTCTAAAATTTATTTATTTATGGTATTGGGGATTAAACCCAGGGTCACTTAACCACTGAGCCACATCACCAGCCCTTTTTTTATATTTTATCTGAAAACAGGGTCTCACTGAATTGCTTAGGGCCTCATTAAGTTACTGAGGCTAGCTTTGAACTTGCAATCCTTCTGCCTCAGCCTCCCAAGCTGCTGGGATAATAGGCATACGGCACTGCCGCCTGGCTACTCCTTAAAACTTAAAAGAAAAAAAAGTATTAAGATAAAGCCAAGGGCTGGGGATGTGGCTCAAGCGGTAGCGCGCTTGCCTGGCGTGCAAGCAGCCCAAGTTCGATCCTCAGCACCACATACAAACAAAGATGTTGTGTCCGCCGAAAACTAAAAAATAAATAAATATTTTTTTTAAAAAAAAAAAAAAGATAAAGCCAGGTATGGGGGCACATGTCTGTTATTCCAACAGCTCGGGAAGCTGAGGAAGTTCAAAGCTGGCCTCAGCAACAGTGAAGCGCTAAGCAACTCAGTGAGATCTCTAAATAAAATACAAAATAGGACTGGGGATGTGGCTCAGTGGTCAAGTACCCTGAGTTCAATCCCAGGTTACCCCCTGCCCCCCCCCCCAAAAAAACCCAGCAAACTTGAATTCTCAATCACACTACCCAGGTCTCCCAGTGCAAGACAGAGAACCCTGGCAATGCCCTATAAGAAAAACAAAAAAAAAAGAAGAAGAAAGAAATAAAGAAAGAAGAGAGAGAGAGAGAGAGAGAGAGAGAGAGAGAGAGAGAGAGAGAGAGAGAGAAAAGAAAAGAAAAGAAAAGAAAAGAAAAGAAAAGAAAAGAAAAGAAAAGAAAAGAAAAGAAAGAAAGAAAGGAGGGACGGACGGAAGGAACCAAACGAAACGAAACACAGCAGGATTCCAGAAGTGGAAGCACAGCCAGACACGGTGGCATCTCAGCCTCAGCAACTTACTGAGGCCATAAGTCAAAATAAAATATTAAAAGCATGGTGGTGGTGATTGGGAATGTGGCTCAGGGGTACAGTGCCCCTGAGTTTAATCCCCACTACTGGGAAGAAAAAAAATGAGAAAAAAAGAAATTTCTTAAGTGTGTTGAAAGATATCCCACCAGACAGTTTCTTTCTTGCCAGGTTCTTCTTTTTTATTTTCTTTTATTTTTAAAGGTAAAGCTTCCAGTGTCCTACCTCTAATACTACTTTGTACCTAAAGAACAGGAGGCAGGTACAGAGGGGGAAGAGATCTAAAGCATGCAGACTAAAATGAAGAAAACTGATAAAAGGCAGGCAAAGAAAGAAGCTGCAAGAGAGGCATATGAGAATGGCTACTGCCCTATACCTCAATTGATAAAAAAAAATTAGATAAAACAAAAGACTAGCCTTCACCTAAGGAAAAAAGTGCCCATCACTGAACACTGAAGCCTAAAATTTTTAGGTTCTCATGACAACCTAAGTCAGCACACTGAACATACTGTGTATAAAGCACATATTTAGAGGCTTAACTAGTAAATTCAAAATGTGACATATGTGCAATGTGGGCGACAACATTATTCTGGGAACTTTAAAATCTTCCAACTTTTTTTTGCAGTCCCAAAGATGATATAATAGAGTCAACTATGGAGAGGGTGTAAGCTCAAGAAAAAACGGTACAAAGAATATAAATAGAAACAAAGAGATGAAAGACAAGAAGAAAATTCAGACTATCAGGAAAAAAATTGTGAACACCTCTCCCACTGTGAATCAACCTGTAAATGAAGGCTTAAAAAGTAAGATTTCTGAAGACATACATCAAGATAGCATTGAGAATTTCCTTAGTCTAAAGAGGACATGGTCACAGAACTGACAGTTTGGCAAATGTGGCACCGATTGCACAGCAGTCTAAAGAGAACAGTGTTTTCTTTCTCTCTTCTAGGAGTTCATAGAACATGGCCATTTAAAACTAAGAAGCAATATCGGAACAAAAGGATGGCTGTGGTGTCTGGGGATTGTGAGAGGAAGACCAGACTTTAGGAAGAAAAATTAGAATTACAAACCTACTAGTAAAGAGATGTCAAGATTATGTCTCACCAAAAAAAAAAAAAAAAAAAGATGTAATACCCAATTTTCTCAGACAGTAAATGACCTGTGGGAAGGTTACCTCCACCTAACTGCCCATAAAAGCTCCATTTTGACCCATGCATCTCTTTTGAAAATATTTTAAGATGTTATGGCTGCTACCTACCTTAAAAACACATTTTCTGTTAGCTCACTGATAGAGAACTTGCCTAGCATATGTCCTGGATTTCAACCCCAGTATCAAAAAGAAACAAAGCAAAACAATCCACATATCCAGGCCATTTCTGTTAAATTGTTAAATTGTTCTGTTAAATTTCTACTTTTCAATAAGAAATAAAAATAGTTTTGAATGTGACTATCTTCCTAACTCTCTAAAAGAATTTCTGAAATGAGACATTGAGTTTACATTGCTGATTAACAGCTTGCTAAAAAGTATTCTACTGGGCTGAGGTTGTGGCTCAGTGGTAGAGTGCTTGCCTCACATGTGTGAGGCACTGGGTTCTATTCTCAGCACCATGTATAAATTAATAAACAAAGGTCCATCAACAACTTAAAAAAAATGAATGCTACTCTATGAGCTTGCATGGTGGCATACCCCTGTAATCCCAGCTACTTGGTAAACTAAGGCAGAAGGACCACAAATTTCAAGGCCAGTTTGGGCAACTTAACCATACCTTGTTTCAAAATTTAATAAAAGGTAGAACACACCTGTAACCATAGCAACTTGGGAGGCCAAGGAAGGCAGATCACAGATTTAAGACAAACCTCGGCAACCTAGCGAGGCCCTGAGCAATTTACTGGGACCCTGTCTCAAAATTAAAAATTTTAAAAAGGGATGGATAGGTATGTACCTCAGTGGTGAAGCAAGCCTACGTTCAATCCCTAGTACCAAAGTTAAAAATAAAAGGGCTGGGGATGTAGCTCAGTGGTAGAGCACTTACCTAATATACATGAGGCCCTGGGATCAATCCCCAGTATCACACACACACACAAAAAAAGTCATACTACCACATGAAAGGAATTGCTTACAAAATAAAATTACTTCAGTACAGTCATGAGAATGAGTCTCAAAAAGCAGGAAAACTACAGGAAAAGAGCACAGCATTGGGGCTGGGGTTGTGGCTCAGTACGTGTGAGGCCCTGGGTTCGACCCTCAGGACCACATAAAAATAACTAAATAAAGGCATTTATAAAAAATAAATATTAAAAAAAAGTGCACAACATTGTTCTGCTACTTAACAGAGGAGGTTCAAATAAGTTACTATCTTCGCTGAGGTTCCTAATTTGAAGTTTCCTCGGTCTATATAAATGGTGGTATGCAGCCATCTCTTAACTCTCTTGTTTATACATGTGTGTATATGTGTCTACGTCTATGTCAATGTGAGATCCAACAAAGCTAGAGCTAGTTCTTTCATTACACTATACCTTAGCATACTTTCTTATCAATGACAAATATGTATAATTAATTATTTTTATATATTTTTAGTCATTGATAGACCTTTATTTATTTATTTATTTATATGTGGTTCTGGGAATGGAACCCAGTGCCTCACATGTGCCAGGAAAGTGCGCTACAGCTGAGCCCCAGCCTCATACAATTAATTTTTATGCAAAAATGTACTCATCAAATTAACACCAAGAATAATGACTAAATGTTTTGGAATGAATGAGGAAAAGGGAATGGTATTGATTAATGCTGGGATTGAAATATTTCTTTCAGAAACATATCATATCTGCTAATGACTAAAATATCTGATTCAATTAATTATTCTGGATGTACAACAAGTAGCACTGGTGGCTATGGAATTCTATAATATTAAAAACTCAGCACATTTTCACTATAGCGTTCTCTACTGTGTTGAAGACAAGACAGCAAAGACTACAAACATTGCCAACAGCATTTTTACTGTAATTTTCTGGTAAGACAAAAATAAAAAATAATATTGGGAACCAAAGTCCCATTTTAGGGACATTTCAAGGAAAGAAATCTGTGATTATAAGAAATTAAAAACATTCCTACATATCTTTTTTTTAATATCTATTTTTTAGTTATAGGAATCTCTTTTATTTTTATATGGTGCTGAGGATCAAACCCAGTGCCTCATGTTTGGTAGGCGAGCACTCTACCTCTAAGCCACAACCCCAGCCCATTTCTGCATATCTTATTAGAAAATGTATGTGTGGACTTAAACTAAAAGGTACTTTTAAAAACCTCTAGCTAATAACCTTAACTATAATAATCCACAACTACTTTTCAAGCACTTCTGAAAGAACACAAAATAAAAACGGAAGCACTCACTGGTAATGAAATACTCACTAGTATTAAATAACTGAAACACTGAGCAACGTGACATTCAAAAAGTGGACCTACATGCCCATAATCCAGTTACTCCGGTGGCTGAGGCAAGAGGATTCCAAGTTCAAGGCCAACCTTGGCTACTAAGGGAAACCCTGTCTCAAAATAAAATAAAAACAGCTAAGGGCCCATTTTAGTGGTAGAACACAACAATAACAATAAAAAGAAACTAAAAATCCTTTTTCAGTGAGTAGATACAAAGAATAATTAACAAAATAATGTTAGTATAATCCCCCAAATTCACTTTTGTATAAATGTATCCACTCTATTTTGTTTATTTTTATTTGATGCTCAGGATCTAACCTAGCACCTCACACATGCTACTCAAACTCTCTGCCACTGAGCTTACAGCCCTAGCCCATGTATCCACTCTAAACAATGACAAAAGCATTCACAAATACACCACAAAACAACTTGCCTATTTGGCTTTAGGGCATTCTATCACTAAGCTACATTCCCAGCTCCTTTTAATTTTTTATTTTGACTGAATCTCATTAAGTTGCTCAGGTTAGCCTCGAACTTGTGATCCTCCTGCCTCAGTCTCCCAAACTGTTGGGATTACAGGTATGTGTCACAACACACCAAGCTTGAAATCTTTGATATTCTTTAACTCACAATCATCTCTCCTTATTAAGCACATTTTAAAGTATGTCAGACCCAATATAGCATTTATTGTTATCTCTTCTCTCCCACTTATTAAAGGACTAGTTTGTTCAAGTATGGCTTTATCTTTTCAAAGATAGGCACTATAAAATGCCTTGAAGGAATTATCTGTCTTGTCATGGCTGATAAGCAAGACTTTAATGGAGACAAACAGGCCAATGAAAAACATTCGGGAATTGTTCTGATTTACAACCATCATTATAAAATGATGGGGGGGAGGGAGAATCACCTCTTTAAAATCTGAAATCTACTGTAAAACCATCTTCTCCAAGAACTCCATCAATGGGGCATTTGTCAACTAGACATGTACCTCCACATGAGGGATGAGGCAGCAGTTGCCTGCCCAGGATGATGCAGAAGGGATTCTTTCATTGGGTAGACAAGTTTCCCTCCAAGACCTTTCCGGTCCTTTCCTAACCTCAGGAACTGAGAATTCAATTTAAAAAGTAGAGGCAATGTGTGGATGGAAGCAGCAGAACAGAGTTGGGAAAATGTAAAGGCCTGGGCTTCTGCTTCTAAAGTGAACTTAAGGAGTTTCATTTCGCTCATTTATAAAATCAAAATTAGAGAAGGAAAATCTGAGGCTTCAAACATTCTGATCCTAGGGCTTACTTCCTCTTCCTCCTATGCCACCTACCACCACTTTCCCACTGCTACACCTTACCATAATTAGGCAGCTTTTTTTAAGCCTCTAATTAATGAAACACAGAAATTAAAACCTTAAACTTTCTTTTCTATTTCTTGCTCACTGCAAAATGTGCAACATTTTATCAAGAAGTAGTTAATGCCACATAGTTCTTGATATATACTGGCTTTTCTTTGAACTCCAGTGACAGTTTTAACAGTGATAAGTTGTAAGCAAGGAGTATGTTACCATAGGGACTCACTAGGATTTCTGGAGTGGATCCAGCAGAGTTGTTTCTTTTTTTTCCTTTTTTTTTTTTTTTTGGTCAAAACACTTTCTGATATTCTAGATCTGACAATTCAGAAAGATGACCTAGGGGCTGAGGTTGTGGCTCAGTGGGAGAGTGTTTGCCTGGCATGTGTGAGGCCCTGGGTTCAATTCTCAGCACCACATACAAATAAATAAATTAAATCAAGGATCATCAATAACTAAAAACATATTTAAAAAAAAGATGATCTGATTTTTCTTCAGCAAGTTGCCTTCAACACCACATATGCAATTCTGAATAAATGTGAAAAACCATTTATAGGTTCTCTCTTGAAAAAGCTAAATAGTCCCCTCTCTATTCATAAACAATTAAAATACAAACTCAATATGTACGCTGTTATTTCTTTCTAAACTACCAAACTGTATGAATTTTATTATTTAGTATTCTAATTAAGACTTAAAAGTTCTCCAAACTTTAACAAATATTAGGCTTTCCTACATTATTATATTAGAAATATATCAGACACACAAAATTATAAAAAACGAAACTGACAGTATTGGAATATAGAAGTTAAGATCAAATTTATTTATTTATTTATTTATTTATTTTTTTTTTTTTTTAGAGAGAGTGAGAGAGGAGAGAGACAGAGAGAGAGAGAATTTTTAATGTTTTATTGTTTAGTTCTCGGCGGACACAACATCGTTGTTGGTATGTGGTGCTGAGGATCGAACCCGGGCCGCACGCATGTCAGGCGAGCGCGCTACCGCTTGAGCCACATCCCCAGCCCCAAGATCAAATTTAGATAAAGGTGATATAATTCAGGAAGATGAATGGTCACTCTGCTAGTGTGTAGCCACTTATCTCACCAGGGACCAGAGTTAAAAGATATGTTAGGCAAGGTGCTCTGGGGGCTGAGGCAGGAGGATTCCAAGTTTGAGGCCAGCTTCAGCAATTTAGTGACATTCTAAGCTACTTAGTGAGATCTTGCCTTAGAAGAAAAAAATAAAAAAAAAAGGAATAAGTGCCTCTGAATTCAATTCCCAGTGCCTCCCCAAAAGAAGATATCTTTTTTTAATGAACATTTTTAAAATTTTGTTCTAATTAGTTATACATGACAAAATACATTTTGACACTGTACACAGATGGAACACAACTTCTCATTCCTCTGGCTATATGTGGCATAGAGTCACACCAGTAGCATGATCATACATATTTACAGAATAAAAATGTCCAGCTCATTCCACTGTCCTTCCCATTCCCAGACCCCCCCCCCATAAAAGCAGATATCTTGAAGGAAAGGTAAAATCATTTACAAATCTAATATGTGGATCTGGTTTGTCAGAGAAGGGAATCAGTCAGAATTGAAAATATTTTTCTAAGTCATAAGCTTCCTGGAACAGACTGAAGTCATTATATGAAAAAGTCTTAGCCCAGAACAAAGTTACACCAGACAAATGAACATTAAGAAACAAAAATAGCACTTCATCTTATAATAATCAGTTCTCTTAGGCCTGATCCACAATAACTTGAGACCTAGAAAGCACCAGAAAAAAAGCTCAAAAAAGTCCCTGTATTCATAAAAGTCTTCCACTGACCTCAAAAATTAACAACTGCAAAACCTAAATAGAAATACCATAAGAAAATACATTGAAAATCAAATTCTTAATCATTTTATAAAAGCAAAACAGTAATCTTAACCCAAAAAGGGAAAAATGAATCTAAATAGATAGGATACACTGTTGGTCAAAGGTAAGATAGGCAACAGGCAGTGAAAGAGTCCACAAGATGTTGTATCTGGTTTGGTGACATTTACTCACCTAAGCTTTCCTGTTATGTGCCCATAAGGATTTGTTTTTGTTTCTTAACCCCACCTATAACCTAAATTAGTTCAATAAAGAGGGTCTGCAAGCTTTTTTTGTTGTTGTTGTTGTTGATGGGGATCAAACCCAGGGCCTTGTGCACGCAAAGCACTGTATCAAAGAACCTGCAAGCTTTCTTTTAATTGCACTTATAATGTGCCCAGAAGCTATTAAATAGAAACAGTATAAAATAAAAACAATGACTATGTAACAAACATGGTGTCTTTCCATGATTATTTCTCATAAACTTTTAAAGGGAAGTGGGAAACAAAGACCAGAGGATAGTTTTGCTACATTAGTTTAATATCAGACAGCCTAGAGGCAAAAAGGAAAGACTTATACCACAGGACACAAGAGGATGCAAATTCCTAGGTGCTTTATTCATTTTTATTACTAGTTTACAATTTCCTTGATTTCATTTGGAAAAGCCTGTCTTGGTCCAAAAAAGCAAAAAAGACCAGACTGCCAGCAGTATCAGATTCTCTTCTTCTTTTGAGCTACAGAAAACAGCCAAAATCAGGATTGTCTAGGAGCCTTCTTTGTTCAAGCAATATACAATCTGTTTCAAGATCACAGAGCTTCACAAAGCCTAATCTTTACCAACATTATGTATTTCAATGGAAGTCTGCTTACATTAAAAAAAAAAAAAAAAAAAAAAAAACCTCCTTGTCAATGACAGAGGGATGGGGGTTGTGGCTCAGTGGTAGAGCACTTGCCTAGCACGTGCACAGCCCTGGGTTCGATCCTTAGCACCACATAAAAATAAAGGTATTGTGTCCAACACTACAATTAAAAAATAAATAATTTTTTTTTTAAAAAAAGACAATGACATAGGGTTGGGGTTGTGGCTCAGTGGTAGAGTGCTCACCTAGCAAGTGCACAGACTGAGTTCGATCCTCAGCACCACATAAAAAATTTTTCTAAAACTTTAAAAATAAATATAAAGGTACTGTGTCCATCTACAACTTAAAAGAAAAAAAAAAAGATAATGACAAACAAATTCACAGAATTTTGACTTTAGGTTTTCTTCCTATTCCTAGTCCTTAATACAAAACTCAAAATACCACTGGACCAGACAGAATATTCAACAAATACTTACTAAGTATCTACTTTATGCAAGGCCCCAAGATGGGTAAACAGTATGGATTATAAAATGTCCTCTGTGTACTGCATTCACATCAATACCATACACTCATATGAAGGCATATATTGTTTACATACATACATACATGAAATCATAATTTGATCTCTAATATCAAATAACAACTTCTATAATTTTTCTACCTTACAAACATTCTTCCTGGTTGTATACAAATCCACATTTCAAAGCTAGCTCTTGACTCTTTTTAATTCCTGCTCATTAATTCAACAGGGAAATTTTACATTTCTCTGAATTAAAGTCTTTCAGCTTGACAAAAACCAAATGATCACAGGAAGAAAAACAATCAAATTAGAAGCACTAAACTGTCTTTCTTGGTGCTTGTCTCTCTCCCTCATTAACATTTCTCAAAGAGGAATAATACCACTGTGATGTTCCTGTTACAGATCATTCATGAAGTTACCAACTGAGCCAGACCAGACAGACTCCATCAACTGGGCACACAGCCACTCACCATTACCCTTTGTTTAAAGTCTCAACTGCCATTCAACCCACATTATTGTGTTCCACTCAAGCCCATAAACATTTTTTTAAGAGGAAACAATCAGGAAACTAAAACAAATGTGTTGCTTAACTAGAAATGAAGAAAAGACCAAATTCATATGCCTCACAAACAAAAATTCTTTTAAAGTGATGGCTCATTTAAGTTTTCTATCTGAAAGAGCAGTATTATTTTATCAGTCTTATCTGCCAAAAAAAGAAAGAAAAGGCCAGGCGAGGTGAGGCATGCCTATAATCCCAGTAGCTAAGGAGGCTGAGGCAGGAAGATCACAAGTTCAAAGCCAGCCTCAGCAACTTAGTAAGGCCCTATCTCTTAATAAAATATTTTTTTAAATGGCTAGGGATGTGGCTCAGTGGTAAAGTGCCCCTAGGTTGAATCCCTGGTACAAAAAGAAAAAGACTAAGGCTGTAGCTCAGTAGCAGAGCGCTTGCCTAGCATGTATGAGACACTGGGTTAGATCCTCAGTATCACATAAAATAAACAAATAAAGGTATTCTGTCCATCTACAACTACAAAAACAAAATTAAAAAGAAAACTAGTTATAAACAAATAATCATTAAAATTTGTTTTATTAAAAAAAAGAAAGAAAACTCAAAATATTGATTTGACAAAGCACCAAAGAAAAGAACTCTGTACAGCAAAAGCAACAACACAAGCAAATATCTACACTACTGAAGCCAAGATCCCCAGCATCCTTTTGCCTGGCAATAAGGAGACTGTTGAGAGGAAAGGGGGCTCCCGTCCAAAGAACCATGATCTCTGACATCACTATTCTAAACTCAAATGAATTTAAGAAGGGTTATGCAGAGCTCTGTACTAAATCTTATTTAAAGGTCTTTTGGATTTAAATAACAAAAACCTCCTTCAAACTAGCTTAAGCAAAAACAGAAATTAATTAAAAGGATGTTAGAGCACACCATCTAAATTTGTGTCCTGAGTTCTATGAATTCAGGTGACCTGTTTGTTCCCCAAAGACTTGAATCTCAGTTCCAATCTCAAATTCCTAGAAGAATCTGATTTGCCCAGCCTGCATTGAGGTGCCCACTCCAGATCCAGTAAGATGTTAAAAAGTGGGTAAAAGGTGCTGGGGTTGTTGCTCAGTGGTAGAGTGCTTGCCTAGCATGTATGAAGCTCTGGGTTCTCAATCCTCAGCACCACATAAAAATACATAAACAAAAATAAAGATATTGTGTCCATGTATAACTAAAAAATATTTATAAAAAATAAAAAAATAATGGTCCACTGACAACTAAAACAAAACTTTAAAAAAAAAAAAGTGGGGGTAAGGTCAAAGAGTATAATGGGGGTAGGGACTATGCCTATCTCCCCCAAAAAGATACACAATACACTAAGCAATAAGGCTATTTCCATCCTCAAAAAGCTTGAAATCTCACTGAAAAAAACAAAGAGAGATATTATTAATAAAATACTAAGTCCTATAAATTGTAATGGAATTAATGAACAGAAAAGCTGAATGGGGCATGGGAGCATAGGCCTGTAATTCTAAGATTTGGGAGGCTGAAGCTGAAGGATCACAAGTTTGACACCTGCCTGGGCAACTGAGTGAGAACTTGTCTCAAAATAAAAAATAAACTGGGCACAGCAGCACAGGCCTGTAATCTCAGTGGCTCAAGAGACTGAGACAGAAGGATCGAGAGAGTTTGAAGCCAGCCTCAGCAACAGCAAGGTTCTAAGTAACTCAGTGAGATGCTCCCTCTAAATAAAAATACAAAATAGGGCTGGGGATGTGGCTCAGTAAGTAAGTAAGTAAATAAATAAATAAATAAATAAATTAGCTATGACAAATAGGAATTGAACCATGAGCAGAGAGGGGCTAAAGAACATTCCTAAACACAAAATGTTAATGCTTGCTCCTTTTGTTCTTAGCCATCTGAGAAATATGGACCTAAGGAATATAATCTTTTACCACAATCAACTTCCACCTTAAATACCCATGCTGAAAGTCTGCCATAATGCTTAAAATGACTATGTGGCTACAAAACAGTCCTACTTCATCATGCAGAAATCACCAGCTAGCAAACAAATATCAAATAGTTATAAGCATCAAGTTGTCACCACCACTTTGACTTCCTTTCTCTCCCTGGCCCCCACAGAACTCTTACTCAGACAGCACTCAGAATCAGGCAAGTACCCAATAAATGGCAAAGGTTTCTCACTAGTAATACCCCATCCAACCTAGCATGGTAAGTCAGCAGCAGCATCACCCCAGGACAGAAAGAAATACTATACTACATGCCTGCACTGTGGGAGAAGGGCACTGGTGCAGAAAAAAGACTGTTTCCCACACACAAAAGTTGCAAACATAAATAAAACTGGGGAAAGCCTACAGTAAATTATCTGTACAAAATATAAACTAGCAAAAACTTTAACAGATGTCCAAATAATATTGGGTCAAAACAAAGTCTACTCACATTATTACCAAATATTACACATTCCCACAGTCTCTGCAAGAGCTTGCATCAATCTAGCAGGTAAAAGAACAGAAAAAAATGGTGACAGTTTCTCATTTAGCAATCTTTTGCTGAAGAATAGCAATGTTTAGATGTAAATCTGAACTACTGACCTTTCATCCCTTGTACAAAAAAAAAAAAAAAAACTAACAATAAAATTTTTTTAAAAATACAAAAAGGACTGGGTTCAATGGTTCAGTGTCCCTTGGTTCGATCCCCAGAACAACCAAAAAAAAAAAAAAAAATTAGCTATGACAAATAGGAATTGAACCATGAGCAGAGAGGGGCTAAAGAACATTCCTAAACACAAAATGTAATGCTTGTAAATCTAAACTACTGACCTTTCAAAATTAAAAAGTATAACACTACAAAATTAAACAGATTTGAAACCAAAAAGTTTCTTTTTGTGCAACCTCCAAACTAAAGTCATTTCCCCTCAAAAATAAAGTTTCAATGGAATGTTAATTTGGGAGGGTAAGTAAAAATTACTCAACCCCATTTCATCAAAGGTGAATATAACTATCACAAAGTTAGTGAAAAGGGGCTGGGGATGTGGCTCAAGCGGTAGCGTGCTCTCCTGGCATGCGTGCCGCCAGGGTTCGATCCTCAGTACCACATACAAAGATGTTGTGTCCACCAAATACTAAAAAATAAATATTAAAATTCTCTCCCTCTCTCTTACTCTCTCTTTAAAAAAAAAAAAAAAAAAAAACAAAGTTAGTGAACAGATCTTTCTAACGCCACACTCTTGTACCTATGAACACATCACAAAGATGGCACATTCAAACCAATTAAGTGAAATCCCTCCAGTATCTAAATGCAACTACTAAACTAGAACTCACCATTCTACTTCACATTTGCTGAAATATTTAAAACAATTTTTTTTTAGTTGTCAAAAGACCTTTATTTATTTATTTATATGTGGTGCTGAGAATCGAACCCAGTAACTCACGCATGCCAGGCAAGTACGCTACCACTGAGCCACAACCACAGCCCAGCTACCATTTTTTTAAAGTGGAGGCAAAGAAAAATCAGCGTATTAAAGACATTTTGAAAAATCAGTCCATTTCTAATAAGGCAGGGAGACAAGGTTGGTCAATTCAGTGTCACACAGAACTTCATAAAGCTCTAAGAGTTAAAATGCTTTAAATAATTTAGGATACTGAAATATACTCAGCCTCCTTTAATTAGGCTTTCTTATGCCTTGAAGGGGAAAAAAGGTACGATTTTTTAAAAAACGTTTTTTAGTTGTAGATGAACACACTGTATCTTTATTTATTTTTATGTGGTGTGAGGATCGAACCCAGTGCCTCACACATGCGAGGTAAGTGCTTTACCACTGAGCTCTAGCCCCAGCCCACAATTTTTTTTAATATTTATTTTTTAGTTTTTTAGGTGGACACAATATCTTTATTTTTATGGGGTGTTGAGGATCGAACCCAGCGCCTCGTGCATGCCAGGCAAGCGTGTTACCGCTTGAGCCACATCCCCAGTCCCCACGATTTTAATACAACTTTTCATTCATGAGATTCATGGTTTCGGTATAAAAATTAGAAAATAAATATGAAGGGGAAAAAAATTACCCATAACCTACTTCTCAGAGAAAATTTTAGAAGTTCCTTAGAGTTGGGCATGGTAGTTTATGCCTATAATCCCAGCAAGGCAGGAGGATCTCAAGTGAGGATAGCCTTGGCAATTTGGCACTGTGCGTACATACATAAATAAATAAGGCTGGGGATACAGCTGAATGGTAAAGCACGAAAGTTCAACCCCCAGTACTGCAAGGGGCGGGGGAAGTTCCTTAACAGAAAGAATATGGAAAGTCATGGGCTGGGGTTGTGGCTCAGTGGTAGAGCACTTGCCTAGCATGCCTGAGGCACTGGGTTCAGTTCCCAGCACCATATACAAATAAATAAAATAAAGGTCTATCAATAACTAAAAAGTATTAAAAAAGAATATGGAAAGTCAAAATGGCATGTCTACTGGACATAAAACGTAACTAAAACTGTTTACAAGTCTGGAACTCACTTGTTTAAAATAAATATAAACACATAGCTTCCACAGCTTATAACTACAGAATACTCCAGAACAGTACTGCTAGTTAATTCCATATGAAAATTTTTAGTTTAAGGAGATTCTAATAGCTAATTTTATTTTTTATTGATTTTATATTTTTTTAAATACACAACAGTAGAATGCCTTACAATCCTTATTACACATACATAGCACAATTTTTTGTATCTCTGTATATAAAGTATGTTCACGTCAATTTACGCCATCATATATGTACTTTTTTTGCATTACAATTCTTAATACACATATATTCCACAATTTTTCATATCTCTGTTTGTATATAAGATGTTGACACTCAATTCAAGTCTTCATACATGTACTTTGTATAAGGATCACATTCCACCATCCTTGCTAATCCCCTTCCCCCTCCTTTTCCCTCCCACCCCTCTTCCTCATCTAGAATTAATCTAATCCTCCCATGCTCTCTCTCCTTACCCCACTATGAGTCACCCCCCTTATATCAGAGAAAACATTTGGCGCTAATTTTATGACAAGAACAAAGTTACAATCACAAAGATCTCATTAAGAAAACTGTCTTTAGGGGGCTGGGGATGTGGCTTAAGTGGTAGCGCGCTTGCCTAGCATGCCTGAGGCACTGGGTTAGATTCTCAGCACCACATAAAAATAAAGATGTTGCATCCACCTAAAACTAAAAACTAAATATTAAAAAAAAAAAAAGAAAAAGAAAACTGTCTTTAGGGGCCACAGTTGTGGCTCAGTGGGCAGAGCGCTTGCCTAGCATGCATGAGGCACTGAGTTCGATCCCCAGCACCACATAAAAAAATATGCAAATAAATTGGTATTGTGTCCATCTACAACTAAAAGAAAAGAAAACTGTCTTTAGTCTAGTGCGGTGGTACACATCTGTAATCCTAGCAATTCAGGAGGCTGAGGCAGGAGGAGTTTGTAAGTTCAAAGCCAGCCTCAACAACTTAGCAAGGCCCTAAGCAACTTAGCGAGACCCTGCCTCAAAAAATTAAAACCGGGCTGGAGGGCTGGGGCTGTAGCTCAGTGGGAGAGCACTTGACTCACATGTGTAAAACACTGGGTTCAATCCTCAGTGTCACATAAAAATAAACAAAACAAAGGCATTCTGTCCATCTACAACTACAATTTTTTTTTTTTAAAGCAGGGGTCGGGGGCTGGAGTTGTGGCTCAGTAGTAGAGCGCTTACCTAGCACGTGAGAGGCCCTGGGTTCGATCCTCAGCACCACATAAAAATAAATAAATTTTAAATAACGAGATTATGTTCAACTACAACTAAAAAATAAATAAATGAAAATAAATAAAAACAAAAAGCAGGGGTCAGGGGTTAGGGATGTGGCTCTGTAGTTAAGTGTCAACCCCAGGTACATAAAAAAGAAAAAACTGTCCTTAGTAAACTACACAACTCAGATAAACATTCTTGATTCAGCACATGCCTGTAATCTCAGATACTCAGGAAGCCTAGGCAGAAGGATCGCAAATTCAAGGTCAGCCTGGGAAACTTAATGAGAGCCTGTCTCAAAACAAAAGGGATTGGATTGGAAATACAGCTCCATGGTAGAGTGCCCCTGGGTTCAAATCTTTATACTGAGGGAAAATAAATATTGATAAAATATAGTTTACAAAACAAATAAATTTAAATAAACAAATTAAAAATTTCATTTACATTTTAACTCTAAATGTTAGCGTCCCCTTTTCCCTAATTTTGGTCACCTAATTAAACTAGGAAGAGACCTAGTTTAATTAGGTGACCAAAATAAAAAATAAAAAAGAACAAACATAGTGGTGCACACCTGTAGTCCCAACAATTTAGGAGGCTGAGACAGGAAGATTTCAAGTTTGAGACCAGCCTCTATTAGATTCATTTGTTTATTTGTTTAAACAAATTTATTCATTTGTTTGTTTGTTTAAACACAGCTTATTTAGTAGACTCTCACGTGAAAAAAAGACACAATGATGATGAATCTAGAAAACCATATTATCAAGTATTCCACAAAGAACAATGAGATAAAAGATTCTATGGGGAAGGCTGGGGTTGTAGATCAGTGGTAGAGCACTTGCCTAGCATGTGTGAGGCACTAGGCTCAATCCTCAGCACTGCATAAAAATAAATAAATAAGTAATGTGTCTATCCACAATTTAATTTAAAAAATTTTAAAAAGATTCTATGGGGAAGAATAACTTGTTTAACTTGTTTAGCTAAATATTTCAGATGAATGTACTGAACTTCAAGAAACAAGTGTCCTTTAAACATACATACATATATATATATATATATATATGTATGTATATATATATACATGCAAAACAAAATACACCCAAAAGGACCAGGCGAGTCGGGGATAGTGATTCACACCTGTGAACCCAAAGACTCAGGTGGCTAAGACAGAAGGATCAACTTAGTGAGGCTTTAAACCACTTAGCTCTGTCTCAAAAAAAAAAAAAAAAAAAAAAAAGTCAGGGATGTGGTGAAGAAGTGCACATAGGTTCAGTCCCAGGCACCAAAAAAAGGCAGGGAACCAGACAAGGTGGTGCATGTCTTTGATCCCAGTTGCTCAGGAGGCTGAGGCAGAAGGATCCCCAATTCAAGGTCACCCTGGGAAATTTAGAAAGACCCTGTCTCAAAAAATAAAAAGGTCTGGAGACATAGCTCAAAGGGCCAGTAACTCTGGGTTTAATCCACACACACACAACACCCAAAAGGGAAATTTTACTTCCTCTATATGGCACTGCTAGGCTTTTTACATGTTATTTATTTTACCTGGTTGACCACATTACTGACATATGAGGTAAGCAGTATATCTACTGTAACTGATGGAAAAAGAAAACAGCAGTACCAACAATGTCTCAGTATTCAGTGCCTAGCATAAATTACTTCCAATTAATTCTCCCATTACCATGTCAGGTAAGCATCTCCATTTTAAAGAGAAGAAAACAGACCCAGAAATGTTAAGGTCCCGTTGGTAATACAATCATTAAATCTAATATGCTAACCTTCCTCAGATGTTTATAAACCCCATTCAAGTCATATCTTTTTTTTTTTTTTAAGTACTGAGGATTGAACACAAGGTCATTTAACCCCTGAGCCACATCCCCAGCCCTTTTTATATTTTATTTAGAGAATGTCTCAGTAAATTACTCAGGGCCTCACAAAATTGGTGAGGCTGGCTCTGAATTTGTGATCCTCCTGCTTCAGCCTCTAGAACCATTGGGAATTACAGGCACGTGCCACTGTGCCCAGCTAATTCCCTAGATTTTTTTTTTTTAAAGATGTTGACAGGGGCTAGGGATGTGGCTCAAGCGGTAGCACGCTCGTCTGGCATGCGTGCGGCCCGGGTTCAATCCTCAGCACCACATACAAACAGAGATGTTGTGTCTGCCGAAAACTAAAAAAAAAATGAATAAATGTTAAAAAAAAAAAAAAGATGTTGACAGACCTTTATTTTATTCATTTATTTATATGTGGTGCTGAGAATCAAACCCAGTGCCTCACACTTGCAAGGCAAATGCTCTACAACTGAGCCACAATCCCAGCTGATAATTCCCCATATTTTTAATAAAAATTTTCTTGTTTCTACTTGACTTGCCTTTTGACCATGTCAAGTATACCTCAGCACTTGTAGCAAAAATACATACATAAATTTATGATTATATTAATAGCAGTCAACTTTGGGATGTTAGAAATTTCATTCCCAGAAAGTCTACAAAGTCAGCTCAGGAGGCTGAGGCAAGAGGATCATGAGTTCAAAGCCAGCTTCAGCAAAAGTGAGGCATTAAACAACTCAGTGAAATCCTGTCTCTGAATTAAATACAAAACAGGGCTCAGGATATGGATCAGTGCAAGTGGCCCTGAGTTCAATTCCCGGTACACGCCCCCCCCAAAAAAAGAAAGGCTACAAAGTTAATCTCTAGTCAAAATTAAACTTGTGAAATACCTGAACTTCCATGATACATTCTAACTATTACCAAAAATAATCAGGCATAAAAGAATAGTTTTTAACCAAAGGCTATTTGAAGAAAGGGTATTATGTTCTCCTGACACTAAAATAAAGACTTATGTGTTAAGTACTCTAAGGGCTGTAATACCTCTATGGGACTAAAGGGTCAATGAAATTAAACTTCCAAGACCTGAGGTTTAATATTAAACTTCCACTATTACTACAGAGGAGGAAACTGGAAGGGGAATCTAGATCCAAAAAGCATAAACAATTAAGCAGACCAAAACCAGCAGTAAGTCTTACTTTAGCCTTGCATGGTGATGCATGCCTGTAATCCTAGTGGCTCAGGAGGCTGAGGCAGGGGGATCTCTAGTTCAAGGCCCGCCTCCACAATTTAGTAAGGTCCTAAACAATTCAGTCTCTAAAACATAAAAAGGGCTGGGGGTCTGCAGTTGTGGCTCAGTGCTTGCCCAGCATATGTGAGGCACTGGGTTCAATCCTCAGCACCATTTTTAAATAAACAAACAAACAAACAAACAAATAAATAAATAGCAAGGTTATCATGTCCTTCTACAAAATATTAAACAAAAAAAAGGGGCTGGGGATGTGACTCGTGGTTGCGTGCTTCTCAGTGGTTAAGTGCCCCTGTATTCAATCCCTGGTACCAAAAAAAAAAAAAAAAAGTTTTTTCTCATTATGGTGATGCACTCTTGTAATTCCAGCTACTCAGAGACTGAGGCAAGAGGATCTACAAAATTCAAGGCCAGATTGGGTAACTTAGTAAGATCCTCAAAATAAAAATTAGAAGAAAAGGATCTGGGGTTGCGACTCAGTGGTAGAGCCCTTGCCTAGCATGTGAGGCACTGGGTTCGATTCTTAGCACTGCATATAAATAAATGAACAAAATAAAGGCCCATCAACATAAAAAAAAAATAGAAAAGGTGTTGGGTGCAGTGACACATGCCTATTGGGAAGCTAAGATAGGAGGATATCTGGTTTGAGGCTAGCCTCAGCAATTTAGTAAGACCCTCAGCAACTTAAGGAGACCCTGTCTCAAAATAAAAAATAAAAAAGAACTAGGAAAGCAGCTCAATGGTAGAGCAACCTTGGATCCAATCCCTAATAGAAAAATAAGTAAAATTTTAAAAAAAGAATTTTTTAAAATTTGTTGCAAATAAAAAGGGCTGAGGATGTAGTTCAGTGATAGAATGCTCCTGGATTCAGTCCCCAATACCACCCAAAAATAAAACAAAGTCTTTTACATAACTGGAGGATACTCTGAACAGCTTTGTTCATATTACAACAAACAGAAGCTTATGACTATCTTCAAAATGCTCTTAACCTAAAAGTATTATTAATTCTAACTAGACTATTAATGCCAAGGTTCTGTAAATATATCTGCACGTAATACGGAATACCTGAGATCAGTCCACCCCTCCTACAAAATCCATTCATATGAGGTTGAGGTGAATGAGGTTGAGGTTATAGTTTCATGGTAGAGAGCTTGCTTAGCATATACAAGGCCCTGAGTTCAATCCCTAGAACCAAAAAATAAAATAAAATCCATTCACACAGCTATAAAACAAAGGCAGAAACTTGCTAATTATTGTTCTCTTGATACTTTTTGAAAACACTACACAGTCAAAGATTGGCAATTATCCTTGAAATAGAAATTAGAAAGTATGCTATAAACTATTATTTGGGTTACTGTTATATACTTCTACACAGACACACTTGAATCTTCAGGTTTGAATATGTCAGTGAACATTCCTCTGGGATTGGCAATCCATACGAAAACAATTAATTCTGATCAACTCAACAATTTTTATAAAATCTACAAAAGAAAGCAAGATAGCAAAATAAAAAAAACTCCCTGACCTCAAGAAGCAATACAGTCATAAAAAGGAATGTGCCTAGATGCATGCACATACACAGGCCTTCGAAAAACATAATAATGAAACAGGCCAAACACAACAAGGACAAATATGCATGATTCTAGTTACATGAAATATTTAGAAAAGGCAAATTCATAGAGAAGAAAATAAATTTCAGGTTACCACAGGCTGGTGTAAGAGAAAGACGGTGAGCTGTGCAATGGTTTCAGAGTTTCTGTTTATGGTGATAATTTCAAAATTGAATTTAATTAATGTCACTGAATTGTACATTTCAAATGATCAAGATGAACTAAATGTAACACATAAAACCCTGAAAAGAAAATCAAAAAGAAAAACTTTATGACCCTGGATTTGGTAATGCTGTTATGGATATGACCCCAAAAACACAGACAACAAAAGCAAAAATGAACAATGGGACTACATTAAATTTTAAAACCTTGACAGGTGTGGTGTCACAAGCCTATAAACCCCCCAATTCAAGAAGCTGAGGTAGGAGGATCCCAAGTGCCAGGCCAGCCTCAGCAAATCAGTGAGGCCCTAAGCAACTCAGCCAGACCCTGTCTCTAAATAAAAAATAAAAAAGGTTGGGGGATGTGGCTTAGTGGTTAAGTGCCCCTGGATTAAACCCTAGGGACCAAAAAACAGAACAAAACTTAAAAACCTATGTGTATCAAAAGATAAATCAACAGATGAAAAGGCAACTGAAAGAAGGGGGAAAAGGGCTGGGATTGTGGCTCAGCGGTAAAGCGCTTGCCTGGCACATGTGAGGCTCTGGGTTCAATCCTCGGCACCATATAAAAAGAACATAAAGGTCATTGTGTACACCTACAACTGAAATAAATATTAAAAAAAAAAAAAAAAGAATGGGGGAAAACAGCCTCCTTTGCAAGTCTATAATCCCAAGGGCTCACGAGGCTGAGGCAGTAAGGTAGCAAGTTGAAAGCCAGCCTCAGCAATGAGAGAGGTACTAAGCAACTCCATGAGACCCCATCTCTAAAAATATACAAAATGGGGCTGGGGATTTGGCTCAGTGATTGAGTGCCTCTGAGTTCACCCCCATCCCCCCAAATGGGGAAAAAGCCAGCAGTAGCTACAAGCCTGTAATCTCAGTGGCTCGGATCAGATAGGGAGGCTGAGGCAGGAGGTTCACAAGATCAAAGCCAACCTCAGCAATTAATCAATCAATCAAGCAACCAATCAATCAATAAAGCAAGGCACTAAGCAACTCAGTGAAACCCTATCTCTAAATAAAATACAAAATAGAGCTGGGGATGTCACTCAGAGGTCCAGTGCCCCTGAGTTCAATCCCTGGTACCAAAAATAAAGAATGGGGGGAAAAAATCTGTAAGTTATATAACCATAAGGGGTTAATATAATACTCAGAAAATAATAATTACTGAAACTCGACAATAAAAAAAACACCCTTGTGGTGACGGGGACCAAACCCAGGACTTTGCACGTGCTATGCAAGCACTCTATCACTGAACTTACTACATCCCCAGAGAAATCATACAATTTAAAAATGGGCAAAGGACTTGAACAGACATTTCTCTAAAGATGTCAAACAAAAGGGCTGGGGTGTGGCTCAGTGGTAGAGTACTTGCCTAGAACGCATGAAGCACTGGGTTCGATCCTCAGCACCACATAAAAATGAAATAAAGATATCGTGTCCACTTCCAACTAAAATATAAATATTTTTAAAAAAGATGTCAAACAAAAAGTTCAAATTCAATATCACTTATCTTCAGAGATGCAAATCAAAACCATAATAGAGTGTCACATGCCTGTAATCCAGTGACTCAGGAAGCTAACCCAGAGGACTGCAAATTTAAGGCCAGTCTCAGCAATTCTGCAAGACCCTCAACAACTCAGTAAGACCCTATCTCAAAATAAAAAATACAAAGGACTGGGGATGTAGCTCAGTGATAAAACCCCTCTGGGTTCAGTCCTCAGCACCAAAAACAAAAACCCACAGAGTAATTACCTCACACCCATTAGGATGGCTATCAAAACAAAACAAAGCTAGAAACATATGATGTAGAGGATATGGAGAATTAGGAAGCCCTGTGCAAGATAGTGGGATCATAAAATGCTATAGCTGCTATTGAGAACAGTATGAGAGTTCAAGTAGGATTACCCTATGACCCAGCAATCTCATTTTCTGGCATATACAAGTTGAACATCCCTAATCCAAATAGCCAAAACAATCAAACTCTGAACTTTATGAGTGTCAACATGTCACCACAAGTGGAAAATTTCACATTTAATTTGGTGTGATAAATCACAATCAAAATTCAGGCACACCTTATTTATAAAAATAATGTGTTTGGGCAGGGATATGGCTCAAGCGGTAGTGCACACGCCTGACATGCGTGGGGCACTGGGTTCAATCCTCAACATCACATAAAAATAAAATAAAGACATTGTGTCCACCTAAAACTAAAATATTTTTAAAAATGTGTAAAATTATCTTCAGGCTATGTGATAAGGTATATAGGAAACATAAATGGACTCAGGAGACTGAGGCAGGAATATCACAAGTTCAAGGCCAGCCTCAGCAATCTGGCAAGACCCTAAGTGACTTAGTGAGACCCTGACTCAAAATAAAAAGTAAAGAAAACTGACCTGGGGATGTGGCTCGGTGGTAAAGTGCCTCTGAGTTCAATCCCTAGTACCAAAAGAAAAAGAAAAAGAAAAAAAAACAAAACCTCATGTTTAGACTTACATGCCATCCCCAAGAAATCTCATTATGTGTATGCAAATATCAATACAAAGTCCAAATCACAAAACACTTCTGATCCCAAGCATTTACATAAGGAATATCGAACATGTAACCAAAAAGATTAAAAAACAAGAAGTCAGGTGTGGTGGCGCACACCAAAAACTCAAACAGAAGCCTATGTTCATAGCAGCACTGTTCATAATAGCCAAGAAGCAAAAACAACTCAAACTTCCATCAATGGATGCAGCAAATAAACAAAAAGTGATATATCCATATAATGGAGTCTCAAAAAGAAAAAAGTTCTGTCAAGTGCTAAAATATGGATAAACCTTGAGGATATCAAGCTATGTGAAATAAGTCAGTCACAAAAAGAAAAGCATTTTATGATTCCACTTATAAGGTCTCTAAAGTACTCAAATTCATAGAAACAAAAAGAAAAGTGGTTACCAGGGACTGAAGGGCAAAGGAAAAGAGTTTTTTTCAAAGGGATATACAATTTCAGATCTACAAGATCTTCCCAGACTTCTGGAAATCTTTTTGCCAACAATGTGAATGTATTTTTTTAAAAATACATATATATATATATATATTTTTAGTTGTAGATGGACACAATATCTTTTTTGTTTTATTTATTTTTTAAATATTTATTTTTTAGTTGTGTTGGACACAATATCTTTATTTAATTTCTTTATTTATATGTGGTGCTGAGGATCGAACCCAGGGACTTGCATGTGCTTAGGTGAGTGCTCTACCACTGAGCCACAACCCCAGCCTGTTTTATTTATTTTTATGTGATGCTGAGGATCAAACCCAGGGTCTCACACATGCTAGGCAAGTGCTCTACCATTGAGCCACAAACTTACCCCGTGAATGTACTTTACTACCACATAACTGTACACTTTAAAATGATTAGGAAAGCTAGGTACAGTGGCCCATACCTATAATCACAGCAACTTGGGAGGCTGAGGTAGGAGAATCACAAGTTCAAAGCCAGTTTCAGCTACCTAGCAAGGCACTAAGCAACTTAGGAGACACCGTCTCATAGTAAAAAGGGCTGGGCATTTAGCTCAGTGGTTAAGTGCCCAAGGTTCAATCCCCAGTATCAAATAATAAAATAAAGCACATCGTGCTCTTAAGCATTTTTATTCATAAATTAATTACAAATTAATAAATAAATCCCAAGTTGCTAAGATTACAGGCATATACACCACTCCCAGGAAATGGGTGAATTGTATCTCAAAAAATTTTTGTGTGTGTGTGTGGGGGGGGGGTGTACTGGGGATAGAACTCAGGGCCTTGTGTGTATGGAAGGCAAGCACTCTACCAACTGAGCTACATCCCCAGCAGTTTGGGTTTTTTTCCAGTTGTAGTTGGACACAATTCCTTTATTTATTTTTATGTGGTGCTGAGGATCGAACCCAGCCCTCAATAAAACTTTTAAAAAAAAAAAGTGCTTCACAAAATGCTATCATTCACTGGTTTAAAGAGAACAGAGCAATTTGTTATAAGTACCCAAAACCCTGCTTAGAGGAGCCTATGCTCCTGCTTCTTCCAGGTGGCAGTTCTTCTCTTTCCACCACTATCATCTTTTAACTGCCTAGTTCCTATTTAGGTTCAGATTCACAGGAAAATAGTTAAAGAAGCTGCAGTGGCAGTCAAGGAAAGAGGAAAGGAATTCAGTACTTAGCTTTACATTTAGTAGCAGAGCCCAAATCTTTATTAAACACACACACACACACACACACACACACACACACACACACACACACACCACATATACACAATAAGGTCTCTGCCACTTTCTTTTCCTCCTCTTGAAGCCCATCACACGTTTAAAAGGATTTCTCTGTTCCTGTGCTGCTTTACCCATCTACCTCATACGTGGATCTTTTTTTTTTTTTTTTTTTTGAGTCCTGGAGATTTAACCCTGGGGTGCTTTATCACTGAGCTACACACCCATCCCTTTTTTAATTTTGAGACAGGTCTTGCTGAAAGCCTTCCTAAATTGCTGAGGTTGACCTTAAAGCTGCAATCCTCCCATCTCAGCCCCTTAGGAGTCACTGGGATTACAGGCCTGTGCGACCATGCCCAGGTATGGCATGGTTTGTTTTAGCAACCACTCAAAATGGCATTCTATATTTAATAGCTTCCACAGAGCAGGTCACAGTGGCACATGCCTGTAATTCCAGCGACTCAGGAGGCTGGGGCAGGAGGATCCCAAGTTCTGGGCCAGCCTCAGCAACTTAGTGAGACCCTGTCTCAAAATTTAAAAGGGAAGGAACTGGGAATGTGGCTCAAGTGGTAGCACGCTCGCCTGGCATGCGTGCGGCCCAGGTTCAATCCTCAGCACCACATACAAACAAAGATGTTGTGTCTACTGAAAACTAAAAAAATAAATAAATAAATATTAAAATTTAAAAAAATTTAAAAGGGGAGATTCATGGCTGGGGGTGTAGCTCAGTGGTAAAGTACCCTTGGGTTCAATCCCCAGAACCAAATTAAAAAATAAATAAATTTAATATCTATTATTAAATCTTAAAACATGCCAGGTGTGGTAGCACACACCTGTAATCCCAAGGGCTCAGGAGGCTAAGGCAGGAGAATCATGAGTTCAAAGTCAACATCAGCAACTTAGCAAGGCCCTAAGCAACTCAGCGAGATCCTGTCCCTAAATAAATTATAAAAAAAACTGAGGATGTGACTCAATGGTTAAGTACTCCTGGGTTCACTTCCCACTACCTAAAAAAAAAAATCTTAAAACCCACCATGAAACTCTGACTAAAGCCTACTTTGGTAAGTAATACATCTATAGCATATAAAAAGGATGAACAAGATAAAAACCAAATATTAACAATCACCTCTGAGTAGTGGGACTATGGCTGAGTTCCCTTTTTGACTTATCTCTACTTTTTACAATGCATTTGTAACTTGTTAATATTTTTTAGTTGTAGATGGACATAATACCTTTATTACTTTATCACTTTTATGTGGTGCTGACGATGAAACCCAGTGCCTCATACATGCTAGGCAAGTGCTCTACCACTAAGACACAGCCCCAGCCCTGTAACTTCTGCAGTAAGAAAAAAAATCATTCTGGCTCCCAATTTCACTGTCTGCCTATCATAACACAGATACTTTCACACGTTACTGCATGGAAGGGGAACTAGCACCATGTGAGACAGACACCATTTCCTTCATATTGCATATTAAAATAAACCTAATAGCTGACTAACATGGTTAGGGTAACTGACATAAGATTACAATTCATGTCTTCTAAATTTAAGCCCAGAGCCCTTTCCATTCCACCATATCTCAAAGGGCAATTTGCATTATTGCTCATGATACTTTAAAAAAAAAAAGGCAAAACAAACCTCTGCTAAAAGACTGTTTTAAGAATATTTGCTATGTAACCTTGGGCAAGTAAGTCGCTTACTTCTGAAGCCCTCAGTTTCCTCCTCTGAAAAGTGAAAGGTTTGGAAAACATCTCTTAATAGTCCTCCTGCTAATGGATCGAAAATCTAGACCCTATCTTCAGAGAAGAAAACCCAAAGGGGGGCTGGGGATGTGGCTCAAGCGGTAGTGCGCTCGCCTGGCGTGCGTGCGGCCCGGGTTCGATCCTCAGCACCACATACCAACAAAGATGTTGTGTCTGCCGAGAACTAAAAAATAAATATTAAAAAATTCTCTCTCTCTCTCTCCTCTCTCACTTTAAAAAAAAAAAAAAAAGAAAAGAAAACCTAAAGGGAAAAAATGAATGTTAAGAGAGAAGTGGAGGCCTATGATCTGGGGCCAAGGACCATTCTTAATGGAAACAGGTGGTGGACAGTCATGAGGAAAGAACCACTAGGGGAACCATAAGCTTCCTGGTTAAAGCAACAGCTGAAAGCTCCAGATTTGCTTTACCAACAGCACTGCTTCTATCCTGGCTAAAAGTCATGATTAGAAATCCCACACTCCCTAAGTAAATCTAGAAAAATATAAAAATTACCTTGGGGAGAAAAATCACTACAGCAATAGTTAGTGCATGCTATTTTAACTCCGTGATTTTCAAAGTGAACTTTAATGTTAAAACGAAAAAAAAATTATTAATTCTATAAGAAGACCCCTTCATTCTCGTCAAGGATTTGCAGAGAACCTGAAACTTAAGAGTACTACACTTGTGGAAAAGGTGAAAGAATGCAATTAAATCCTCTCCAATTCACACAGAACCAAAGACAGTGAAAAGACCTTTAAAACGCAAAGTTCCTATAAAAGATTCATTGGGTATTTGTAACCTCTCAAACTACAGACATCATCAAGCATCTCATGCTCTCTCAAAAACTGTTAAACAGCCTTTTTACCCCACAGTAATGAACGCACAGCACCAACTCTGCTGACGAGAAAGCGATTCCATTTTGCTCAAACAGACTCCGATCAAAACCTCACCACCTTCCCCTCAACTATGGGAATGAACCCAAACCAATAAGAAGCTCCTTAGAGGATATGCAATGATCTCAGAGAATTAAAACAACATCCTGCCCGAAGGACCACAATCAAAACAGCACCGACTTGAAATCCAAAGCCAGGTCCCTGGCGAAGAAAGCGCTTTAATGTGCTCTCCAGGTCCCCGGGTGCGAGTTTCCAGCTCGACTACTAGGCCATGACTGGGTGAGCACCTGATGTTGGGGGGAGGGCGAGCCAAGGCGCTAGCCGATCTGGGGCAAGGAACAGGGGGCTCTCGAGGCTCGGAGAAGGGCTACCCTCTAAGGGGAGGATCCTGGGGTGCCCGAGGGCAGAGGACAAGGAACACGTGGGGCGGAAGGGTCAAGGAAGGGGTGTGCGGGGCAAGCAGCCTGGATCCGGCAAGGCAGCTGGAAAGGAGGACGGGACTGCTCCTGGGCAAGGAGCTAACCGCTGTGGGTTGGGAGGATGAAGGCAAAGGGCGCGGGGAGAGGTGTAAGGCCACGAGGAAGGCGGGTCTCTCTCGGCGCAGGGGCACGCGCCAGGCGAGCGCGGCGGGACCCGGGATGCCAGGGACCCCGACGCGCGGGAGATCACGGCCCTGCCTCCGGGGCGCGGGGAAAGAGGAGCGACCGCACCCGGAGGGCCCTGTGACCCGCTGCCGCCCGAACCGGACCCGCCCCACGGCGCCTCCCTCCAGCCTCCGCTCCCTCCCTCCGTCCCGCGGCCCGTTATTCCCTAGTCCCCACACTCACCAGCGGCTGCACCTTAGCCTGCCGCTGCCTCAGCTGCTGCCTGCGCCTCCGCAGCCGCCGCCGCCGCCGCCGCCTCGCTGCTGAGGCCGAGTCCCGGGGGAGCCTCCGCGTCCCGCCGCCGCTGCCGCTGCCGCCAGAGCAGAACACCCCAAAATGGCGGCACTTCCGGCACCTACCACCAGCGGGGAGGGCCGGGGAGGAGGGGGAGGACAGCGAGGGGGAACGTACCACCGCGGGCCGAGTGAAGCGCGGCTCAGGGGCGGGCCGAGCGTCGGCGCTGCAGCGCCCCCTCGGGCTGGGGAGTGGAGAAGCAGTTGCGCCGAACCCCCACCCCCACTTCCACCCTCCCTCGCCACCGCGGGCGGAGCCCTCAACCTAGGGAGCTGCAGGGTAGCATCTCTTTGTCTAGGAGCTCTACTGGAAGGTAGACCCAGGCTGGGAATATACAGTTCTCTCCTCTGTGCACCGCACCCGCAGGGCTTTGAATGACCCCGGTGGGCAAGCAGCGGTGCATACACGGAATGTACACTTAATAAAATATCCGATGAATGAATGAATGAATGAATAGTGTTTGGCCAGAATTGGTCACAGGGCACGCCCTCCTTTTTGCACCACCACACAAGCAACAGCATCCAGGCTTTCTTCCTTCTTTGTTGGCATGTAGAAAGTGTGTTGTAAGCTTTCAGACTTCGGTGAGTGCCTTCCAGCATGGTAATCAGCAGTGTGCACGCACAACCTGGCAAAATCCCTGAAACACCAGGAACTCATATGGATTATGTTGATTGCCCAAGCTAACCTACTTTTCCCAGGAAAAAAAATAATAATAATAATAACTTTTTAAAAAAAAAAAAAACAGGTCTTTAAAGACCTCTTTCGGACTACCAAGCCTGAGGTAGAAGGATCTCCAGCTCAAAACCAGCCTCAGCAAGAGAGCAAGGCCCTAAGCAATTTAGCCAGCCCCTGTCTCAAAATCCAAAACGAAAAGAGCTGGGGATATGGTTCAGTGGTTAAGCACCCCTGGATTCAATCCCAGGTATAAAGACCTCCTTCAGAGTGCTGGGGTCTAAACGGAATGCAAACAGCATTTTCTTGTTTATCCCTCAGCTTTTAGACTTAGTGAAATGCACACAGAAAGAAAACTTACTTTTGGTACCTTTGGGCTCCATCCATTTACAAATAACTCATGGGTTTGCAAATGATTTTTCTGTAACATAATCTGGCTTCCAGAGCAAGGAAGTTTTATACCCACAAATAATAATTACAGGAGCTGGAGATGTGGCTCAAGTGGTAGCACGCTCGCCTGGCACGTGTGAGGCCCAGGTTTGATCCTCAGCACCACATACAAAGATGTTGTGTCCGCCAAAAACTAAAAAAAATAAATATTAAAAATTCTCTCTCTCTCTCTCAAAATAATAATAATAATAATAATGATTACATCCTACTTACCACACAACAAAACAAAACAAAACAACAACAACAAAAAGTGGGCTCCCAAGCAGAAACCTCAAGGGAGAAGCATCCTTTCCCCCTTTAAGGAATTGGTAGTATAGAATGGAACAATTAGCCCCCCACCTGCACATTATCATATTTCCTTGTGTTATAGTTTAATATAATTCATAGGGCCAATATATGATCCTATTCTTGTAAATAATCATGTGTAATATACTGAAAACATTCTGTATTTATAGACCATTAAGTCTTACAGAATACCATCACAAACATGACTATGATTAATTATATATCTATCTCCCAGCTGTAGAAATGTCCAAGCCAAGAATCTGTCTTCTTTTGTGCTCCATAGAATTATCTAGATATTTGTGTGGCTTACTTCCTTCAGGTCTTAACTTAAATGTCACATTCTTAGTCCAGCCTTTCCTTGCCACTTTACTTAAAATCACACATATATGCATACACACAATTCCAATCCCCCTCTCTTATATTGTTTTTAATCAAAACACTAATCGCCATCTAGCATACCATAATTTTATTTACAATTTTATTTATTTTTTTTATTTATAGCCTTCCCCCACTAGAAGAAAAATTCTACAGAGATAGTGATTTCAACCATTTTATTTACTGCTGTATCCTCAGGGCATAGATAATGCCTAATCCATACTAGGTGCTTGATATTGTTGAATTAATAAACAGACATATCTAGGTACTAGGTATGGAAAGAAAGAATGAATTGTTTAGACTTTAGAAGCATTTCTTTATTTATTTACCATCCATGAAGTAAATAAGGGCAGGCAGAACACCCATCTTGTTATTTTCTCTTATCTCCATTGCTTTCCTGTGTCTGGCTCAATAGATATTTCTTGAAGGGCAACCAAAAACCTTTCCCTATGTTATCTGCCCCTTGACTAAGGAGTTCCTTTGCAGCAAAGGAGCTCCTTGAAGGGAACTAGTATCACTATTGTATCTAGTTACCAAGGCAGGTCAAGGTGTATTAGCCCAAAGTTGGGGAGCAGAACAATAATATGAAGAGCACTAATGAGCCATAACTTCAAAGGGTTACAGTAGTATAAACAAAATACTCAGTCCAAATACCAAAAAAAAAAAAAAAAATCTACTGTGAGATTAAAAAGAGCACATAGCCAGGTGCAGGTGTGGTGGTGCAAGCCTGTAATCCCAGTGGCTTGGGAGGCTAAAACAGGAGGATCATGAGTTCAAATCTAGCCTCAGCAATGGTGAGGCACTAAGCAACTCAGTGAGATCCTATCTATAAATAAAATACACAGTAAGACCAGGGATGTAGAGATGTGGCTCAGTGGTTGAGTGCCCCTGAGTTCAATCCCTGGTACAAAAAAAAAAAAAGAATTAGATTAAAATTTGTTTTGAAACATAGCCAGTGTGGCTAAGGGTTCAGGGAAACAAGCCTTCTCTGAGTATGAATGGAAGTAAAATTCAGATAATCTATCAGGATAAATTTAGAATTTTACATACATTTATAGGAATTTATCTTAAGGAAATAATCATGTAAGTGAAAAGATTGTTATTGGCAGGAGGTTTACTAGGGATTGAACCCAGGGACATTTTACCACTGAGCCACATCCCCGACCTTTGTGTGTGTGTGTGTGTGTGTGTGTGTGTGTGTGTGTGAGACTCAGGGTCTTGCTAAATTGCTGAGGCTGGCTTTGAACTTGTGATCCTCCTGCCTCAGCCTCCCGAGTCTGGGATTATAGGTATATGGCACCACACCTGGCTTGCAGAGATTGTTATTTAGACACAATTTAAATAGCATAAAATTTGATACCAAAGCAGATTGATAAAATAAATTATGGTGTATTCTTGACCTAGGACACTGTAATTTCAAATAATGACAAATAAAAATATTTAGTTATAGGAAAAGGTTTGTGATACAAGCATAGTAAATAAAACAGGTGGTATTAATAGGTATACAAGGAGTATATATGTTGAAAGAGGAAAAAAAAAACCAGAAAGAATATATATTAGAAAAAGTGCAAAAATGTTCTATATCTTTGATATTAGGTTTTGTTAATCTGGTTTTCATTACTATAATAAAATATTCAAGGCTGAGTAACTTTATTAAAAAAAGAGGTTGGGTTGATGGTAGAGCTCACTAAAAGAGCTGGTGCATGCACAGTCCTGGGTTCAATTTCTAGCATCACCCTCCAAAGAGAAGTTGTTTTGGCTCACAGTTCTGGTCCAAGGTAGAGGGTCTACATCTGGTGGTGGCATTCTTGCTGACAAAGGCCTAAGGTTGCACAGGGTCTCACACAGCAAGAGACAGGAGGCATGCATTCTGGTCTCTCACCCTCTTCTTGGAAAGTAACTAGTATTCAATTATGGGGCTTCCACCCATGACCTTATTTAATACTAATCACTTCCAAAGGCCCCATTTCTAAACACCAAAATCAGATTATGTTTCCACCCTCTTAATACCTCACAGTGGGGATTAAATTTCAACACAAAAATCCTTGGGGAACACACCCAAGCCATATCCAAAGCACAGCATCAACCCTTTTAATTTTAGTAATTCTGATAGAGATGTAGCAGCATTTTATTGTGGTTTAACTTTCTTTCCCTAATGGCCAATGGTTTTCATTACCTTTACATAGCTTATTGACCATGTGAACATTCTCTTTTGTGGATGCCTGCTCAAGCCTTTTTTCCATACACTCAACATCATTTTTACTGTCTGTCTTCCTTTTTTCAATGGTTTGTAGGAATTCTTTTGCATTTTGTTTTGTCCTTCGGGTTTTTTGGTTGTTGCTGTTTGTTTTGGTACTGAGGTTTGAACCAAGGATGCTTAACCACAGAGCTACATCCCCAGTCCTCCCTAAATTGCTTAGGGCTTTGCTTAGATGCTGAGACTAGCCTTGAACTTGCAATCCTCCTGCCTCAGCCTTCTAAATTGCTGGAATTACTAGTGTTACCACCACTTCTGGCTCTTTATGTATTTTGAAAATAAGTTCTGTGGATGTGTTTGTATTACTTATATCTACTTCCTGTGTGTGGACTACCTTCTACTCTCTCTTGTTTTAATGGTTTATTTTGATGAACAAGGTTTTTAATTTTATCAAGGTCCCATTTATCAATCCTTATTTTTTTTTAAAGAGAGAGAGAGAGAGAGAGAGAGAATTTTAATATTTATTTTTTAGTTCTCGGCGGACACAACATCTTTGTTTGTATGTGGTTCTGAGGATCGAACCCGGGCCCCACGCATGCCAGGCAAGCGCGCTACCGCTGGAGCCACATCCCCAGCCCTCAATCCTTATTTTGTGGTTAGTGTTTTCTGTGTTCCCTTTAAGAAATTTTGTTCCCCTAGGTCATAAAAAATCATTATTTTAATTGTTTACATCCATGATGTAGCTCTAATTTTTATGTATGATATAGGAGTCAAATTCCTTCATTACTTTCTCTCTCTCTCTCTCTCTCTTTTTTTTTTAGTAATGGGGAGTGAATCCAGGGGTGCTTAACCACTGAGCCACATCTCCAGCTCTATTTTGTATTTTATTTAGAGATAAGGTGTCACTGAGCTACTTAGGGCCTTGATAAGTTGCTGAGGCTGGCTCTGAACCAGTGATCCTCCTGTCTCAACCTCCCAAGCTGCTGGATTACATGTATGAGCCATCACACTGGCTTTTCTCACTTCTTTTCATGTGGATACCCAACTGATAGTGATAGTGGATACACTATTTGAAGAGATCATTATTTCCTTATTAAGATTTACAGTGAAGCTTTTCTTTTTAACTCTTACATTTTGTTGCTAGGAAGAAAAACTGGTACAACCAATACTGAAGGATACCTGACAAAATCTAAAAAGCTAAACGACTAGACTATACCCTAGACAGGCACAGTGCACATGCCCATATTCCCAGCAACTCTGGAGGCTAAGGCAGGAGTATCACAAAATTGATGCCAGCCTCAGCAATTTAGTGGGAGACCCTGTCTTCAAATAAAACAATTAAAAGAGCTGGGGATACAGCTCAGTGGTAGAGTGACCGGGGTTCAATATACACACACACACACACACACACACACACACACACACACACACACACAAAATAATCTAGTACCCTATGATGCAGCAATTATACTCCTGACAGAAAGAGTACATTTTTCACCCAAAGAATGACTTACAGGGGCTAGGGTTGTAGATCAGTGGTAGAGTGCTTGCCTGGCATGTGTGAGGCACTGGGTTCGATTTTCAGCACCACAGGTAAATAAATAAAAATAAAATTCTATCAACAACTAAAAGATACCACACGCACATACACACACACAGAGAGAGACACACACACATATATATGAAGAATGACTTGTACCAGACTTATTAATAAAATCCTAGCCAGGTGTAGTGGCACACACTTGTAATCCTAATGGCTTGGGAGGCTGAAGGAGGAGGATTCCAAGTTCAAAGCCAGGTAAAGCAATTTATAAGGTCCTAAGCAACTTAGAAAGACCCTGTCTCTAATTAAAAGATAAAAAGGGCTGGGGTTGTGGCTCAATGATTAAGAGCCCCTGAGTTCATTCCTCAGTGCCAAAAAGAAAAAGAAAGAAAGAAAGAAACAAATAATAGGGTGAAGTGTGTCCAAGGATGTGTTTTGTTTGTTTTGCAGCACTCTTTGATTCAGCCAAGTGTTTCTTGAGTATGTCACATACTGCACTAGACTATGAGGTTACAGGCATAAGTACACAGAGCCTCTGCCTGTAGGGAACTGCTATGAAGAAAGAAAAGAAAAGAAAAGAGAGGAGAGAAAGAAAGAAAGAGAAAGAGAGAAAGAAAGAGGGGGGAGGGGCTGAGGTATAGCTCAGTGGTAGATCATTTATCTCCCATGCATGGCCCTGGATTCCATCCCCAGCACCACCAAAAGAGAGGAAGGAAAAGCAGCAGCAGCAGTAGCTACCCAACCATCCATCAATAAGGAAACAGTTAGGGAGTGAGGGTACAACTCAATAACTAAGGTGCTGGCAGATCAAAACTAGCACAAAATAATTGTGAGCCAAGTATGGTGGTCCACACCCATGATCTCAGCAACTCGGGAGGTGGAAGTTGGTGTATTGTAAGTTTGAGGCTAGACTGAGCAACTTAGACTCTGTCTGAAAATATAAAATAAAAATAAAAAGAACTGGATGAGTGGCAAAGTATCCCTGGTTAACACCCCATAGCTGCTAATAATAATAATAATAATAATAATAATAATAATAATAATAGCAGCTGGGGATATAGCTCAGTTGGCAGAGTGCTTGCCTTACATGCACAAGGCCCTGGGTTCAATCCACAAAGAAAGAAAATAATAATAAAAAATATTGTAATATATGTATTTTACTACAATTTTTATTTTCATATTATTATTATTTATTTTGGTGCTGGGGATTGAACTCAGGAGCACTCGACCACTGAACTAAATTCCCAGCTCTATTTTGTATTTTATTTAGAGATAAGGTCTCAGTGAGTTGCTTTGGGGCCACTGGGATTATAGGCTATGCCACTATGCCTGGCCCTTTACTACAAGTCTTTATTTTTTATTTTATTGTTATTATTATTATTTCTGTGTATGTAGTGCTGGGGATTGAGCCCATGGTCAAGCACTCTACCAGTTGATATATCTCCCCAGCACCTACTACAAGTTTTTAAATTGGTGTCACATTACAACTCAGATCCTGACTAATGCACAAATATATTAGTATAGGTTAAACTTCTGTAGCATTTGGCCCTAAATTCAATAGCTGCAACAAAATAGAAAGTTGTTTTTTTTTTTTTTTAGCAGTACTGGGGTACTCTACTACTGAGCTACATCCCAAATCCTTTTTATTTATTTTGAGCCAGGTTCTCATTAAATTGCACATCCAGGCCTCAAACTCTTGTCTCAGCCTCTTGAGTCCCTGCTATTTCAGATCTGCCCCACTTCACCTGATGAGAAATTTATTTCTCTCTCTCTTTACAGATGAGGGTGGATGTTCCTAGTGGAGAAATGAAAAGAAGTAGCTTCTCTAGGCAGTTATTGAGTGACCCAGACCAAAGGGAACAGTGCCATCTGTTATTCATGCCTGCTGAGATTCTTCAAGGCGTTATAATCCCCACTCTAGCCCACAGGAAGACAAACAGGGCATGGACATTGGTGGAGGTTTTGTGGACCAGGCTTATTAGCCCTGTGAGGGCTGCAACTTTCACCTTCTACTGGAGAAAGTGGAGTCCACTGTTCCCTCTAACTACAAGGGACACTGAGCATGTGGCTGCTCAGATACTACAGAAGAAGTAGATAAAGGATTCTGGTGGACAGTTAACAGTCCCTGAAAGCAAAAGAAAAAACCCCTGGGAGAATATGCACCTAACTCTACTCCTGATAGCTCCTGAGGTAAGATTCAGGAAGCCTTCATTTATTTTACACTATGTAATTTTGAAGTGCTTCCATTTGTCTGTCTGTCTGTCTGTGTGTCTGTGTGTGTGTGTGCGCGCGCGCGTGTGTGCATGCCAGGGATTGAACTAAAGGGCACTCAACCACTGAACCACATCTCAGACAAGGTCTGAGTTGTTTAGCTCCTCATTTTGCTGAGGATGGCTTTGAGCTCGCACTACTCCTGCATCAGCCTCCGAACTGCTGGAATTATAGGCATGCGCCATCATGTGTTTCTATTTTTTACAACAAAACTTGTCACCATTATAATAAAAATTTATAAAACAAAACCAGGTGTGGAGGAATTAACAAAAAACTGCATAGAAGTCGAAACAGCCAGTCATAGTGGCTCATGCCTGGAATCCCTGTGGCTCGGGAGAAAGAAGCAGGAAGATCAGGAGTTCAAAGCCAGCCTCAGCAACTTGTGAGACCCTGTCTCTAAATAAAATACAAAATAGGGCTGGGGATGTGGTTCAGTGGTTGAGTGCCTCTGAGTTCAATCCCTGATAACCTCCCTTCTCCCTCAAAGAAGTTGAAACCACTGATGCATTCCTAATTGATAAAATAGACTAGAATAAACCTAAATTTCTATCTCAAGAGAATGAGTAAATATTCCATGATATAAACGAGGGCTGGGGCTATAGCTCAGTGGCAGAGTGCTTGCCTAGCATGTGTGAGGCACTGGGTCCAATCCTTAGCACTGCATAAAAAACTAAACAAATAAAGGTATGCTGTCCACCTACAACTATAATTTAAAAAAAAAAACATAAAATGGACGATTATAGATTGCTCGTTCTTTTTTTTTTTTTTTTTTTTTTTTAGTTTTCAGTGGGCACAACATCTTTATTTTAATTTTATGTGGTGCTGAGGATAGAACCCAGTGCCACATGCATGCCAGACGATCGTTACTGCTTGAGCCACATCCCCAGCCCACGGATGATTATAGAGCATTAAAAATAAATGACCAGGGGCTGGGGTTGTAGCTCAGTGGTAGAGCACTTGCCTTGCATGCATGAGGCACTGGGTTTGAACCTCAGCACCACATAAAAATAAATAAAGGTATTGTGTCCATCTATATCTAAAAATAAAAATAAATAAATAAATAAATGACCAATATATACTTCACAACAATGTGGTTATATCTTTAATTAAAAAGTCATAAAATACCACTTGTTTTATTCATCATTTTTATTAAGTATATGTATTTATGTGTTTAAAAACCATTTTGTTGGGGGTGGCAACATAGCTTAGCGGTACAGCACGCTTGTGTAGCACCACAAACACACCCCAAAATTGTTTTTAATTTTTTTAACTTTATTTTATTTACTTATTTATTTTTATGTGATGCTGAGAATCAAACCCAGGGCCTTGCATGTGCAAGGCGAGCACTCTACAGCTGGGCCATAACCCCAGTCCCTATTTTTAATTTTTATTGTAAAAAATATATATTTATTTAACCAAGGATTAAACACAGATGTTTAATCCCTTTTATTTTTTATTTTGAGCCAGGGACTCACTAAATTGCTGAGGTTGGCCTTTGGATCCTCCTGCCTCAGCCTCCTTAGTTACTAGGATTATTCAGGTGTGTCACCACACCAGACTGGCAAAATTAAAATTTCTAAAGTTAACTGTGATGATTACAAATATACCAAAACCCTTTGACACTCAGGTTTGTCTTTAGATTACATAAATCTTTCACCTTTTAGGGCTAGGGACATAGTTAAGCGGTAGAGTGCTCTCTTGCCTAGCATGCTCAAGGCCCCGGATTTGTTCCCAAGTACAACAAACAAACAAAAACCCAAATAAAACAAAATAAAAACCCAGCAACAACCAAAACCCATTAAACTGTACACTTTTAAAGGGTGAACTTTTTAAATATTTGTTTTTTAGTTGAAGTTGAACACAATACCTTTATTTTATGTATTTATTTTTTTTAGGTGGTGCAAACCCGGGGCCTCACACATGCTAAGCGAGCGTTCCACTGCTGAACCACAACCCCAGCCCATGGCTGAATTATTATATATGTGAGTTGTATTTTTTTTTTTTTTTTTTTTTTTTTAGTGCTGGGGATTGAACCCAGGGCCTTGTGCATGCAAGGCAAGCACTCTACCAACTGAGCTATATTCCCCAGCCCATGAATTGTATCTCAATAAAGCTGCTATAAAAGGTGGTTTTTTTGTTTTGATTTTGCCACACTAGAAATGGAACCCAGGACCTGGCACATGCCAGGCAAGTGATTTACCACTGAACTACACCCTTAGACCATGAGTCTTTTCTTTCTTTCTCTTTCCCTTTCCTGTGTGTGTGTGTGTGTGTGTGTGTGTGTGTGTGTGTGTGTGTGTGTGTTGCTGGGGATTCAATCCAGGGCACATGGGAGGCAAGCACTCTACCAACTGAGCTAAACCCCCAGCCCATCTTTCCCTTTTTCTTGTACAGTCCCAGGGAGATTTATTACTGAGTTACATCCCTGCCCCCCCCCCTTTTTAATTTAGAGAAGTTGCCCAGGCTGGCCTTGAACTTGAGATCCACCTGCATCGCTAGGATCACCGGCGTGCGCCACCACCCCACCGCAGAGGCCCTTCCTCGTCTCTTCTCCCCTTTTATTTGGAGGGGGCACCTGGAATCACTGCCCCTCCTTCCGGCCGGATCGGGGCAGTGCCCTTCCTCCTTCGGCCGGGTCACACTTCCACCCTGAGAGGTCGTGCCCCCTCACCTGGGACGCGACCCCTGCCGGCGGGGGCCTACCGCTGGCCACAGGCAGGGTCCCAGTTTCGCAAGCCGCAGGCTCACCGGCCAGTGGCCCAGGAGCGCAGGGCGCTGAGCGCCGGGGATCTGCTTCACGCCGACAGCCTGGTCCCTCCCCCGAGGCCGGCGGCCCCTCCTCCGGAGCCGTGGAGCCCGCCCCGGGAGCCCCAGGCCAAGACCCACAAGCCCAGGGCTGCGAGCCCCGGACCCTGGCCCCTGAGGAGCCCGCGGTGACTGCGCCGTCTCCCCCCGAGGCCTCAGGCTGCCCGCAGACCTCGCCCTCGTTGTCCTCGCGGTCGCAGACCTCGAGCCTGGGAACGAGCGGCACGTCGCAGCGCCGGACCGGGCGGGGCCGGATGGCGGCCTCCGCGTGGATGCAGGCCGGCCTGGCCCGGGCGCTCTTCTACCCGACGCTGCTGTACACGGTGTTTCGCGGGAAGGTGCGGGGTCCGGCGCACCGCGACTGGTACCACCGCATCGACCACACGGTGCTGCTGGGCGCGCTGCCGCTGCGGGGCATGACGCACAAGGTGAGCGGGGCGGCGGGGCCCGGCCTCCGCGCCGCCGGCCCCTTCGCGGCCCGGCCCACCCCGGGTCCCCGCGGCCCTTGCTGAGCCGGCTCTTTGCTTCGGCAGCTGATACAGGAGGAGAACGTGCGCGGGGTGATCACCATGAACGAGGAGTACGAGACGAGGTTCCTGTGCAACTCCTCAAAGGTGAGGGGCCCGGGCCCCCGGGGAGGAGCTGGGGCGGGGGCGCCTGCCAGCCAGCTTCGCCCACCGCCCCAGGCCTGGGAGACCCGGAGAAGTTTGAGGGAGGAAGTATGCGGCGATGACCATGCTCCAAGACAGGACTCCCAAGCTTGTTTGCCTCCTTGGGAGGAGAATCTGTCTGGCCTTACAAGCTCAGATGGCAGCAGTTGGAGATAGAAAAGTGAAAGGCAGACTAGTTGACAAACCGTAGGCAGTGCCCTGTGCCTTGGAGCCCCAGCACTCAGGAGGCTGAGGCCAGAGGAGTTGGAGGACAGCCTGGGCAACATTTGAGACCCTATCTCAAAACAAAACAAGAGATGGAAAAGTAAAGTTGACAAAAACCCCTTTATGCACAAAATTTTATTCTTAATTTCTGCCTTTCAAATTAGTAACTGAGCCGGAGGCAGTGATGATGCACATCTATAATCCCAGCAACTCAGGAGGCTGAGGCAGGAGGATCTCACGTTCTAGACCAACTTCAGCAACTTAGCAAGATCCTGTCTCAAAACAAAAACTTTAAAAAGATAAAAAAGGGGTGGGGATGTTAAGCGCCACTGGGTTCAATCCTCAGTACCTAAAAAGTAAAAAAAATAAAAAATCAGTGACTGAAATTGAAAGACAAAAACTGTGCCTTGCTCATTCCATCATTCATCCATGTAATGCTTATTAAGTACTCAATAGGGATCAGGCACTGTGAGGCATTCAAGCTGAAATCCCTAGCAAAAGCACCCTCCCAACACTCTTACCATCTAAATGTGTCATAAAATTATCTATTAAAAAGCTAAAAAGAGTTCATTCATTTGGATCTGATTTGGGTGAATGTTAGAGATTAGGATTGAACTCCGAAACACTATCATAATAAAGTTCAGTCCAAAATGTAATTTTCATTAAATGTGAATGCTTGCTTGTGGACCCTTCTACAGTGGTTATTAGTAAATGCTGCCCTATTATTACTAAACAATGATCTTTCTTTATTATACTGATATAGATAGTGAAAATGCTGTTAATTTCAACCTACAATTTTTAAAAAATAATTTTAGTAGTAGATGGTCACAATACCTTTATGTTGTTTATTGTTTGTTTATGTGGTTCTGGGGATTAAATCCAGTGCCTCATACATGCTAGACAAGCACTCCACCACTGAGCCACAACCCCAGCCTAACCTACAAATTGTTTTGAAACTTTAAATTTGTGACTCACATTTTAAATATATAAGCCAGTGATTCAGGAGGCTGAGGCAGGAAGATTGATAGTTTGAGCCCAGCCTTCGCAACTTAGTGAGATCCTGTCTCCAGATTCAAAAAGGCTTGGGATGCAGCTCAGTGGTAGAGAATCTCTAGGTTCAATCCTAGTACTGAGAAAAAGAAAAAAGTGTGTGTGTGTGTGTGTGTGTAATTAGTGGCTGAGAGTGTAGCTCAGTGGGAGAGCACGTTTAGCCTCTCAGATGTGTGACCCTGGATTTGTCCCTAACACCACACACATACATGCACATGTGTATGTTAGTATGAATTAGTCACGGCATAAATATATATATACACATATTTTTTTTTTGGGGTACTGGAGATTGAACTCAGGGGCACTCTGACCACTGAGTCACATCCCCAGTCCTATTTTGTATTTTATTTAGAGACAGGGTCTCACTGAGTTGCTTAATGTCTTGCTGTTGCTGAGGCTGGCTTTGAACTTGTGATCTTCCTGTCTCAGCCTCCTGAGCTGCTGGGATTACAGGTGTGTGCCACCACAACAGCCATGGCATACATTTTTGACATGCCTATGGTGCTGGGAATTGGACCCAGGTCCTTGCTCTACTACTGAGCTATACCCACCCCCTCTTGGCATACATTTTTATTATGGTAAGATTGCAATAAATCACTGAGTCGATCTTATCTTAAAGCAGAAGATGGGACATTTATTTACCAGCTGGTGGTCTGGATTCACCATCTGGTAGGCCAAAGGACAGGCTGCAAGTCTACATTCTTCAACCCCTTCCAAGGGTTAGAGTACACCTTTATAGTCCAAAACTACATTAATCATAAGTGGATGTTGCTATGATTCAAAACCATAAACAAACATCATGAGATCTAAAATCATAAGCAGAGGGGAAGTGGGTCAAAATGCCTAGTTGAGTACAAGTTGAAGATTGTGTACTAATATCTATACAATCATTCTGATAAGGTACATCATCCAAGAAAAATAGGAACCAAAAAGAGAAAAATTTTATGTTGTGTCTCATGACTAAACTCTCAAGGTCACTCCAGGTGAACTGGGCTGGCACGAAATAATCACACAGAGACAGAGTAATACCTTTTTCTTTGGGTCCTGTGATAGCTCCTCTGACCTTAAGGGTCCATGGAAAGAGAGAGAGGGGAACACATGCTGAACCCTTCTAAAGGGGAAAGCCATTCAAATGAGGCAAGGGGTCAGGTTTCAGGGGTTGAGTCTAGCGGATTGATTACATCTAGGAAGGCCATGCCCATGTCATGAGCTGTGTGGGGAGCATAGGCAGAGTGAGCAAAAAGACCAGAGTGAGGCCCACCCAACCGGGGCAACGTGGATTCAGTCCACTTTGTGCGCTCAGAGCTCATGGCTTGCCACATCTCCACATTCTCATAGCTCAAGGCTAAGGGGTGCCCAGTTTGTTCCTATGTGGCAGCTCCCAACAATTTTGCATTGTATGAGAACAGAAGCATTTGCATTTCTAACCAGGATCAGGATGGCAGAGATGGAATTTTCTCATGGGAGAAGCATTTCTTAGATGACATGGAGTCTCAGGGTAAAATGGAGTCTGTTTGTCATTGCCTGATCAGTAACATTTTAAGGAATGGATGGGGCTGGGGTTGTGGCTCAAGTGGTAGAGTGCTTGCCTAGCACCTGTGAGGCACTGGGTTTAATCCTCAGCACCACATAAAAATAAAATAAAGATATTGTATCCACCTAAAACTAAAATATAAATATTAAAAAAAAAAGTATGGATAACAGCTCCTTGGATTTCCCAAAGTACTTTGCAACAAGGCCTCAAGGGTCATTAGCCAAAACAGTAAATGTTCACTACTGTGGTCAGTCCTGTGGTGCAAGGGGAGTCCGAAGTTACTGGACATCTGCAAAATATGCTTGTCTTTCTATGTGAGGCATTGACATTTGTAAAATGGAGCTATACCATCCCACTATTGCAGGAAAAAGAAATCTCCAAGGCAATGGTTCTCACATTTTAATATGCCTAAAAATCATCTGGCAATCTTGCTAAAATAGCATATTCCTACTTACAACCCCCAGAGATTCTGACTCAGTAACTTTAGGGTGAGGTCCAGGAATCTGAGTATTTAGCAACTCTGCAGGTGTTTCTGATGCAATTGATACATAAGCTACAGCTGCAAAACTCTTTCAGTTTTTATTAATTTTATAAGTAGAATTAAATACAGACCTTCATTCAGGGTCATAAAAATCTCAGATACTCACAAAAGAGGTTAATAAAGAGTAGCTGGATTACAATGTCTAAGACAGGATAGCAAGTTAGAGGCCAGTGTGGGCAACTTAGACCTTATCTCAAAATAAAAAGGAAAAAGAACAAATTAAAAAAAAAAAGAAAGAAAAGAAAAAGCACTGGGAATGTAGCTTAGTGGTGGAGCACTTGCTGAGGAAGTGTGAGCTCTTCAGTTCTATCCTTAATACTACTCCGCCATACACATACAAAAAGAATAGCTGGAGCATATCTGAAGTTTTAAAGCAAATATAAAGTTGCCCAGTTTAACAGAGGCTTTATTTCTCCCATTTCTTCTTTTTAAGTGATAATATTTCACACAAGTAGATATGTTTCAGTTTTAAAATGATAAACCTATTTTTAGATGTATCCCTCAAAAAAAGTGGTAAAAATGTATATACTTGGGATAAAATATAGTACCCTCAATCTGCAGCTGAATCACTCACTAGACAGGTCTCAAAATTAGGCAAAAGCTTTTTTTTTTTTTTTTTTTTTTTGATGTATAGTAGTGCTGGGAATTAAACACAAACCTTTGTGCAGGCCAGGCAAACACTCTACCCCTAGAGCTACCTCCCCTACCCCCATAACTTTTGCAACCAAATTTTATATAATATTTTGCAGCTAAAGATTCAAATATCTGAAAGGTACTTAGTTTGCAGTATTGGGGTTGGACCCAGGGGCCCTTTACCACTGAGCTACATCCTACCTGCCATGTTTTATTTTATTTTATTTTTTTTTAATACTGGATATTGAACACAGGGGTATGCTACCACTAAGCCACATCCCCAGTTCTTTTATTTTCGAGGTAGGGTCTAAATTGCCCAGGCTGGCCTTGCTATCCTTCGGCCGGCCTCCACTTCCCAAGTAGCTGAGATTATAAGCATGTACCATCACACCCAGCTAAATAACTGGTTGGTTAGCATCTGGTTCTTTCAGGTTGGTTTTTTTGTTGTTATTTTAGGGGTATTGGGGCATTGCACCAAGGGCCTTTCATATGCTAGGTAAGCACTCCACTCTGCCACTGAGCTATGTCTACAACCCAACTTTTTAAAAATTTTTATCTTAAGACAGGGTCTAGATAAGTTGCTGAGACTGGCCTTGAATTTGGGAATTCTGCCTCAACCTCCTGAATTAACAGGATTACAAGCACATGCACACTGCACCTGGTTTAAAGAGTATTTTAAGAGTAGTTTTGGCCAGGTGCAGTGGCAGACACCTGTAATCCCAGCAGCTTGGAAGTCTGAGGCAAGAGGATCGCAAGTTCAAAGCCAGCTCAGTGGTAGAACGCTCACCTAGCATATGTGAGGCCCTGGGTTTTATCCTCAGTACCACATAAAAATAAATAAATAAAATAAAGGTATTGTATCCAACTACAACTAAAAAATAAATACTAAAAAAAAAAAAAAAAAAGCCAGCCTCAACAAAAGCAAGGTACTAAGCAACCCTATTTTGTATTTTATAGGGGTGGGGATGTGGCTCAGTGGTCAGAGTGCCCCTAAGTTCAATCCCTGGTACCCAAAAAAGAGGGGGCTGGGGCTATAGCTCAGCAGTAGAGGGCTTGCCTTACATGTGTGAGGCACTGGGTTCTATCCTCAGCACCACATAAAAATAAATGAATAAATAAGGGTCTGGAGTTGTAGCTCAGCAGTAGAGCACTTGCCTCATATGTGTAAAATAAGTAAATAATAAAAAAAAAAAAAGATATTGAGTCCATCTACAACCTACAACTAAAAAACTTTAAAAAAAAAAAAAAACAGAGGGCAGGGGATATAGCTCAGTGGTAGAGTGCTTGCCTAGCACACACAAGACCCTGGGTTCAATTCTCAGCACCACAAAAAAAAAAAAAAAAATAGTTTGGAGCTGGGGTTGTGGCTCAGGGGTAGAGTGCTTGCCTGGTACAGGAGGCACTGGATTCGATCCTTAGGACTACATATAAATAAATAAAATAAAGGTATTGTGTTCGTCTACAAATTAAAAAAAAGAAAAGAAGCAAAAGAAAGTTATTTTAAAAAGAAGAAAATGGGGCTGGGGCTATAGCTCAAAGCACTAACTTTGCAGGTCTGAGGCCCTGAGTTTGATCCTCAGCACCACATAAAAATAAATTAAAATAAAGATTTTGTGTCCATCTACAACTATTTAAAAAAAAAAAAAAAGAAGAAAAGAAAGAATAGTTTAAGGGCTGGGTAGGTAGCTCAGTGGCAGACGGCATGCCTAGCATGTGGTACAAGGCCCTGAGTTTGATCCCCAGGACTACACACACAAAAGAAAATACTTTAAATCTGGAACACAGTTCTAACTCAGCAGCATAGCTGTTAGATGAAAGACCAGCCATTGTAGTCAGCCATTTTAAGGGCATTTCTATAAAAAAATTTCTTTTTTTTAGAAGAGAGTATATTCACATTGTAGTAAACCTTTAAATTTCTTGTTGCTTTGCTGTCCCTTGGGAGACAGACCCTCTTCATGCCGTCCACAAAAGGTTTCTTTCATTCTCTCTTTTATGCTGGTGGACCTGATTTCAGGAGTGGAAGAGAGTAGGAGTTGAGCAGCTGCGGCTCAGCACAGTCGACATGACTGGGATCCCCACCTTGGCCAACCTCCACAGAGGAGTTCGCTTTGCACTCAAGTACCAGTCATTGGGCCATTGTGTCTACGTGCATTGTAAAGCTGGACGCTCCAGAAGTGCCACTATGGTTGCAGCATATCTAATGCAGGTATTTTTTTTGATGATGCAGGTATTTCTGGACTGATCTCTTTTATAGTAGACTTCCAGAAGTTCAATAGTATGGTTACTGGCAGGCCTTGCTGGGGGGAGCCATTATCCAATAATAGGCTATCTGTAGGTGGTGTGGTATCATGCAAAGCACCTCAGATTCATGGATAGGCTAACCTTTGGCTCTGACACCTGCCAAAGCATACAAAGTTGGACTCTCCTCTCTGATGTTTAGTTTCCTCAAACTAAATGTGGTATGAAGCTCGAGTACTATAGATAATATTAGTGCTAATCACTTTCAGGTCTGTAGTACTCAGGTTTCTTCAAATATTTCTTGAGTCTCAGGCGTAGTGGCTCATGCCTGTAATCCCAGGAAGTTGGGAGGCTGAGGCAGGAAGATCACAAGTTTGAGGCCAGCTTCAGCAACTCAGTGAGATCCTTCCTCAAAATAAAAAATAAAAAGGGCTGGGGTTGTGGCTCGGTTGGTTAAGTGCCCCTGAACATTAGTTTCTAGAAAGAGAGTATCCAAACCAAATTTTACCTATTTGCTGACTAGCAGTAGGATGCTTAAAAATATTTTAACATGTGATGTGGCATGTACCTGTAGTACCAGCTGCTTGTTACACTGAGGCAGGTGAATCACTTGAGCCCAGTTCAAGACCTGCCCAAGCAACACAGCAAGACCTTGTTTCAAAATAAATAAAAAACACTCATTTTTGTTACCAGTCTGGCCCCTACACAATATTTTCTAAGTTATGTGGACAAAGGACAAAGGAAATGTGGTAATCTGCCTAGTTTTGTGTTACTGTGGACTGGTGAGTAAATGACTCTAAACAGTATTCAAGGACTGGGGATATAGGTTAGTGGTAGAGCACCTGGTTCAATCCCCAGTAACACACAAAAAAAACCCCAAAAATACCCATTTTATACTCTTTCCTATAAATTTCTATTGGTGGTTCTGGTGATTGAATCCAGGGCCTTGTATATGCTAAGCACGCACCTTACTACTGAGCTATACCCTCAGCCCATCCTAGAAATTCTTCTAAAATTTCAGCTCAGAACTTAGGATATTGATGAGGCCTAGGCAGTTTTGAGATTAGGGTCTCAGCTTCACCTTTAACCTTTTTCCAGAGTTTGGAAGCATAAGAATTGGCATACTATTGTGGGCCTGGTTGACTGAGATGATTAAAGTGCTCTCCATTTATCATACGTGGAGTATGGGGTTTTGTTTTTGTTTTTTTGAGATAGAGTCTTGCTATCTTACCCAGACTAGCCTTGAGCTCAAGTGATCCTCTTGCTTCAGCCTCAAGTACCATACTGGTAATACAGCATGATTTTTAACACCCCTCCTCAAATGGCCTTTTTTTTTGGTGGGGATACAGGGAATTGAAGTCAGGGGCACTCAACCACTGAGACACAGCCCTATTTTGTATTTTATTTACAGACAGGTTCTCACTTAGTTGCTTAGTGCCTCACTTTTGCTGAGGCTGGCTTTGAACTCATGATCCTCCTATCTCAGCCTCCCAAGCCACTGGGATTACAGGCATGTGCCACTGCGCCCAGCTCAAATGGACTTTTCTGAAAAAAGGAATTCTAGGAGTCCTTCAACACCCCCATAGGTCCAGGGCATCTGAACATCTGACCCTTTCTTTCTCTGTTGATTTCCCAACCATCTACTTTAGGTACACAACTATAGCCCAGAGGAGGCTGTCAGAGCCATTTCCAAGATCCGGTCCCACATCTACGTCAGACCTGGCCAGCTGGAAATTCTCAAAGAGTTCCACAAGGAGATTTCTACAAGGGCAGCAAGATGACACTTATGAAAGATATGAAATGTGTGGATTTGAAAGAACTAAACAATGCTGCTTGATACAGAATAAAGAAGTTGTATAGGATCAAAAGGGCTTAAGCCCAGACTTGACGGAACAGAAATGTACTAAGTAGTGGACAATTTTCTTGTGTCTTATTTTCCTAAATTAACACTGTTATATGCCTACAGAGGAAGACTTAGTGTATCTACTTTTTTTTTTTTTTTTGTAGATGGACACAATACCTTTTAATATTTACTTTTATGTGGTGCTAAGGCTTCAATCCAGTGCCTCACACATGCTAGGCAAGTGCTCTACCACTAAGCTACAACCCCAGCCCCTAAATCTTGTTTTCTTTAATAGCACCAAGAAATATTCATTTCAACAAAAATCTATTATTTACCTAAAATTATACTTAAAGATATTTAATATCATAACTCAAAGACATTTAACTGTAGAAAAAGAAAGTAAAAAATACTCAGCTCTGGCTTTTTGCTACTGTCAGAACCCCAAATTTACTGGCCCTGTGGGAGCATCCCTCACACTTTTGGAGCATGTAAAAAAGAATGCACGAGGGTGGGCGGGGGGCTGGGGATATAGCTCAGTTGGTAGAGTGCTTGCCTCACATGCACATGGCCCTGGGTTCAATCCCCAGCACCACACACAAAAAAAAAAAGAATGCATGGGATGCAGGCAGGATTGCTGATTTAGAAATACATGGATATGGGTATGCTGGGCGCAGTGGTGCACTCCTGTAATCCCTGCAGCTCAGGAGGCTGAGACAGGAGGATCATGAGTTCAAAGCCAGCCTCAGCAAAAGCAAGGCGCTAGACAACCCAGTGAGACCCTGTGTCTAAAATAAAATACAAAATAGGGCTGGGGATGTGGCTTAGTGGTTGAGTGCCCCTCAGTTCAATCCCTGGTACCCCCCACCAAAAAAATAAATGTATGGGTATGTGACTAGTTCTTCTTAGGAAGTCACCCCTCAGGATTCAACACAGATGCACATATCCTTTCAAAAACTTTTATTTGTATGAACAGTTCCTAGCTCTTGATTTAGCTTAGAGCTTTTAAAAGAGCAGAGACCTTATATATTTGAGTCTGAAAAACAAGTTTCTGCTATTAATCAGAAATAATTCTTTCTACTTTCTAGCTTACCCGTTGGAGTAAGCCAAAAATAAAACCAAAGTTGCTTTTTCTGACAGAAGATGAGAAAATGATAAAAGGAACGTCCTAAATTCTAGAGTTGACCCCTGCTGGTGAAATACACTCTTAGCTAAGTCCATTTTCCCATCCAAAGCCTGAAGGAAAACTTAACACCTAATTCTTTGTGGTAAAATGATCAACTAGCCACTTCATAGACTATAGAAAAAGTAAGGATGAGAATCTTTCCTTCCACCTTGGGATGAGGTGTTCCTATTTTACATTGATTAGGTAAAGAGGGGAGGCTGTGCCTAAGGTCTGAGAAAAGGCTCACACTAAGCAATCTGTAATGAGGCATAAGATCAGTGGGGATGGCAGAGATCAGGCTGGCCACCGCTCAGTTCAAGCAGCCAGCTCTACAGCAAGTCTCAAAATACCCAAACACAACACCTATGTGTTCAAGGAAGAGATGAGGTGCTGCCCAGAATAACATATAACTCTGAATTGGGGCTCAGGGAATTTTGAGTTTAGGGAGGAGTCTGAAAAAGGGAGGGTGAAGGAGTCAGTTGCTCTTCCTGTCAACACCTTAGGCCAACACGAACTGCAAATTGGTAAGCAGCACCTTAATGCCTCTAGTGACAGTTACAGCTGAAGTGGCAGGATCGAGTTTGTAGGTGTTGGCATCTCCCTTCTTGTATCGGTCCCTGAAGACATAGATGCTCCCATTGCAGCTGGCGATCTTCCAGAGGGATGGGGCGGAACTCCAGGCCTCTGGAAGGCAAAGCCTAGTGAAACTGTCTAGCAGGGGATTGTAGCACACCAGGGAGTCCCCTTCAGCCACAATAAACACCAGATCCTTGTGCACTGCTGCATGCATGCGGCCTGCGAAGGGTAGTACATAGGGCTTCACGTGACACTTGTCTGTCTCTGTGTCAAAGCACTGGATAAGTCGGGAAGGTTTGGTAAAGAAGTCCAGGTCATTCTCCTCTCCCCCTAGTAAGTAGATGATTCCGTTGAGATTGGCACCAGCGGCCCCTGACACAGCCACCTCTAGCTGAGTTGTCTCTGTCCATACGTTATCACCTACCCGATAATAGATGACTGCATTTGAGAGGGTATCCTGCAGTGTCTTGCCACCCAGTGAATATATGGCATCTTTCCCAGGCACAGACACCAGGGTGTGTTGGAGCCGGTCTCGGGGCAAAGGTGCACACCACTCCCAGTCAACGGTGGCATTGTTGCACTTCCACATGCGCCTTGGGATGGAACCTCCCACCACATATAAGTCTCCACCATGCTTGCAGGCTGCAGTGATCTGGTGGCACAAGCTGTTTTGGCCACTTACACTGATGGAGTCATCTTCAGCACAGTGTAAGGACACAGCTAACGAGTGGGTACGGGATGACTCTTTTCCAATAAGGTAAATGTGCACATTCTCCCCAATTTCCTGTTGCCAAAATCAAAATTATAATGACATGTCAGTTCAATGAGACAAGTCCTGAGCCTCTCACTCATATCCTTTTGTAACCTACTCCCCGCCTCCAATCACCATTGGCTTTCCTGACTCCTCTAATTACTCTCTTTCAGGCATTTGATACTGAGGTAGAGAATCTGTTATGCCACTCACTCTTGCAGCTTTTAAAAAACTATCATAAATTGTGCTTCAGACAAAAGATTATTAACCAAATGATGAAAGTAGTTCACTTGAGGAGCTTTTGAAGCTCATAGATTGGTGGCTTCTGGGATCTCCTCTCCCTATCATAGCAACTTCAAGCAATAGACAATTTATTCAATATCATGAAAGATTCCAGGCCAGGTGATGGCTGAAATGTTTGGAGATTTAAGTGCCCAATTCTGTTTGTTTGTTTGTTTTTTGATACTGGAGATTGAACCCAAAGGCACTTCACCACTAAGCTCTATCTTCAGCACCCCTCCCCCCTTTTTAAATGGGGTCTTGCTAAGTTGCTGAGGCTGGCCTCAAACTTGTGATCCTCCTGACTCAGCCTCCCTAGTTGCCAGGATTATAGGTGTGTGCCATGGTACCTGGCTGGTGCCCCAATTCTTAAGAAATCTGCCTTACCTTCAAGCTAGTCCTAAGTGACTCTGCAAAAGCCTCTCTTTCTTCTTTATTAAAATTGATCCAGGCTTCTATTGCTTCTGTTGGGTTCTGGGAACATGGAACACCATCTGTAAGAGGCAAAGGAAAAGCATGGTCAATAACAGTCTGACAATTTGAAACAGAAATTCAGAGCAAGGGACTTTAAAGATGTGATCCAGTTTATTTGTCCAACACTGTGTGTACGTATGTGTACACGTACATATGTGTGAAATTAAACTGACAATTGCCTTGCCTTTTTTTGCAGTGCTGGGAATCAAACCCAGGACTACACTCATGCTAGTCAAGAGCCCACCATTGACCTACACTCCCAGACCTTTGCCTCATTTTTAAAAATTAAAATGGTTGGCTTGATAAGCTCCTATTTGCCATGGAAGCAACCTACGAGTTGTGAGGGTGAAGCCCTCACACCAAAAGTGTGATTTTATCTCAGTTGCAGGGTCAGGACTTTTACTAAAAAAGTTTATCTTAGATTTCTTGGTTCATCATCAATTTACTTAGAAAACTAGTCTCACAGGCATGTGCAAAGTACAGGAGAGATGAGAACACTTAAGCACAGAACAGATTTCCCACCTTTAATGGGAAAGTGCTGCTTCTCTCAGGCACTGTCTCTAATTGGGGCCACACTGATTCTCAACTTCAATCTACATTCCTCCCGGGGATAATAATATAAATTAAGAGCAGAAAGTTTGAGAGTTCCTTTGTCTTGAACTAGAGCAATCTGAACATCATACCCAAGTAACTGGGTATGATGTGCCCCCTCCCTATACTTACCTGAGATGATATCAGTGAGTAGATGGTGGGGCAAATGGAGAAATTCCTCTGTGCTCTGCAGCTGGGCCAGGTGAGTCTTGGCACAGTGCTTGGCTGCAGTGTAGAGCTCAGGATCACTGTGCCGATCTGCCAGCCACATCACCTGAAGGCAATTTCCCACTTGCACTGTGCGGGCCAAAAACCGAGAACATTCCTCAAAGAGAGATGTCAGCTGATACATGTCTGACACCTCATAAATTTCCTGCAGCTCATCAGCTCGAAGTTTCACAGTCCCATGGTAGATGTAATCAACTAGGAGCTGGAAAACTGACTCACTGACGTCCTGCAACACAATCACCCGGTTGTGAGCCTCCTTCAGATTGGAAGTGAACATGGACCGGAAAAAGCAGCTCTGAGCTGAGAGGACCAGCCGGTGCAGCTGAAACTCCCGGCCTTCCACTGAAATGGTGACATCAGCAAACAGCTCCTCTTCTAGACATAGTTTCATGATGCCTTGAGCCACCCGTCCTGAATGGGACCGATCTTTGAAAGTGTAGTTCACAAAATAGTTCTCATCCATGGATGCTCCAGGCTCCTCTGGTGATTCCATGGTAGCCAACTTCTCTCTCTGTGAGCTGTCTGCAAAGCAACCTACCTTAAGTAACTTGGGGAAATCACACCCTAGTCTGTGAACCCAATTATTCCACTCAGAGAGGGAAAAGGAAAAACTGAAAGCAAAGGGAGTCCAGACTGGCCTTAGTCCATACTGGCCTCTCCTTCAACCAAAGCTGGGTTCATTTTAATCTGTGGTGCCCTTCCCCTGATGAAATCAATAAAAGCTCAAACTTCTGATGTTTTGTCTGAGAGAACACTGACTATTCCTCTCCATAATGTAACAGAAGACTTGGGATTTAGGTTAACACATGAAAGCAAGGGTCTGGAGAAAGCTTATGATCTCAAACCCCTTAATATCTAAATACCATGGGCATAAAATTAGTAAGAGGATGCAGAACCAGGTTGAGGGGAAGGAGAAAAAAAAAAAACAAAAACAAAAAAACCCCGCCACGTCCTTGGGGCTAGTTTCCCTCGTCCCCTGCACATGGAGTTCAGACACTCCTACATGAGGCTTGGCCTGGGACACTCATCAGCCTCACTTTTTCTCTTTTCTGGGTTTCTGTTCCTCCTTTACCCGCTCGCCCTAATGAATCTCTAAAGCTTTGTCCCAGAGCTTGAGACAGAGCCCAGCTGTCCCCAACTGGGGCACGAGGACGCCCATGCCCAGTGTTGTGTCTGTTCCACCAGGAGTCGCCTGGGAAACGGTCGCTAGGGAAACTGTTCTCCCCACCCCCGGACCCCCACCCGCCCGCCCTCTCTCCTCAAAAGCTTGGCCCGGGGAGCGGGGGAGGGGTATGGAAGGTAGAACTCAGGATAACCATCCCTTCTCCTCTCACCAGTCCGGTTCTTCAGCGTCTTCGCCGTGTCTCCAGTTTCTGCCTCAGCGGACTAGGGTTAGGTTCACCTCACGGTTTCCCCACTAGCCGGTCTTGTTTTCTCACCTGCGTTCCCTCCTTTCATCCCGGAGCCCGGAACCCCTGCTTCCGACCCCACGACCGCCCGGAAGAAGATTTGTTGCACATTTCCGCTTCCGTTCCGTGCCCTTGGGGTTCCGTGTCCTAAAAGCCCTTCCCTTGGCAGCCTGGTTTGCATCCGAGGAACATGGCGGCCGTGGCGGCCAGGGTCTGGTGGCGGGGACTCTTGGGGGCTTCAGCGGTGGCCAGGGGTGAGCAGGGGGCAGCAGGCTGAGGCCAGGGTCAGAAGTAGTGGAGCCTCCAGCACAAAGAACTTCTCAAGCCTCACCCTACGCGTCTGTGCCTTTTATCTCCCTGTGCAGGGGCTGGACGACCGTCGGTGCTGTTGCAGCGGGTGAGGAGGGAGAGCGCCTCGGCCGACACGCGCCGTGAGTATGTGCGGGCAGCGCTTTTCTCCAGACTGTTAGCGGGTCCCTTCGTATCCTTGGTCAGATACTTGTCCTTGCCTAGGATGTCCTTCTGTGTTCTCCTGGCAAATCTCTGCTTGTCCTTGGAGACCTGATTGCCATGGTTTCTAACCGACAGGCAGAATCGAGCTCTCCCTGTGCTATAGACCTGTTAGTGGCCTTCCTCCTTTGTCCGTTTTCAGGATCCTCTTTCCTCTGATTAAGTTGACATTCTTTGAAGGCAGAAGATCTAACTTTTGGACCTCAGAGCCCAGTAGCAACAACAGCTTTCAAGTTAATTGGGCGCTCACTGCGTATCAGGCACCTTACCAAGCCTTTATGAATAATGTTATTTGGTCCTCACAACAGCTTTATGAGGTAGACTGTATTTAACTGAACATATTTTATGAATCAGGAAACAGTCCAGGTAACTAAATTGCCCAGGATCTGGGGCTAGAAATGTATCTCGGTGGTAGAGCACCTGTCCAGCATGCCCAAGGACTTTGGTTGGATCCCCATCATCTCAAGATAAACAAGTAAATAAATAAAACATTTGTTCAGAGTCACAGAGAAAGTTGGTCTGCCTGCCGCCAAAGGCACCGTAACCATTCTCTCCAGTCTATGCTGGGTGAGTGCCCAGTGATTAGGTTTGCATGAATGAGTATTTGTAAATTATGTTAGTCAATATAAGCAGACTGGGAAATAGAAGACCTAACTTTTCTGGTTTAGGTCTAGGTTTTCTTACTGATGCACACACCAAAAAGGAAGATGGGGTTCACAAGATAATCTGTGAGGGCTCTTTAGTCAGTCCTGAAGCTCTTAGCATGAGAATCTGGAGTAAGCTAAGGGCCAAGAAGATAAAGAGAAGCAAATGTGTGGTTCCTGTCCTTGAAGAGTTTCTAGTCTGGTAGGACAGCTGACACTGTGCTGTGTTTGCAGAAGTATAGAAAGGGAAGAGCATGGAATAGTTTCAAGAAGTGGCAAACACCACAGTTGCAGTAATAAGTCTTTAGTGTATTATGTAGGTGAGGTGGCATCTTTCTCCAATTTTTCATTATTTCCTATACCCTGGAAGAAGAACTCTCCACCTACACCTTTTTTTTCTTTTTTTTGGTGTATGGGGGGGTAGTACAGGGATTGAACCCAGGAGCATTTAACCACTGAGTCACAAACCCAGCCCTTTTTATTTTTTATTTTGAGACACTAAGTTGCCAAGGCTAGCCTTGAACTTGGCAATTCTCCTGCCTCAACCTCCTAAACCACTGGGATTATAGACCCGTGTTATCACACCCAGCTCATGTGCACCTTCCTGTAGAGAGTCCTGCTGAAAGATGACACCCTTTATAAACCCAAGAGAATAGATGCAGAGCTGGTTGCTGCCTTCTTCACTCTGTTAAATGCGTCTTTTCCTTCCAGCCACAGTCAGACCACAGAACGATGTGGTCCACAAACAGCTCTCAGCTTTTGGAGAGTATGTAGCTGAAATCCTGCCCAAGTATGTCCAACAAGTTCAGGTAATATTCACTACAGTTATTTGGGTTTGGGTCAAGAAAGAATCATGTTTTTAGGGCACATGGGAATGAGTAGCCTAGTTTCAAAGAAACCATAGATTTCTCCATCCCTAACTTGAGCTTCCTTCTCTATTTTAAGCTAAGTGATTCCAACTGAAGTTAGCTGCTTCCTCTGTAGATATTTCCTTTTTCTTTCCTCCCTTTTTTGTCTGTAGGTGACCTGCTTCAATGAGTTAGAGATCTGTATCCATCCTGATGGAGTCATCCCAGTGCTGACTTTCCTCAGGGATCATACCAATGCACAGTTCAAATCCTTGGCTGACCTGACAGCAGTGGATGTACCAACTCGGCAAAATCGTTTTGAGGTCAGTCAGGAAATTTGAGAAGTTTTGGGGGAATAAGGGTGAGAAAGGGACAGAGTCAGGCATAGTGGTGTCCTATAATCCCATCAGCTCAGGAGGCTGAGGCAGAAAGATCTCAAGGTCAAAGCCAGCCTCAGCAACTTAGCAAGACACTATCCCAAAATAAAAAAATAAAAATAACTGGGAATGTAGCTCCTGTAGTTGTAAAATGCCCCTAGGTTCAATCCAGAAAAAAAGAAAGGGGACATAATATTTTCAGGGTGACAGCTACCAATGGGAACCATAGTCTCTCGAGTTTCAGTTTGGTTCATTCAGTAGAACACAGCAGTTAAACCAGGGCTTTAGAGTCAGGTAGACCTTAAGTATGAATCTTGGCTCTGTCATCACTTGACTTTGTGACCTCAAACATACTGTTTATTTTAGACAAAGTCTCATTTTGTTGCCCAGACTGATCTTAAACTCTGGTTGAAGTGATTCTTCCACCACAGCCTCCTGAGTAGCTGGAACTATAAGCATACACCCTGGTACCCACTCTATTTGATTTTGTGTGTGTTGTGTGCTTTAATTTTTTTCTTTTTTTTTGTACTAGGGAGTAAATTCACTAGCCACATCCCCAGCCCTTTTTATTTATTATTTAGAGACAAGGTCTTGCTAAGTTACTCAGGGCCTCACCAAGTTACTGAGGCTGTCTTTGAACTTGCAATTCCCTGCCTTAGCCTCCTGGGCCACTGGGATTACAGGTGTGCACCACCATGTCCAGTGCTTTAGTTTTCTCATCTTTGAAATAAGTGTAGGTGATGGTGGGGCAGGTCTGCAGGCACTGCTGAAGCCATAGAAAAGAAAACCTTTAATGCTTCCAGCAATTTCAGATGTCAAAAACATTCCCTGAACACTGGACTTGATATTATATGGTTCATTAGGATCTGTTATGGCTGACCTTGGACATTTTTTAACTAGTAAGATTAGAAGATGTGAGGGCTGGGGTTATGGCTCAGTGGTAGAGCACTTGCCTCGCATGCATGAGGCATTGGGATTGATCCTCAGCACCAAATAAATAAATGGTGTTCATCTACAACTATATATATATATATATTTTTTTTTTTTTTAAGAAGATGTGATATTAGATAAGGAGGATTTATCTTAGTGATTTCAGGATGCTGATAAGTATAATTTCTTATAGCAAGGAACCCAGTAGAGAATTATCAGAAAGGCAATTAAAAAAGAAGAGCCAGTTGGGGCATAGTGGCGCATGCCTATTATTCCAGCAGCTCAGGGAGGCTTAGACAGGAGGATAGCAAGTTCAAAGCCAGCTTCAGCAAAAGCAAGGCACTAGGCAACTCAGTGAGACCGTGTCTCTAAAAAAAATACAAAATAGGGCTGGAGATGTGGTTCATTGTGTCTCTGCATTCAATACCCAGTACCAATAAATAAATAAATAAGAACCAGGCTTGGTGATAAATGCTTGTAATACAAGCTACTCAAGAAACTGAGTCAAAAGGATCACAAGTTCAAAGCCAGCCTAGGAAACTGAGTAAAACCCTGCCTCAAAATAAAAAAGAGCTGGGAATGTAACTTATTAGTGGAGTGCTTGCCTAGCAAGTGCATGGCCCTGGATTCAATCTCTAGTACTGCCAAAAAAGTTGTTTGTATCATGTCTGGTGGTTGTCAGGATCAAATGAGATGGTGTAGGTGACTTATTAGCACACAAATTCTCAATACACTTAACAATTAGTATTTCTATTTATCTACTATGTGCCAGACCCTGGAAAAGAGAAAGAACATCTAGTATCTATCCTCCACACCTAGCAAAAGGTTTGTAACTTAAAGTAGTAATCTGTAGTACATAGGATGGTAGAGGGATACTTTAGAAACAGGTGGGGCACTGTCTGAAAGGCTTCTTTCAAGAAGATATTTATGCTGAATCTTAACAGATGAGAAGAATACCAGAAATTAGCCTTGTGAGGATTTGGGGCAGGTAGAGCAGAGTGATCTTCCAAACAAAGAGTAGCACAAGCAAAGACAGGCATGCTGACATGCCTAGCCACACTATGGCCGTGCCTTTGCAAGTTGTTGTAAGCATAGGGACATCTTGACGTTTTGAACTTCAAACAGAAAGCAGGGTCACAGGTGAAACCCTAACCTACCCTGAATCCTTATAGCTAATGTTTACCCAGAGACTCTCATCTGAGACTCCTCAAACTGTGCCCTTCTTCATCCTCTAGTTCCCTCTGTTCTCCCTAGATTGTCTACAATCTGCTGTCTCTGCGCTTCAATTCACGGATCCGTGTGAAGACCTATACAGATGAGCTGACACCAATTGAGTCCACAGTCTCTGTGTATAAGGCAGCCAACTGGTATGAGAGGGAGGTGAGTTGGTGGATATGATGGGACTTGCCTCTGGGCCAGAGTTGCTGAATTGGTTGAAACTTGGGCTGTAATGTAGCTCCTTCCCCCCTATTGTAGGCCCTGTGGACTGGTTGCCTGAGAGCCTATTTTTTTTCTAGATCTGGGACATGTTTGGTGTCTTTTTTGCTAACCACCCTGACCTAAGAAGGATCCTGACAGATTATGGCTTTGAGGGACATCCTTTCCGGAAAGACTTCCCACTGTCTGGTTATGTTGAGGTAAGAGCCTTGAAATTGGGGTGCTAGCCTTAGGGAGGGACTCACAGGGAATAGAGGAGATGGCACGATCTGTGGGGGTGGGCTCTGGATTCAAATCCTAGCTTCATTTTTGTAATCTGAGGCAAGGTACTTAATTTAATTAAGGTTCTATTTTCTGTACAGTAGGGACAATAATAGCTTAAATGATGTATGTGTGAAGTTGGGTGTTTTAAGTGTGCTAAATATCAGTTGATGCTAGCTATTATTATAATAATCATTTTAATGATGAAAGCAGCCTTCAGAACAATCTGGCCAGGCACAGTGGTGCATGCCTGTAATCCCAACAGTTTGGGAGGCTGAGTCAGGAGTTCTAAGCCAACTTCAGCAAAAGCAAGGCACTAACAACTCAGTGAGACCATGTCTTTAAGTAAAATACAAAATAGGGCTGGGGATATGGCTCGGTGATTGAGTGCGTCCCGTGTTCAACCCCTGGTACCCCCCCGCAAATAAAAAAGAACAGTCTGCCCCCAACTCCTGAAAGTAGAGGATTATTTTTCCTTGCCCTAGATTTTCAATAAGGCAGGGAAGATGCTAAATGTCTAATCCTCACAAACAGCCACCAAACTGGGCACAGTGGCACACACCTGTAATCCCAGCAATTCAGGAGGCTGAAGTAAAAGGATCAAGAATTCAAAGCCAGCCTCAACAAATTAGTGAGATGTTATCTCAAAATTAAAAAATAAAAAGGGCTGGGGATGTGGCTCAGAAGTTAAGTGCCTCTGGGTTCAATCCCTGTTACCAAGAAAAAAAAAAAAAATGAATAGCCACTGAGGCAGGACCAGTAATATGTCACTACAAGAGTCTTATAAAGAATTCCAGTGGGCTGGGGTTGTGACTTAATGATAGAGTGCCTAGCATGTGTGAGGCACTAGGTTCAATCCTCAGCGTTCTACATAAAAATAAAGTGTTGTGTCTATCTATAACAAAAAGTACTTAAAAAATAAATTTTTTTTTCCAGTGGCACTGCTGATTGTCTATTAGCAGGAAGGTAGCCTTAAAAAAAAAAAAAAAAAACCACATTTTATAGCAAGGTAGCTTTTTTAGAAATGTTAATTACAAGCATGAGCCAATATGCCTCTCGTTTATCTTCAGACTTTTTTTTTTTTTTTTGGTCCCAGGGACTTAACCACTGAGCCACATCCCCAGCCCTTTTTTGTATTTTATTTAGAGACAGAGTCTTACTGATTTGTTTAGGGTCTTGCTAAGTTACTAAAGCTAGCTTTGAACTTGCGATCCTCCTGCTTCAGCCTCCTAAGCTGATGCATTACAATCCTGCACAACCACTCTTGGCTCTGAGATACTGACAGTGGAAATACCAAGGCCAGAAGGCTTGAAGTTGTGTCTATCAGTTTACGTTTACTCTTTTCAGCCACCAGCTGCTTCCAATCCTGGACAAATGCTTTCCATTATCTTATGAGAATGGATGAGCAGAATCAGTTCTAGAAAAGGGTTCAGAGTTCACACTGTGGTGGGGCAGGCAACAGGGGAGTCTGAATGTTGCTGAAGTGCATGAGTGGTAGGAGACCATCTGGGAATTCCACTTACCAGGTTGTTGGAGTGTGACGCATCGTGACAGGTCACACAAATATGTATGGAGACTTGTTGACAAAAAAGGCTAGAATAGGAGTCAAGGACAGAGAATGATGATAGGCTGGGGGAATCGCCCATGGCCCGTGAAAGTGTGCTCCTTAGTGGCCATGACAAGATGTTCTTCAGTACTTAGTCCTGTCTTTTGTTCCTGCAGTTACGCTATGATGATGAAGTAAAGCGGGTGGTGGCTGAGCCTGTGGAGTTGGCCCAAGAGTTCCGCAAGTTTGACCTGAACAGCCCCTGGGAGGCTTTCCCTGCCTATCGTCAGCCTCCTGAGAATCTCAAGCTTGAAGCCGGAGGCAAGAAGCCTGAAGCCAAATAGCTCCAGGGAAGGCTTATGAATTAAGCAGAGTGTCTTATCTATGATTGTTTGTGTAAATAAATTCCTACTAAGACTCCACACTTCTTGTGTGCTAATAATGGGTAGAGCTACACTTTGACTCTTTGACTCAGGTAAAGGCGGGTGCAGGCAAAGGTGTTTCTCTGCTCCCTTAGAATGTACCAAAGCTGCAAGTCTATTTTTTTGTTTGTTTGTTTGTTTGTTTTTGGTGGGGGGTGGGTATCAGGGATTGAATTGAGCCACATCCCCAACCCTATTTTGCATTTTATTTAGAAACAGGGTCTCACTGAGTTGCTCAGCACTTCACTTTTGCTGAGGCTGGCTTTGAACTCGCCATCTTCCTACCTTAGCCTCCCAAGCCATTGGGATTACAGGCATGCACCACCACACTTGGCACTGTTTTGGTTTTCTTTGTTGTTTGTTTTTTTGTTTTTGAGTAGTCCAGATTGAACCCAGGGGCATTTTTCCACTGAACTACATCCCCAAACCATTTTTTTTTTTTAATTGTGAGACTGGCTTCAAATTTATGATCCTCCTATCTCAGACTCCCAAGTCACTGGGATTATAGACATGTAACACCTCCCACAGCCTACAAGTGTATTTTAATGGGAGTAAATAGTGGTGTTGCAGATACTGTCACCTGCAGGCCTGTAATGTACTTCTGAGAGGGATTCTGACTAATTCAAAGTGCTCACATTCCAGTGAGTTCAGGATCTCTTTGGTGTGGCATCTAGTGAGAACTGGAGGGTCTCAATAACTGTTGGAGTAAGCCTCTAATGCAGTAAGCCTCTCATGGTGGCATCTGATGGATTCCTGGGTAGAACCAAGGAATCTCCATTCTACTCTCCTCCCACCCACACTTCCACAGGGTGACATGAGCCAATAGTCAAAGCTTGAAAGAACACCTTAGCTCATTTTTGAGCCTTGAATCTTGTATTCTCTCTAGCCTGATAGCTTGTCATTCTTGAGCTAGAGGAATCTGCCTAGTTTCTGGCCTGAACCAAGACTGGAGCCTTGAAGAGACTCTAGGACTACGGCAAAACCGTTAAGGAGTGGCAGATTTGTCTGTCAGGAGACAGTACTCGCTTCCCGCTGGTCTAGGGTCTCTTCAACCTGAATGCCTGAAATGAGAGCACTAGGCTCTGCCTTCTACGTGGCCGCGGCCCACCCAGCATGCAGCTGGAGTACTGGGCTCTGCAGCTGATGCTCTTGGCACCCAAGCAGCTCCCTAGAGGCGGAGTTGGACTGGGTGTCAGGGGCTGGCATCCTGTCAGTAGCAGGATGGTTTTTTTTTTTTAATATTTTTTAAATTTTTTAATTTTCGGCGGACACAACATCTTTGTTGGTATGTGGTGCTGAGGATCGAACCCGGGCCGCACGCATGCCAGGCGAGCGCGCTACCGCTTGAGCCACATCCCCAGCCCCCGTAGCAGGATGTTTCAATGGTGGGGACAGATAGTAAGGTAGCATTACTGCCTGAGATCTTTCCTCCCGCTTTGGAAAGTCAAGCCAGTTTGCTACCAAGCCCCTTTTTCTGTTAACTAAGCATCCCACCCATTAGGCAGGAACAGGCTGCTACTGCCAAAACCACAGATTCCCATTTCTGGAGGGTGGAAAGGGCCCAAGGAGGTGATGGAGGCCACAAGCCAGTCCCTCCCTATTCTGCATTGAAGACTGACATGCGTAACAGAATGCTGGAGCAGCCTGCAGTGGAAAGTTAAGAGCTGTGGTATGTGGCAGGCAAATGAGGGAGCACAAAACTACTAGGAAGAGTGAGACTCAGAGGATGAGGTGCAGCATGGCCAGGACACCGCAGTTACTGGCTTATCTGGTGGTAGCCATTTGCCTCTACCCTGGAGCAACAACAACCCAGCACCATGCAGGTACAGGGGCCTCAGGGTGGGTGGATAGGAGCCAAGAAAGGCTACTGGCAGACAGCAGTTTCTGCTGGCTCCAATTGATCCTCACAGGGCAAAGGATCTGTGGGACTGAAGTGTATGCTACAGTGGGTAATGGTGTGGACCCCACTTAATGCTGGCCTGAGTCACAGTTGGGCCCTGGGCTTATTTCAGCTGATGTCCAAAGCAAGGTCTCTTGATGTGTTCTGGGTTTGGGACAATCACTGCTAATGATACACACTTCATGATACAGGATGGAGGAAAATTAACAATCATCCTGTCCTGCCCAGTTCTCTGCCTTACACACAATGCACTACTGAGGAGAAGCAAGGAAAGAGTAGCCCCCTCCAAAAAGTCCTTATCTTGCTGGGCACAAAGCTGCATGCATATAATTCCAGCTACTCCAAAGGCTGAGGTAGGAGGATCACAAATTCCAAGACGGCTTCAGCAACTTAGCAAGACCCTGTCTCAATTTTTTTAAAAAGGCCTAAGAGTATAGCTGAGTGGCAGAGCACTTACCTTGTACATGCAAGGCTCTGGGTTCAGTCCCCAGCATTGCAAAAGGAAAAGAGGTCCTTATCCTTTGCAGAGGGTCATTGGCAGTGGTTTAGGTCACTGATGACTATAGGGAGGGAAAAAGGGAGGAAGTGATCTGTTGATGTGGAGCTCTTTACCAAGGGAATTGTGCAAGTTAAAGGAGGAGTCCTGGGTATTTGCTGACCCTTTGGTATAACTTGGTATGACACCATGCCTGGAAGGATGAATGCCAGTGTGTATGTGGGATGGGGGAGGGGAGCATGAGATGGCATTCCTACACTTTAGTAGACAGAAGATCCAGGAGGGACCCCTATGAGGCAGCTGAAGGGCACTTCTGGGACTCTGGGGTGTTCAGGGTAGAATATGACAAGGGCCTGACTCCTCTCTGCTGCCCCAGGGCAGCCCGAGGACAGCGCCAGCGTGGGAGGTGGCCTGCAGGACCCAGAGGACCCCGAAGTGATGTTTGAGGTCATTATTCCCAGCCTGGGTTGTGGGGGTGGGAATTTCCACAAGTCCCTAAGCTTAGGGCTGGGAAGGGGAATATCAGGGTGTGCCTGCCGGGGGTGGGGGACAACCTGGCATGAGTTCTACTGCCTGCTTATGCTCCCTGCCCGGCTCCCCAGGCTTCAGCCCATCCCTTAAATAGCTCCCCTTGCAGCTGCTCTGGGCTGGGCTGGAGCTGGATGTCATGGGGCAGCTGTACATCCAGGATGAAGAACTAGCATCCACACGTCCAGGTCGCCGACTCAGGCTCCTCCTGCAGCACCGAGTACCCAGTGACTTGGAGGGTGCTGAGCAGCAGCTGAAACAGCTCCAGGACCTGCGGAAGGGGCCTCCTCTTAGTCCTTGGGACTTTGAACATCTGCTCCTCACAGGCCTATCCTGTGTCTACCGGCTCCATGCTGCTAGTGAGGCTGAAGAAAGGGGTCGCTGGGCCCAGGTCTTCTCCCTCCTGGCCCAGGAAACACTCTGGGACCTGTGTAAGGATTTCTGCCCCCAGGGCCAGCCCCCTTGGCTGGGGCCCTGGGCCTCCATCCTTGGCCCCTTCCCCTGACCCTTCCTTTTTACCTGTCATTTTCCCCTCCTATTATGTCCCACCCCCCCACCCACCCCCCAAAGAAAACAAAAACAACAAAAAAAAAAACCTGAGCGCCAGACCCATCTTGGGAAAGGACTTCTATCTGGCACCTGTTTTTTCCTACTCAGATTTATGGGCTGGACTTGCACCCTGACTCCCCCCATTTCATGCTTACCTCTACCCTTTCTTGTTCCATAGACTTTGATAGGGGTAAGAGCCCAAGGCATGGGAGGGGCAGCAGGCACACAGCTAAAGGCAGGACTTGTGGGCAGTACATGTGTTGGGGCCAGGATTGAGAAGTGTGTTTAAATGATGCTAAAAGGGGAACAGCTCTAACAGGTTCAGGTTAGAACCTCCAGCCTCCAATTCCTACCCTAACAGTCTGAGAGGTCCTGTGGAATCTACAGGTATCTGTATGCCCAGCACCCAGTCCTAATTTAGATAGTCCTCTCAAGCCTGATCAGGGCTCGCTCTAGAGTCCCTTGAACCTGCACGTTCCCCATCTGGATTAGGAGTCCAGGTTGGACTTCTTGAGTTCTGTCTGTTGGAGGAGTAGAGGGAAGCAGTGGAGGAACTTTAACTTCTTTGGAGAGAGGAAGGCAAATGTCCTTCCTCTGAGATGTTCATCTCAACAAATCTCAGATGAACATCTCAGAGGAAGGAATAAGGCTGGGAGAGGACTCACCCAAACCAGGGAGACTAGCTGATGCAGGCTGTGGTAGGTGTAGCTGGGATTCTGTGTATCTCTTATAAAAAACTCTGTTCTGGCTCCTGGAGCCTGAGTCATTCTGTTAGGTTATCTAAAGCAACCCTAAGGAAACCACCCTCTTTATCCTAGGAGGGCAGGAGGCAGAGCAATCAGGTGTCAAGCCCTCATCACATTCCCACACCCTACTGGAAGAAGGAACTTATGTTCCCTTTGAGTCCTGTGGCCTGGGGTGGGTAGTGGCATGCTGTCTCATCATGGAAAGGAATCAGATGGGCCCTAGGTCTAAGTCAAATGTGAGGTGTCAGGCGGAGTGACAGATTGGACAGGAACACGCATTAGATGAAATTTCCCACCTTCTCACCCTCCCAGGGCCTGATCCCCACCTCCGGCTGTGGGCTGCAGAATTCAGTGTTTTCCTGTCCCATTCCGAGGCAAAGCATCGCTTAAGACAGAGCGGACTCTTGGGCTGGCCGGCGCAGGCCCACTTTATTGGCAGAGTCCAGCCGCGCTGGGCAGGCCGTCATGCTCGCGCCGGTGGGGCGTTCGGGCCGCGGTCCGGCTCGGCATGCACGCCCCTTGGCCCTCCGGGGCTCCTCTGGGATCGGTCGGGGCTCAGAGCTCCGGAGGCCCGAGTCCCGGCGGGCCAGAGGGGGTGAGGTCGGGGTACACCAGGAAGCCGGAGAAGGTGATGTACTTGCCGTGGTTGCTGTAGGCACCGTAGCCATCATGGTCGTGGCTGAGCAGCCAGACCGCGTCGCCACGCCGCAGGGCCAGCATCACACTCTGGCTCTGCATCTCGCGGCGCCTCGACGCGCCATCGTCGTAGATCATGGCCTGCACCTCGTCGCGGTTCTTCATCAGCTTCACCGAGAGCGTCTTGCGCGGGAGCTTGCCCAGCGTGAAGGAGAAGTAGTAGGCGCCGGGCAGGCGGCAGCGGAACACGCCGGCCGCCGCGTCGAAGTCACCGCCAATGTTGACCAGCTCAGTGTCAAAGGTGAGCGGCCGGTGCCGCGGCCCAGGGCCCGCGTCCGAGCCCACCAGGCTGTGCGTGCGCGCCGCGGAGAAGGCAGAGCGTGGCTCGGGGGGCGCGGGCGGCCCGCGCGCAGGCGCGTCGGCATCAGCGTCGGCGTACACTAGGTAGCCGCTGAAGGTGGCGCCCGGCGCGCCGAGAGCATACTGCGGCGCGCCATGGAGCCGCAGCCACACCGTGTCGCCGTAGTCGAGCTGCAGCATGGCGCTCTGGCTGGCAGCGCGCCGAGCGCCTGGACGCCGCTGCTCGTCAAAGGCCAGAGCCTGCACCTCGTCGCGGTTGCGCACCAGCATCACCGACAGGCTCTTGTGCGGGGCTTTACCGGCAGTAAAGGAAAAGAAGTAGGCGCCGGGCACGCGGCAGCGGAACTGCCCGGTGGCTGCGTCGAAGTCGCCTCCGATGTTTACGTACACCTTGTCGAAGGTCACTGCCATCTCTGAAGTGCCCTCCAGGGGTGTTGTGCGTGCAGCCGAGAAGGCTGAGCGCAGCTCTGAGGAGCCTGGGTCAGCGGCCAGGCCCAGTGCCCAGCAGGCAACCGGGCTTAGCAGGCCCAGCAGGAGCAACAGCATGGCCCCTGGAGGAGAGGAGGGGAAGGAAAGGAGAGTTGGACAGCACTCACTTCCAAATATCCATGGGTTTTTTTCCTATCCCTGTCCTTGACCCAGAACTTGCCCTCTATTTTCCTACACAATGACTAGGATGGTGCTGGTGCTGCTTAAACTTTTTTTTTTTTTTAAAGAGAGAGAGAATTTTTTTTAATATTTATTTTTTAGTTTTTGGCAGACACAACATCTTTGTTTGTATGTGGTGCTGAGGTTCGAACCCGGGCCGCACGCATGCCAGGGAGCGTGCTACCGCTTGAGCCACATCCCCAGCCCGCTGCTTAAACTTTAATGTGTTCAGTGTCACCTGGAGGGCTTATTAAAACACAGGGCCAGGCATGATGATGCCCGCCTGTAGTCCTTCCTAGCTGCTCAGGTGACTAAGACAGGAGATCGCAAGTTCAAGGCCATCCTGAATAACTTACGAAGACCCTGTCTCAAAATTTTAAATAAATAAATAAATAAATGGAGGTCTGGGGATGTAGCTCAACGTACAGGGTTCAGTCTGCAGAACTGCAAGAGACAAACAAAAACAGCAACAACAATAATAAAAACTACACATAGTTGGGCCCTAGCCACATAGTTTATTCTGTAGATCTAGGATGGGGCCCGAAAATTTGTATGCTTAACAATTTCCCAGTTGATAGCCGTGTGTGGTGGTAAGTGCCTATAATCCCAGCCACTGGGGACACTGAGGCAGGAGGATCCCAAGTTCAAAGCCAGCCTCAGTAATTTAGTGGGACCCCAAGCAACTCAGCGAGACCCTGTCTGTAAATAAGATGCAAAAAAGTGGGGGCTAGGGATGTGGCTCAGTGGTTAAGCACCCCTGGGTTCAATCCCCAGTGCCTAGCCCCAAAATCTCCCTGGTGATGCTCATGAAGCTGGTCCAAGGACTGCATTTTCAGAACCACTAGACTTAGACCAGTGATTCTCCAAACCTCTCTTTTTTTTTTTGGGGGGGGGGTAAGCATGGAAACTCCTTTCTAAAGTGAAGTCTGGAACATATATACCACAGACAAGCAGAAATGCTGTGGTTGAAGAGGCCCACAGCATTGTCTGCTGGACTCACCCCTTTCCTTCCCTCTTGACACCCAGGACCCTGGTAACATAGGAGACAGGAGACACTGAGAAGAGTTTCTCTCAGACTCTAGTTCACTTCATTTTGTGTGGGTGTGGAAGTGGGGGGGTCTTCTCTGATCCTGGGCTTGCTCTTCACAGTGGGCACTGTCTCTCTCAGTGTCCTTCATAACAGTTACTATTTGAATGCTTTCTGGGAAGGAAGAGGAGTAACTGCCCTCTCTTTCCTGGCCTTTGACCCACTTAAGGGTCAGCCCTCACACAGGACCTCTGGGTTTCCTAGGAGTTCTCCCGGAATTGAGGAGGAGAAAGAAGCTGGGCTTTGAGGTAACTCCACCCTCATGAAATCTGAGTGAAAAAAAAAAGGCAACTCCTCTGCCTTGAGGCTGGACACTGGAGGAGAAGAGTCAGGGGTTGCTGGGGATACAGGAAGAGCAAAATTCCAGCAGGGCTTTGGTAGGACTGAAGTCAGTAGCTTTGTTCCTCAGTTGTGGTGGAACGGAGTAGACACACCTAAGTCTGGGCTGGGGTCTTGGCTCTACCACTAACACTGAAATCTCAGGCAAATTTCTTAACCTATCTAGGTATGGCTTCCTCTGTGTAAATGCTGAGAGAATGCTCTGAGATAGCGGGTGTGACCATGGTTTATAAAGAGCACTGCTACCCAGGTGTGCAGATGCTTCTGTGCTTAGTGGTAGGAAAAGCAATCTGATCAAGTTCTTGACATAAAGGGTTAAAGACTCAGTAACTGGTACCTAAGAGCTTAGGGAAGGAGTCATTCTCTGATAGTGGGATTCCTAGTAGGGTACAGGCTTTGGGACCCTGAAGTGGAGGCAAAGTGGTGAGATAAGCTGGGATGTGGGTTTCTCTATGAAATGCCCTGGGAGAGTATGTAGCTTTGTGACTCTTGGAGACATTGGCAGCCTGTTGAGGAAGGGTTACCATATGCAGCTATGGATGCTTCCTGCACCAGGATGCTCACTTGAGGTTTGGTGGAAGCTGGACTCTAGTCCACATTCCACTTGCCTAGCTGTCAGAGTGGCATCTGGGGTAAAGTATGTCTTCTTCTAATTCTTATAATAAAAGACCCCAAGCCACTGTCCTACTGTCTCCTTCCAGTGGAGGTATTTTTCCTAATTCTCAAGAAGGCACCCTATGGGTTATGTTACCCAGGAGAGGGCATTTATAGTGGTGAAGACTACACCTCACAAATGTCAGGTACATTCCCTTTTACAAAGCTCTTTTGGGCCACATTTTGGCCCAAGGTTATCCACGGAGCACTAAAGGAAGCCTTGAACAGAGGTTTTTTGTTTGTTTTGTTTTTGTCCCCCCTCCCCACTTCAAATTCAATGTACCTTCTTTTCCACCACTTTTCCCTCCTAAACACAGGTATTTCCAGCCAGCCTTTCCTTTGCGTCTTTTCTCTTTTTTTTTTTTTCCTCTCTTTTTTTTAACAGGAGACCAGGGGAATGAGAGTTGGGATCCAGTGTGAAGGATAACTACAAGCAAGCAAGCAAACAAAAAAAGCTCTCTAGCATTTTGTCTTCTTGGAGCTTGGGAGCAGCTTAACTCTCTCCCACCCTGACGCTTTCCCAGCAGGTCCTTCCGCAGGAGCGCCTGTCCAGCCATCTCCCTGCCAGCTCTGTAGCTCCCAACACCAAAGGGTCTTCCTGTGTGCCAGACACCGGCCTCTGTTTTACTCACCACCGCCCAATTCCCAAGTCTCCAGGTCCCATCCTTCTCTGAAAGCTCTCCCCCGAACATCCTTTCTTGAGGAGGCAGGGGTGGGGGGCAGGAGGGGGCGGGAGGGGGGGCTGTCAGGTGGGCGGCATGGCTCTAGAGAAGGAAATGGCTGTTCCTAGCTCTGTCCAGGTGAGGCTCAAAATAGACATCTTCAAAGAGAAAAACTGGAACGGAGCTGGGCAGACCCAGAGCCATGGAACCAACCGGGGAGGTGCAGCGATATCGGGTTGAGGACATGGCCAAACCCCTCTTCCCCCAAGCCCTCACTCCCCAGCTAACCCGTATCTACAGCCCCGCTAGAACCTCCTCGCCATCTACGTTGAAAGCCCCTCATCCTCCCAAGAAGAGCATTTCCACTTTCACGGGAGCAGCCAATTAGTCTTTACCCATGGAGGAAAAATCACCCAGAAAGGGGTACCCCAAACCCTCTCTCCCCGAGTCCTCCCCCCGCCCATCGCCCTGGAGTGAAAGCCCTTAAGCCTCTTTGGGAAAAAGCGCCCAGGTCCTCAGTTCAAGGAAAAAGGACCCAGTGGCCCCACGCCTCCCGCTGCCCCCGTTTGCAATAAAAGCGAAACCTGGCTGGCTCCCCACCCCCCCACCCTCCGCCTCCTCCAAGATGCCCTCACCTGGCTAGCGGCGACCGGGATGGTTCTGTCCGAGCCCGCGATGGAGCTCCGGCTCCGCGCTCCAGGCGGGCGCCTGGGCTGTGCACTGACCGCCTGCGCTGCGGTGGAGCTGGGCCTGCCCGGGGCGGCGGGGGCTCAGGCCGCGAGGCGGCGGCGGGCGGGACGCGGGTTCCCCGGACCCGGAGGCGTGAGGGATAGAGGACAGTCAAAGAGGGAGACGATCGGGCGGAGGGGCGGAAAGACAGGGAAGAGGCGGGAAGGGGGACGGGGAGGGAGGGGCGCGCCGAGAGGAGGGGAGCGAGCAGCAGGGCCTGGGGCACCGCACGGAGCCTGCGCCGAGCGAGAGACCCTTCCTCACTCGTATCCTTAGCGCTTCATCCTCTGGGTCTAGAGAGCAGGCATCATTAATCCAATTTAGCAGATGGGGAAACTGAGGCCCGAGGCAGAGGCCACACTGGAGGTGGCCCACATACTCTACAGACTAGCTTCCTCCTGGTTTGGTGGGAGAAGACTGGAGCAGGAGTCAGAGACTGGGCTAGGCTTTGGGCTGCAAGGACGATGGAAGGTGAGATTTTAGCTGGGACAGATGTCCAGGCTGAGTGCCTTGAGGGAGAGGGGCTGAGGGAAGAGAAGGATAAATGGGACAATGTTACCAGTAAAAGAAGAGTTTAAAATGTCCTAGTTTTTCTCGCTCACCCCCAAGACTGAAAATGCCCACAAAGCATAGGAAGGAAGGAGGAAGACAAAGCCTGCAGATGTCTGCAGCCTGCATCCTTCTGGGGAGCTGGTGAAGGAGGAGGAGGGTCCTTGGGGCAGAACTGAATTTTCTGTTGAAAAAGGTTGAGAAGGACAGTGGGAGGGCTCAAAGGTTCTCTGCATGGAGAGGGACAAGGACACCCCGCCCAGCTGAGGCCAGGGCCTCAGGGTTGGCCACCTGCTTGAAAAGCAGGCTTATGGGGAGGGCACATGACAGGATAAGGGTAGGAAGAGCCTGGGTGTAGCAAGAGGGCTTCTGGCCACTCAGGCTCAGTGGGATTATTCCAATTCCCATTGCAAAGACATGCTCCAGCAAAACCAAGTAAGATTTCCTTGGTGAAAACCTACTTGTAACTGTATGCTTTATTTTCTTTTCTCCTTTTCTTGTCTCATTTCCCACTCCTCACCCTGCTTCTCTGAATTATCTCCTAAACAAACTAATCACACCCAAATCCTTGTCTCAGAATCTGCTTTTGAGGAAACCCAAACTAAGACAATACACAATAACTGTGAGCTTGACATTGTGTTAAGTGTTCTTCTCATCCATTGCCCTATTTAATTTTCTTAACACCTCCCCCCCCAAGTAGGTACCATTAAGCTAATTTTTCAAATGAATAAAAAGTTTTGTCAGGGATAGGATTCAAACACAGTTCTCTCTAGCTCCAAAACCCATTTCTTTTTCTTTCTTTCTTTTAAATTTTTCTTTAGTTATAGATGGACACGATATCTTTATTTTATTTATTTTTTAATATGGTGCTGAGGATCAAACCCAGTGCCTCACACATGCTAGGCAAGCGCACTACCACCAAGCTACAACCCCAGCCCTCCAAAACCCATTTTTTAATCACTAGGCTCTGCAGCCTCCCTTCTCTGATCCTCTCTGGGCCTTATTTTTTCATCTGTAAAACAAGGAATGACCTCTTGAAGGGAAGCAATGAACCCAGTTTCTCTTGCAGCTAAGCATGGTCTTTTATTTATTTGTTTATTTTTGGAATTGGGATTGAATCCAGGGGCACTTGACCACTGAGCCACATCCTCAGCTGTTTTTATTTTTTTATTTTGAGACAGGGTGTTGCTAAGTTGCTTAGGACCTCATTAAATTACTGAGGTTGACTCCTGTCTCAGCCTTTTGAGTCACTCGGATTACAGTCCTGCACCACCACACCTGGCAGAGAAAGTGCTTTTAAAGGGAACAACTCAGTTGGGAGACCCATTCTTTTTGCCCTCACTTCTCTTTTCCCTTTTTCTAGAATGTGGATATGAAAGCTGAAGCTCCATTTTCCACCTTGGGTCAGGAGACAACAATGAAGTCTTCTAATGCACAGTGCTAGGTAGGTGCTCTTGAAGAAGCTGAGATGAACAAGCCCCAGACCTTGCCCTTTGGAGCTGATCATTTAGTGAAGGCACTAGGGTTGGGCTGGGGTTGTGGCTCAGTGGTAGAGCACTCACCTAGCATGTGCGAGGCCCTGGGTTTCCTCCACAGCACTGTTTATAACTTTAAAATAATTATTTTAAAGGCAGTAGGATGTGGACATAAAGAACATATGGTGGCCCATACCTGTAATCCTAATGGCTCTGGAGCCTGAGGCAGGAGGATCACAGGTTCAAAGCCAGCACTCAACAACTTAGTGAGGCCCTGAGCAACTCTGTGAGACTGTGAGACACTGTCTCTACATAAAATTTTAAAAGAACTGGGGAGGGCTGGGGTTGTAGCTCAGTGGTAGAGCGCTTGCCTTGCACATGTGAGGCATTGGGTTTGATCGCCAGCACCACATAAAAATAAATAAACTAAAGACATGCTGTCGGGGCTGGGGATGTGGCTCAAGCGGTAGCGCGCTCGCCTGGCATGCGTGCGGCCCGGGTTCAATCCTCAGCACCACATACCAACAAAGATGTTGTGTCCGCCAAATACTAAAAAATAAATATTAAAATTCTCTCTCAAAAAAAAAATAAATAAAATAAAGACATGCTGTCCATCTACAACTACAAAAAAAAAAAAAAAGTGTGGCTCAGTGGTTAAGTGCCCTTGGGTTCAATCTCTGGTACTACAAAAAAAAAAAAAAAAAAAAAGCAAATAAAAAATCTGAAAAGGCATCATGCCAGTAGCAATAAGCCACAAAATACCAGGAGAGCTCAAAGAGGGTGCAGTTTCAGCTGGGGGAGATCAGGGAAAGTGGCAAAAATAGGCTATTTCTAAGTAATGAGTAGGGTTTTGACATGGGGAGATGGGGGTGGAGATGGAGGAGTGAGCGGGGTATAAGGTCCAATTAAAGGTAAGAATATGAAGAGAAATGCGGAGGTGGCATAGACAGGGACTTGGGGAGGGGCACTGTTCATGGCTCATTTCCTAAGAGAAGGGTTTGTGAAGGGAAGTTATGGCAGAGAATATGTGTGGAGTTTCAAAGCAAGCTAAAGAGCTTTTATCTTGCAGCAGAGAGAAAGCGATGCTCAGAGCTGTATTTTCAGATTACTCTGGTTGCAGATTAAAAGATAGAAGACTGAAGAAGAGAAGAGAAGAAGGCAGATCAAGGAGAAGACAATAAAAAATGTCCAAAGGAATCTGGACTCTGCAGGGACAGTCACAAAGAAAAAGAAGGGAGACTAAGAGATTTGGAGACTGTGACTGCACAAGCTCACAATTTAATTAGCCTCCTGGTTTGCCAGAGGATTACAGGGGAATTAGCAGAGCTCAGAGTCTAGGGACCTTGCTGAGAGTTGAGGTGAAGTTAATGAGAAAGACAACAACATGCCCCAGGGAGAAACGAAAGAGGAGGAATCTTTAGTCAAGCAGAGAAGCCAGCGGGAGAAACAGATGTCCAGGCAGAGTCTGCCTTCCCCAGAGATTCCAATCCTCCAGAAGAGCAGACGTTTTAGGCACCTGGGTCAGGCTCTTGGTCCCATTGCCCCAGGTTCTGATCCCTCTGGGCTCCTAATAAATGACCCAGGAGCGGAAGAGCTGGAAGTGGTTGTGAAGATCAAATTCCCAACTCTCCCTGGGCCCTTTTCTCAGCAGGGGTTAGAGGTCCTGACACCAGCCCTTCTAGAAGGCAAGCCTGAAATGTATCCCTCCAGTCCCTTCTGCAGCTGGATGGGGAGGTGACCTAGTCATGACTGCATGTGGCAAATTTAATCTTCCAAAGATTGTAATAGTATCTCCCATTTCTCCTTGCTCTTCTTACAGTGTGACCTTGCCATTCCCCATAAAGGTTAGGTTAGGTCATAAAAGGTGGTGCCACTTCTTTTGCCTGGATCTCTCTCTCCATACAGAAAATCCAGACCATACGGAAAGGCCCTGTGGAGATAGATGTTGAGGTCAACAACCCCAGTTAAATAATTTGCAAGTTCGGTTCAAAATGAAATTATGGGGATTCTTGTTCAAAAACTGAGTTTAGAAGGAGACAACACAGCATTAAATCAATCATGATAGCTGGTGAGTGTTCCCGGCATGTGTGAGGCCCTGGGTTAGATTCCCAGAACTAATTTCAAAAATGCAGTGCTGAGGGTGAAACCCAGGGCTTCTTGCATACTAAGCAAGCACTCTACCACTGAACCACACCATGGGGCCTAAGTGAGATGCCCAGTACATCTGTACAAGTTGCATGACCATGACACTGGGCCTGGCTCCAGCTGAGTCCCAGCATCATTGCCAGCAATGTGAAGGAAGAAGACTTCTCCAACGTGGAGAGCTCTGCGACAGCCATTGCCTTCTGATTCTGATGGGTGGATGGCAGTGGAGGGCTTGAATTACTTTGCCCATGTTTAGCTCAGGGAAGCCCCTGCCAGCAGGAGGAGTCCTGAGTGAGGGGGAGAGCTTGGCATGGAAGGTAATACACAATCCAGTTGAGTAATCTCTGGAGCAGGAGGGGGGGGACAGGGAGAGGACAGGAAGAGCATGAAATATATCTGGTAGTTTCTCATTGTCTCCTCAGATTTTCACTTTTATTTTTTTTTCACTTTTATTTTTTGCAGTGCTGGGGATTAAGCCCAGGACCTCACACATGCCTGGAAAGTGCTCTATCACTGAGCCACATCATTTAGCCCATACTCAGATTTTTAAGGAATATCTATAAATAAAACCACAGGTAAAGTGCAATGGGAAATAGGAAAGGAAATTCATCCTGAGTGGAGGGCGAGAAAGAGGAGCTACCTAAAGAAAGTTGTGAATGCTGTGCTGGACTTTGTCAGGCACAATAGAAGGACCAGGGGCAGGTGTCCTTAGGGAGGTAATACAGAATTTTGGTTAAGAGCTGAGGCTGCCATTGGAGTGCTCTGGTTTGAATCCCAGCTTCATCATTTATTGCATGATCTCAGTTTCCTCACATGTAAAACATAGATAATTAAAGGATCCATGCCTCATGGGTTTGTTACAAGCATTCATAGACATAATTGATACATGTGTTGGTTACTATTACTGTTTGGTATGTTTGAAAAATGTGTAGGACTGAGGATGTAGCTCAGTGGTAGAGCAGTTGTCCAGCATGTGAGTTCTTCAGTTCTATCCCAGTAACACACATACACACACATTCACAATACACACAAATGAATATAACGAGCTGTGTGATATTAATCTATAATGAAATAATCATTATTATAATGAAATACTTGAGGTAAGCACACTTTACAAAAAAAGAGGCTTATTTAAAATAACTTTTATTGATTTATTTTATTTATTTTCATGGGGTGCTGAGAATCAAATCCAGTACCTCAAACATGCTAGATGAGCTACAACCACTGAGATACAACCCCACCCGAGAGGCTTATTTTAGCTCATAGTTCAGCTAAAGGGTATGTGATATCAGCATCAGATCAGCTCATGGTACAGGGTATCACAATGGTGGGAGTAAGTGATCACATCAGAAATAGGAAGCCAGAGAATCATTCAGGGGTCCAGCTCTTTCATTATAACTTGTTTTCTCAAGAGCCACCTGTGAGAACTACCTTAATCCCTTTCAAGAAAATATTTATTTTTCTCTGTACAATTTTTTTTTCTTGTGGTACTGGAGTTCAAACCCAGGACCTTATGCATGCTAGGCAAGAACTCTGAGTTGTAACTGAGCTACATCCTCAGCCCCTTTCTTAAAAATTTCATTTTTTAAAAAATTTCATTTTAAGACATAGTTTTGCTAAGTTGCTGAGGCTGGGCTTGAACTTGCCATCCTCCTGCTTCAGCCTCCCAAGTAGCTGGAATTACAGGTGTGTATGCCACTGTGCCTGGCTCTGTGTAACTTTTTATATTTCCCAGACTTTGAATTTTGAATGTGTATTTATCACTTTCATTTGAAAATTAATTTAAGTATCAATAAAAACTATAATTCATTCAAATGTATCAAAAGAAGTGGATCAATTGAACAGAAAATAAAATATAGTATCAGATCCAAATACATACTGGAATTAGTAAAAGTCAGAGAGGAATAAAGATAAAAGACTTAATAGATTATATAGCGACAATGAAGTAGCCATCTGGAAAAAAACAAAGTTGGATCCATACATCACACCTTATCCAAAACAAATTCTGAAGAGATGGATCAAATATTTAATATAAAAATGAAACAACAACAACAGAACACCAAAAGAAATCAGGCAATTTAAAAAACATTTTAGAATAAGCACACCTGCAATCCCAGCAACTCAAGGCTAAGGCAGAAGCATTACAAGTTCAAGACCTGCCTCAGCAGCTTGGCAAGACCCTCAGAAACTAAGTGAGACACCATCTCAAAATAAAATAAATAAAAAGAGCTGTGGATGTAGCTCAGAGGTAGATCACCCCTGAATTCTACCCCTGGTACTCAAAACATATATAAAATAAAATAAATATATAAATAAAATAGAATAAGAAAGGATCTTAAATTATGACATAAAACAGAAATCATAAAAAAATTAATGGATTAATTTAACTACTACTTAAAAGGAGAATATATTTACATGATAAAATTGCCAGAAATAGCTGGGTGTAGTGGCGCATGCCTGTAATCCCAGAGGCTCAGTAGGCTGAGGCAGGAGGATCATGAGTTCAAAGCTATCCTCAGCAAAAGTGAGGCACTAAGCAACTCAGGGAGACCCTGTCTGTAAATAAAATAGAAAAGTAGGGTTGGGGATGTGGTTTAGTGGCTGGGTGCCTTTGAATTCAATCCCCAGCACCACCCCCAGAAAAAAATTGCCAGAAACAAATATAAGACAAACTACAACATGGAAAACATATCTGTAACTCATACCACAAACTGCAAATTTTTTTAATATATAAAGAGCTCTAACTAAAAAAGACAACTCAATAGAAAAATGGTACAAGATACATTTAATTAAAAAAAAAAGAGGGTCTGGGGTTGTGGCTCAGCAGTAGAGGACTCACCTACCACGTGCAAGGCGCTGGTTTTGATCCTCAGCACCACACACAAATAAATAAATAAAGGTTAAAAAAAGAAGAAAATAACTGTCAGAATAAGAAAATTACAATATTATCATTATTATTATTTTTTCACTTCACCAATTTTCAAAGATGAGTAAGATTTATAACATTCTACTGGTGAGGATGCACAGAAACAGTCATTAGTGGTTAACTGACTCGATTGGGCAATTGTATGCCACCTATTGAATTGAAAAATGTGTATGTCCTTCAATTTAGTGATTCAAAGATGTCCTTCAGATACATGCCCATGTGTTTAAAATTACATGTTACTAATTTTAGCATTGCTTATAATAGCAACTGGTTGTAATAGCAAAAAGGCATGTCATTCATTGCAGCATTGTCTGTAATAGTAAAATACTGAAAACAGCCTTTGCATCTAGCCATAGAGGGCCAATTATATGCATTATGATACATATATACAATAGCATATTATGCATCTTTTATAAAAGCATGAGGAATCACTTTATACCCTGAAATGAGATAATCTCTAAGATACACTGTTAGGTGGAAAAAATACCAAGGTGTATAATATGCAAGCATTTACATGAACAAGTAAAATGCTCATATGTATAGATTCCTCTAGAAGGATCTACTAGAAATTGTTAACAGCAGTTGCCTCTTGGGAAGGGGAATGATTATGGAAGACTTATTTTCACTGTTTTCCCCCTTTATACTCAAAATAAAAAGGGGTGGGGAGAAGCACTATCTGTTAAAGCAGCTGCTCTGTTCCTAGGGTTTCTATTCAACCTGAAATCATTTTTGCATGCAACACTGTCAAGCCAAATTTCTTTCATCCTGGGCTTATGCAGCTGATTTAAAAAAAAAAATCTAAATGCAGGTCTTTCCACTTATTTCTTTTAAATTTCATCCTGCTGGTTTCAGCCCACAGTTTTAAGTTATTTTAGAAGCTTGATTCTGACATTCAAATATTAGCTTTTCCCCCTAACAGTGACACTGTGTACAAACATGGTGAGCGTGAAGGCCATTGATGACGAGGGAACTGACCAAACAAGAGACTAGGAGCACGAACCTAAGATCTGTACTGACTGAACAGCCCACTGGAGTGCAGGGGCATAATAGTCAAATAGGCTATAAATCCACCCGACTGGGCAATCTCTGAGCTCGTTGTCTAGCTGTCCCCTCAATCATGAAGAATTCAATGTTACTTGGAAACAAGGAACTGTGGTCCAAGGAATTCTCCTGGATTTTAAAAAATACAGGTCTTTCCACTTATTTCTTTTAAATTACATCCTGCTGTTTTCAGCAACACAGAAAATAATAAATTCTAAACAATAATCATTGGCAGTATTTTCACCATATCTTGCTCTTTGTGAAAGTACTACTTCTTTTTCTAGGTCTTCTCAAACCCATAATTTGATATTGTATTCTAGAATAATTCGGGGGGTGGGGTGGGATTCTCCTCAAATGTACCCAGCAAGAGACTTGAGAATCTACCTTTTTATCCTGGATGTCAGGACATTTGCAATCAGTCAGCATTATGGCCCCTTTCCTTTTCACTCTGGCTTTCTCAACTCACTCACAAGGATTCCTGGATGTTCTCTCTAAAGAATTATCAACACCTTGGAATTTGCTGCTCATTTTGAAGGGCTAGGTGCTTAGGTCCTCAGCCAACTCCAGCTGGGTGGAATGCAGAGCCTTGAGTATACTAGGCAAGGGCTCTACCTCTGAGCTACACCCCTAGTCCAGGTTTTCTCTTATCTCTTCTATTCAAGGTTTCAGTTTCCTCTTTAAACCACATTTTAATTCTTTTCAGCTTAGCAATGTTTTTCCTTGGGGAAAAATTAAAAAAAGGGCTGAGTATTTTGCTTTCCTTGATAACTGCCAACCAAATTCATTCCTAAGTGGAACTCTGTCCTCTCTTACTTCTCTTACTCTGAACATAATCAGCAGTCTTTGCACCTATTCCAAGCCTTCAAGGACCTTACCTTTCCTCTCATCTCTTATGCCCCTGCTTTTTAAATTCTGAGCTTGTCAGAAACTCTACAGAGCTACACTGGTTTCTTCAACTGTATCCTTTTTTTTCCACATTTTCTGCAAACAGGGTGTCCTAATTTCTTAGTTTCCATGTGCCATGTTCCTATCTAGTCTCTCTAAACTTGAGATCTTTTCTCGTTCTTAATTCATTTTTCTAGGGTATTTATTCAACCATCCACTCATTCTATACCCAACATGTCCTTCCCTCTCAATCCAGCTTCCTCCTGTGATTCCTGCCTTTCTGAAGATACCAGGTGATTCTTCCCTTGATCAGAAGCAAGGATAAGGGGAGCAGGCTTTGGTAGTATTTTTGTCACACTGTGAAGAAACTGTCATTGACACATGTGAAGTTTGTCAGTTGCCCAGCTGGTAGCTGTGCAAGACTGCAGTGGCTAAGACATGGGCGGTTTCCCAGTGTGGTGCCACGCTGCCCTTAGAGCTTTCAGAGCCGTCTTCCCACAGGGATATGGCTTCCAAGGGCTCATCTATCAGTTTCAACCTCCACGTCTGGCTCCTCCCGCATGGGCAGTGTGCTGAGATACAAAGCTCCAAGGACTTGGAGTCCAACATCCAGGTTTGGATTCCAGCTCTGGCACTTACTAGCAAACTGACTGAATCTGAACTTCAGTTTTCCTCATTTGGAAAAAAGGGCTATTACCTGCCTCATGGGGTGACCGAGTATCTTGTGTATAGAAGGTTCCAAGTATATCAACTCTCATGCCCAGTTTAGTTCATGGATTCTCATGTGTTCTCTACATATTCTTGGTAAACTGTTTTCTTTCCCCTCTAATCAAGTTGTGTTTTTTTGGACAGGGTAAAATGACACTGTCCAGGGAATTTTTCTTTGAGGAGCCATGCCCTCCCTATTAGAAAACAGTCCAGCTCAATATGTATTGTTCTAGAGGGGCTGCTTAGCCCCTTCAGAATGGATCTGTGACTCAGGCCTGGCCAGCAGGGTACTAGATTAGTTAATCTCCCAGGCATACCAAATGGTTTACAGATGGGTGTGGGTTTCAAGCCAGAGTCCTCCTAAGGAATTTTCCTGGAGCATTTCAAGGAGATATTTGTTCTTTCTCTGGAATTACAAGCTCTAAGAAGCCATTAGTGCAGTTGCCAGTTGACATCTTCTTGCCACGTGGAAAATGCCTGTCTGGATGGGGAAACCCCAAATAGAGATGGGAAGACCAAGGGATGCAGAAAATGAGAGTCCTGATGCCCTTGTTTGAACCACTGACCATTGGTTATTTGAGCCAGCAAATTCCTTTTGTTAAATAATTAAGCCAGTTTGATTGGGCTTCTGAGTGTGCAACAGCACCATACAATGTTGACCATTTCACTGTTACAATAAAATCATGTGTTCTCTCTCATGGTTTCATATTAACTCTTCATTAAAATCAATTCTCCTAATTATATAGAAAAAATCCTAAAACTCAGTGCATGTGCATGGCATGTTAGAAATTTTACAAATTTGGAGACCATGTCTGAGTTCTGGCTTTGCCATTTACATCTTGGGCAAATGAGTCAACCCTTCTGAGCTTCATTTCCCTACCACTAAAATGGGGGTGATATTTTGTTTCTATGGCTGTTTTATGGGTTGGAGCTAAGAGAAATACAGGAAAGGCATAAAGAGGGCCATTAGCAAGTATTTTATTCTCAGGTAGTATCTCAATAGCATTTACTCTGTATCATTGTCTTTGGATGCTGAATTTATGTATTTCCCACTTCATTTCGTGTTACATCTTTTAGCCCCCATGGTATTCAGGATTGTGGCTCTGACCAAGGACAGGACAGGAACTTACAGGCTTTGGGGAAAGATGGGAGATGAGGGGGTGGACAGGAATTTCAAAGCTTAAATGGGGGAAGAGGTGAAATTAGCCTTATTTAAAACATTTGTAACTGCAGAACTTTACACCCACTTTCCATTTATAAATATCCCTGTCTCTCAGCTTGACTCCTCCAGCACAAGACTTCAGTGGAAGATAACAGACACAGATCGCAGCTGCCACAGAAGCACAAATGTGCAGAGCAGAGGAGGAGGTTGCAGAATTGGGACTATGTGGCTTGGGCTCGGGGTGAAAGGATTAGGATGTTAAGGCAAGAAATCTTAAGAAACTTGGGTCAGAAAAGGTTTTTGTCCTTTGTCACTTGTGAGCATAGGCAGAGGAAAGTTGAAGACATCATCCATACCTTGGTCTCCTATAGAGCTCTGGCTTTATCTACTGCCAACTGACTGTCCTGCCCTGGTGGCAGGAAGACCAGATAGAAGGCTGTTGCCACAGCTGAGCAGAGATGATGCACCAAGGTGGTGGGGATGCAAGGGAGGTGACAAATTTAAGAGACATTTCTGAGAATCTAGCAGTGAGTTTTTAGAAGCAGGGGGAGAGAAAGAGGCTTTTTAAAATTTTTATTTATTTATTTTTATTTTGGTGGTGCTGGGGACTGAATCCAGGGCCTTGTGCATGTAAGGCAAGCACTCTACCAACTGAGCTATATCCCCAGCCTGATCTCCAGGGTTTCTAATTTGAGATACAGGATTGGTGTCTTCAATTTTGCCCATGTTATTGCTAATCTGTAAAATATTCTCTCAAGACTCTAACAATAATAGCTGCCACATACTAAATAATTACCATGCCAGAAAACTGTACTCAACTTAATACTTCCACATGTATCATTTCTCATTTTAGAGATAAGAGCATGATGAGTAAGGGGCCACACATAGTGGTACATGTCTGTAATCCCAGTGGCTCAGGAGTCTTGAGATAAAAGGTTTGCCAAGTTCAAAGCCAGAAAGCCAGCTTCAGCTTAGGCCCTCAGCAACTTAATGATACCCTGTCTCAAAAGAAAAAAAAAAAAAAAGAAATAAAAGAAAAAAGAAAGAGTGTAAGGCTTTATATAGCTATGGGTTTCATTCCCAGCACGGAAAACACAATTAAACAAAACAAGAAAACTGAAAATTAAGTATCCTGCCCAGGGTCCCACAGCTAATAAGTAACAGGGATAGAATTATTCCCATTCTACCATCCTGCCTCCCAAGGTCCTCACTATCCTTAGAACTTAGAAGACTAACTCAAGGGATGGGGAGTTGGTAGAGTGCTTGCCTCCGTGCATAAGGCCTTGGGTTCAATCGGCAGCACACACACAAAGAAAAAAAAAAATACACTAAATATCACTCTTTCATGATGTCTTCAGAGATTCCCCAACAGGAGATTTACCTCTTGACCCCACGGTGCTTAGTTTCAATATGTCCTGGCATATGCTGCTTCCTACAAGCAGGAAGTGATCACAGCAAGTTTCTCAGAGCTTCAGTGAGCATCCTTTTTCAGTGACTGTTTTGAATTTGATTACATGCAACTTCTCCAATACTCTGGTTTCTGCTTTGGGTACTAAAGCCAGGGGCTAAATCCACTGAGCAACATCTGTAGTCCTTTCTTTTTTTTTTTTGTGTTGAGTTGTCTAGGGTCTAGGCTGGCCTTGAACTTGTGCTTCAGCCTTCTGAGTCTCTGGAATTACAGGTGTCTGCCACTGAGCCTGGCTCCAACTCAGTTTTTAAATCTGTTTCTCAGTGGATAATAAGGGCCACGGAGGGCAGGGATATTTATTACAGGCCTCTGTGTCCTCCATTGCCCCTAGCACTGGGACTTTGCCCAAACTACTTACTTAATAACTGACAGATGCATTTTTAAAAACTCTCAATGTGGGATCCTGGGGGAAGGAAAAGCATGAGACACTGAATTCCAGTGAAGCCGAGCAGTATGAAGCGAGGCGTGCTTCTGTTTCCTTTTTCACCCTCCTCTTTTTGTTTTCAGCCAAAGGACATTCTTACCACTCTTTCTGACGCCAGCTGGGCAGGGCCCTGACTGGATAGAACAGTTCTTGTCTTTAATCTAACCTCTGACTTTTCATGACATTCTGGAAAGAAAAGTAATATCTAATAGATTTTCCATGGTAATATGGAATTACCAGCGATAAGTCCATTTTTTTTTGCTACCTTCATGAGGCAGAGGTTGGTACTACAAAATTTCCTGTCACCCATGTATCATCTTGGACTTGGAGAAGGGAAAGATAAATGTCAAGATTTACCCCTTCTCAGGAAGCTGGGAGTCTTCAAGAGCAGCCCCAGGTCCCTGTCCTCCTCCTTGCCTTGGTGCTCTTTAAAGTAGCCCTTTACTTACATTTTGGTATGTGATACTGATCAGAATTTAAGTGAAGAAATTCTTTCCGGCTGCAACAAGTTGGTTCTGGAACAATATCATTTTCAATTAAAAATGTGCTTAACTATTTTTAAACAAGAGATCTGGGGCCCTGACAGCAGAGAAGTTCTCTTGTGAGACATGGCATAATAGGCTCTTCAAGACTTTGTCTCTTGGCCATGGGATAATGGCAGTTGAGAACATTGTGGAGACTTAACTCATATACACTGCTAGGGCCTCCCCAAGACATTTCTCTAGGCAGCAAGTGATGAGGAAGCTCTCATATGGACAATTTGGTTGGGAGAAAAACTTTCTCAGTTGCTTTGGAAAAGTAATCCCCATTTGAGATACCTGAAAAATAGTTATGTTTGGTTAGGAGCAAAAGAACCTCTTACTTGCAACTTTTCCTCGAAGACAAAAATCAGGATGTAAGATTCTCTCTTAAAAACTAGGCAAGTGCCCAACTACTGAGCTGTATCCCCAGTCCTCTTACATGCATACCTGTGTGTCTGGGGACTGAACCAGGGCTGCTTAATCACTGAGCCACATCCCCAGCCCTTTTTTAAATTTTGAAGTTGCTGAGGTTGACCCTGAACTTGCAATCCTCCTGCCTTGGCCTCTAGTCACTGGGATTATAGGCATGTGCTACCACACCTGGCTTGCATGAGTGTATGAAGAGTATCTAGTTGCATTTACTAACCTATGAATAAACTTCAATATGTTAAAATTATTTTATGGAGGACCATAGCTATTGGCCCCTAATGAATCTATAACTTGGATGCAGCAAAAATGAAATGACTCAAATATTTTGACTAAGCATTTCCAGACATTGGTGAATTCAGCTGGCCATATCATTCAATTCACATAGACAAAACCAAAGCCTTGGTGCCCTCTGCTGGTGGTGGGTTATTACAGTCAGACATGCTTCTCAGAAGGAGGCGTGTATGTACACAGAAGCCACAGGATAAACATGGCAAAGTTTTCCTAGATCAGCTTTACTTGAAGATTTTTTTGAGGGGGGAGGGGGGAGAAAAAAGTAGGTAATGTAAAACATTTTTATATTAAAACAAATTCTGATAATATCGAATAAGATATAAAACTTACATTACTTTTTAAGACAGAATATTTGACATCAAAGACATTTCGAGCTAAGCTAGTCTCATGAGCTTCAGGTTGTAGCCTAAACCCTGCAGGAGGGAGAAGACCCCTATGTGCCCCAGTTACCTGATATTATGGGTGCTGCTACTTTGATAGACAAATCTAGAAGCAGCAAATTAAGTGCTTACTCATTTGGCAAAGTCCCAGTAGATTAAATAAATGAAACCATAGGCTTTCTCATTTTAGGGCATAGCCTGTTTTCAAAAGCCCTGAATAAATAGGAGCTTTATGCTTGAGTTGAATTTTATTTCCTTTGAAAGTGATTTTTCTTCCAAACGTTTATTAACATGCCTAAGGGTATGACATGCGAAGTGATAAATATCCTAAGAACCCTGTGGACTTACGTCCATATTCCCAGATACAAATACGCTCTCTGAGGGTGTCATCAGGAATTAAAACAAATTACTCACCTTTTGCAAAAATAACAAAAAGGAAACAAAACAAAAAACTTAGGAACAAAAGATCAAATATAATGAGAACCATATAGTGATGGAATTTAGGGACTGGCCAATACCTAGCTCTTAGAGAAGGAGGCTACTGCCACACTATTTGCTTTTCATATTTTAGGTAAAAACTTCTTTACGTGGGGGAAAAAAATGTCATCATACTTTCTTTCCAAATCTTATTCTTTACAATCATTCTTTCTCTTTGATGTTGGTGACATTTTTTTTTTCCTCTACAATAGACATGGATGGCTCATGTAGAGATTTTTCTACGGTAATTTAGCAACATACTGTTTGTCCTTTCTTTGAAGTATAAAAGACAAGGTTTTAATTAAATGCTTAGAAGCATATAATGGGAGGCTAACTCTTAATAGTTGTTGACTTATTATGGTCTATGCCAGAAAAAGTAATTCATAACCTCCTATATAATATGCTTTTTTAATTCCTTAAATTTTATAGAAGCATTTCTTCTTGGGATTCTACTCTTCATTTTACAAAGCCTTAAATTGAGACTCAAATCAACAACAACCTGCCGGTACCTTTAGGAAAATATAAGTTTTTTTTTTCCTTTAGTTTACATAAAACAAGAATCTGGAGCAATAAATGTCCCATTTCAGAATAACTAATGGGGGAATATCAGTGGTAAATAATGTGCTAGGAAAAAGAACAAAAAAGGCAGACACCAGTCACCTCCATTTTCCCAAGATTAAATGATTATTAAAAAAGCGCGCCACACTGTATAGAAATCAACATTCTCTCCCATAATTCTGTGCGTCTGGGACTATAGAAATGTCACTGTCCCTGCCCCACATCTTCAAATTAACATTCTCAGGTCACAACAATAAGTCTTCCCAAAAGGGACCTTCCGGAAAAACAAGCTATTTCCTCGGCTCATATTTCCCTGGGGAAAAAAAAAAACAAAAACACAAATATAGAATGAAGATGGAATAAGTCAAACGAAATCAGCAGAGATCCAACTGGACATGTTTCTAGAAGACACAACTAAAATGACCAGGACAAAACTGGGATCATCACTACCAAATGGCTCCCCCATTACCCCAGTGGTGCTAGGTATCAAACTGAGATCCTTGTTCAGGCTCCACAAGTATTCTACCACTGAGCTACAACCCTAGACTGCCAAAGGAATTCTCTTCTCTGACAGCCTGAGCTACAGTAGAACTGACTTCAACTTCTCCTCATCGATAAGGCAAAAATTTCTTACTTATAGAGAATGTTCAGTTATGATTTGGATTATTAAAATAGTTATTAATAGCTGTTATTAAATTATTCAATCATGAAGAGCACTTAGAACAATGTTAAACACTCAGTTAAGTACTTTTCTTTTTCTTTTTCAGTGCTAAGGATTGAACCTAAGGCGTGACTCACACATGCTGGGCAAGCACCCTACCATTTATCTTTTTAATGAAATGGTCAAGGTTCTAAATTTGGGGGTGGAATGGTACTGGAAATTGAACTCAGGGGCACTTGACCACTGAGCCACATCCTTGGCCCTTGTATTTTATTTAGAGACAGGGTCTTGCTTAGTTGCTTAGCACCTTGATTTTGCTGAGGCAGGCTTTGAGTTTGTGATCCTCCTGCCTCAGCCTCCCAAGCTGCTGGGATTGCAGATATGTACCACTGTGCATGACTCAAATTTCTAATTAAAAGAAAAAAAAGAAAAAACTTCATATGTGAAAAGGAATCAAATGAACATAATGGTCTGGTTATTTTGAGAATTCCGTGGAAATTCCAAGTCTAATGTCTGATATATAGTGAATGCCCAATCCAGATGATCTGTTGTTAAGCATCTGTAGGATAACTGTTCCCTAGGTGTGTGTCTTGACACCCTAGTCCATTTTCAACCTTCTTTCTATAGTAGGAAGTTAGTTAAAAGTGGGGAAAGAAAGGCCATATTTTGAAATGGGGACCCACTAGGAGACTATCCAATAAAGAAAATTCATGATTGGTCTATATGAAAATAACTCGAGGGTTCTAGTGTGGCATACAGCGCATGCATGCTGAGCAAAACCAACCACAGCAACCCTTAGGCCTTTTCATCAGTGCTCAGCTGTGAACAAAGGCCTTTGTCATAAGTATCACTAGAGTCATAAAATAATGCAACAAAGAGTGTCTTTATACACTTTCTTCTACAATCCTTTAAAAAGTGCCTCCCACTCAAAAACAGCTTTAAACTGATGGCCATTTTAAGTGTTCCATGCTGAATTTACTCCTCAGCTATATAATATTTTAGTTTCTGACAGAGTTTGATTTAGATTGATGAAAAATATTTGGTTGCAAATGACATGCTTCCCAGTAAGTGAAAATCACAAACTGGAGTCTGGACAAAATCATTCACTAAGATTTTAACAAATGTTAAAAACAGTAACCAACCCATTTTTAACATTTGTTACAAAATTTTTTCATAAACAGTAATTTCTTGTTTTTTAGTCTCCTCATCCCAACTGTGGGAAAAGACTTAAATATATAAGGAGATTCTGAGGAGTGAAAAAAAATGTGAATTTGAGGAGCTGGAGTATAGCTCAGTGGCAGAATATGTGCTTAGCATGCAAATGGCCCTGAGTTCAATCCCCAACACCAAAAAAGGCAAGTTTGAAACTGTCTGAAATGGAGGCGATCATTTGAATAATTAGGATAATTATCTATCTGGATCCTATTTGTAACTTGAATGTTATCACTCAAATGGCTTCCAGTTCACATCTAGGGATTCTTCTTCCTTTCCCCTGCTGATAATTTCTTTTTTTTTTTTTAATTGTTGGTCGTTCAAAACATTACACAGTTCTTAATACATCATCTTTCACAGTTTGATTCAAGTGGGTTATGAACTCCCAACTTTACCGCGTATACAGATTGCTGTATCACATCAGTTACCCTTCCATTGATTGACATATTGCTTTTCTAGTGTCTGATGTATTCTGCTGTCAGTCCTATTCTCTACTATCCCCCCTCCCCTCCCCTCCCCTCCCCTTTTCTCTCTCTACCCCTTCTACTGTAAATCATTTCTTCCATTTGTATTATCTTGTCTTACCCCTCCTTTCCTCTTATATATCATTCTCACTCCCTTTCCCTCCCACCTCTCATCCCTGTTTAATGTAAATCTTCTTCTCAAGCTCTTCGTCCCTACCCTGTCCTTGTTTACTCCCCTTATATCAAAGGGGTCATTTGGTATTTGTTTTTTACCCTGCTGATGATTTCTAAGCATTATATTTTATAATTACGCTAGAGTGGGTACATAGAATACTTTAAAGGGTATGCTAATTAGTAGTTACAGAGTAAGCTACAAGAATTAACCTAGAATTCCAGAGATGTTAAGAAAACAAAACAAGAGAGTGGGAAAGAAGTACCTCTTTCTGTAGTGTGCACCAGCAATCTATCCAAGAACTATATATTGGGGAATAAGGAGGGCATCCACCAGCAAGCCTGAAACAGAAAAAAAAAAAAAAAAAAAAAGATTAGGTATTCACACTAATTTTACAAAACATCCTCAAGAGTCTGACAAATCTTTTACAAAATTTCTTTCTATGTAGAAGATTCTCTCCCAGGTAGTTTTTGTTGTATAAAAATACTATATTAGAGGAGAAGAAAAATCAATCCCAGAATTAGACTCCATATCAACAAATAGTAGGCCAAACTTCAACCTAATTTTCTACATTTGAGTTTCATAATAGAGTTTGATTTAACTCTAGAACACAGAAACTGCATGGTAAAGAACAAGGAAGGGATTTAAAAACTGATTTTCACAAAGAAACTAAATATGACAATGGATATAAATACTGATGACCTATGTGCTCCTACTCAAATATAATCCATAATCCACTTCTTGAAAAAATTATAAGAAATAATACATTAAACTCATTTTTCAAGTATGCTCTGGGCAAAAATGAAGCAGTTGCTCCAAAAATCAGAAAACAGAAGGTAACATGATAGTCTGTTCAAAACTCTACACAGCTAATGACATATTATGTCAGCTACAATAATGTAACGGTTTTGAATCAAAACAAAAGGCAAAACTTCTGCCCAACTTGGTACAATCACTTGGTATCTAGAAGTTGGAAATCAAGCCAAGCGAGGTGGTTCATGCCTATAATCCCAGCTGCTCGGGCTGAGGCAGGGTGATCACAAGTTCAAAGCCAGCCTCAGCAACTTAACGTCTCAAAATAAAACACAAAAAAGGTTGGGGATGTGGCTCAGTGGCTAAGCACCCCTGGATTCAATCTCTGGAACCAAAAAAAAAAAAAGAAAGTACAATAATTTTCTTTTTGGTACTGGTGATTGAACCCTGGGGCTCTTAACCACTGAGCCACATCTCCAGCCCTTTTTATGCTTCTTTTTTAAAATACTTTTTTAGTTGTTGATGGATCTTTATTTATTTAATATGTGGTGCTGAGAATCGAACCCAATGCCTTGCACATGCTCACAAGTGCTCTACCACTGAACTACAATCCTGGGTCCCTTTTTATGTTTTATTTTGAGACAGGATCTCAATAAATTGCTGAGGGCCTCACTCAGTCCCTGAGGCTGGCTTTGAACTTGGAATCCCCCTGCCTCAGCCTTCTGAGCTACTGGGATTACAGGCATGCACCACCATTCCCTGCTGTAAGTAGAATAATCTAATACTTGACCTTTTGAGGATAGGACCTATATAGTTTGTAAATGCATATCAATTTTTAAAAATTTATAAATACACAGGGTATTGTGGAACAGGCCTATAATCCCAGCTATTTTGGGAGCCTGAGGCAGGAGGATCACATGTTCAAGACCAACCTGAACAACTTAGTGATATCCTGTCTCAAAGAAAAAATAAAAAGAACTGGAGATATAGCTCAATGGTAGAGTCCCCTTGGGTTCCACTGCCAGTAATGTTTAAGAAATACTATTTATGTCTTTCTGTATTCTAAAAAAAGGATATGAGGTAGTTGCTTACAAATATAAATTAATACTGCTGCATGAGGGCATATAGAGAAAAAATTACGAATCTAATACTAGCATTAAGTACATATTTACTTCCCAAATTCCCACTAGTACTGCCCTGTCAGGCATACAGGCAGCCCATCATCAGATAAGAAATGCAAAGTATAGGGGCAGGAGTTGTGGCTCAGCAGCAGAGCGCTCATTTCATACATGTGAGGCACTGGGTTCGATCCTCAGCACCACATAAAAATAAAATAAAGATGTGTGTCCACCGAAAACTAAAATAAATACATACATACACACACACACAAAATAAAGGTATTAAAAAATTCTCTTAAAAAAAAAAAGAAAGAAAGAAATGTAAAGTATAGGAGTTGGGGTATATAGCTCAGTGGCGGAGCACTAGTATGCGTAATGTTCTAGATTTTATCCTCAGAAATGGAACAAACAAACAACAACAAAAGGAATGCAAAGTACTTACCCACAGTTGTTGACGGCCATAAGGTTAGATACAAGCACAAAGGGATACGTCAACATACTGGCAAAAAACTGCAAAATGACAAAAAGATAGCTAAATTATTAGGCCATTCCTGCTCTTCATTCTCTTCTTTCCTCTTAAAGGCCTAGTGCTATAATAATCAACTACTTCAGTTTCTCAGTATCCCCAAAGAGACCAAGTTACACAATTTTTAGCCTGGAGAGGCTTCTTCCTCCTAATATATCATTACAACCATTATTTTAACAAAGGCCACAAAATCTGCTTATCCTGAGACTAAGTTCTCATTCAAATAAAAATGAACTACATTATTTAAGAGAAAAAAATAAATATAATTCTACATCTATATACAGTACAAAGGAAGCATTTCAAACACCCTTGAGGAAAATAAGAGCTCTTTCCAAAGACTATGCAAAGTAAAGGCCTGCTATTAGCTGGGTGTGGTGTGTGCCTATCATCCCAGCTATTCCAGGAGGCTGAGGATCACTTAGAGCCCAGGAGTTTGAGACCAGCCTGGTAACACAGGGAGACATCATCATACATACATACATAAAGGTCAATATTCCAAGACCCCACAGTGATTAAAGAGGGTAAAGTTCTCTAGTGTTGGATGAACAGGACACAGTATCTACCCTTTAAAAGCTGAATAGCATCAAACTATGTGGGCTGTTATTACTGTTGCTATGAGGCAGCAACTGCATCATTTCTTACATTTGACAAACATTATCAAATCTGAGGGAGATTTCCCAGTGAGACATCTCGTGGCTTTAAAGCAGTGATCAAACAGGTCAAATTTAAAAGAAAAACAAAACTATTCTTAGAAGGTTATAGGATTAAACAAAACTCACTCCTGTGACAGCTTGGGAATAACTTTTCATTTCATTCATGGTGGAAACCTAGAACAAGGAAAGAGCCTCTATTAGAATGAATCAGAATATTAAGCTGATATTAAGTTAACTGTCCCCAACATAATAATATATTTTATATCTAAATTATCAGTTTATTTGACAACATGAAAATTCATTTTGAGAATAAAAATACAAAATATTGAGTACAAATATTAAAAAACAGCAGTCAGAATGATCAATCTGATTCAAGACTGACAAAGGCCTATTACATTAGGATGGTTTAAGAACAAATGTAATAGCCTTAATATTCCAAAAACAAAGGAAAACGAGATCAGTAAACTATCTTTCCATGTCCCAGTAATACAGTTCCTGAAAAACTTTGTTTATATAGCCAAGAGACAATTCACTACCTCTATATACAGATTTGGACCAGGCACCTTGGAAAAGCTCCATCCCTATAGTCAAGAACCTTATAATGCTGGGCGCAATGGTGCAAGCCTATAATCCCAGCAGCTCTGGAGGCTGAGGCAGGACGATAGTGAGTTCAAAGACTGTCTCAGCAACTCAGTGAGGCCCTAAGCAACTCAGTGAGATCTTGTCTCTAAATACAATATAAAAAAGGGCTGGGGATGTAGCTCAGTGGTTAAGTGCCCCTGGATTCAATCCCTACTACCAAAACAAATAAAATAAAATTAGATATTGCTGGGCAAGGTGGCACATGCCTATAATCCAAATGGCTCAGGAAACTGAAGCAGGGGGATCCCAAGTTCAAAGCCAGCCTTAGCAATTTAGCAAGGCCTTATGTCTAAAAAAAAAAAAAAAAAAGGCTGGGGATGTGACTAAGTGGGTAAGAGAAGGGCCTCTGTGTTCAATCCCTGGTACCAAAAAAAAAAAAAAAAAAAAAAAAAAAATTTAGGTATCAATGAAGAGGTGATCTTAGCTGGGCACAGTAGTACATGCCTGTATGCCTGTAATCTCAACTACTAGGGAGGCTGAGGCAGGAAGATTTCAAGTTTAAGGCTGCCTGGGTAACAGTAAGATCCTGTTTAAGACACAAAATAAAATGGGTATATAACTCAGAGGGAAAATGCTTGGCTAGCATGTACGAGGCCCTGGTTCAATCCCCACTACTAACCCTCTGCAAAAAAGTGATCTCTTTATAAACAACATGAAATAATGACGGGACTGGATCTCTCAGGAAAACTCTGTCATACCTCAGAGACTTTTTTAGGTGCATCTCTGTTAGCCTTGGAAAACTCACCTGATCATTTTTTTTCTATATAATATTAGTTTGTCATATTAACAAACTCCTATCTTACTTTAAAGCTAAAGGAGCTATCAGGTAAATGGAAAAAGCCCACACCAGCACAAGTCACCAAGGTTACAACCTACCCCGCTATCCAGTGCATAGGTATTGACGAGGTAGGCCAGTGAGTTACAGAGCCACAAAGAAATGATGTCACCTAGGAGGCGAGGAATTAGACCCCTACACGAAGAAACAATAAAAATAAGAACCAAAAAATGTGATCAGTGAAAAGAAAATCCACTCAAACACTTCTTAAAACGTTCTAGGGGATTGAAGACATCAATTCCAGAATCTAGACCTCACAGCTAGTTCAGTCTATCTGACACTCTTGCACTTAGGCTAACCTCCAATGACTTTTGATCCCATTTTTAAAATGCAGGTCAGCCTTGCCCCTCTCAACTATGGCCAATGGCTCACTTTACTATTAATAACTGTAAGCAGGGAAGCCAAATATTTGTGAGCTACTTTGAAGAAAAGACTTAAATACGGTTTTACTAAACAATTTGATATTTAATTTGGAGGGAAAGAAAGGAGAAAAATTGAGAGAATGTCCAAATATATACAGATGAGAGACACCAAAAAACTTATTTCCAGAGGGTGGGGTTGTGGCTCAGTGGTAGAGCAATTGCCTAGCACGCATGAGGCACTGGGTTCGATCCCCGGCACCACATGAAAATAAACAAATAAAATAATAAAGGTATTGTGTCCATTTACAACTAAAAAAAAAAAAAAGAAAAGTTTCCAGGGTCTGGGTGACCTAAGTGAGGTGGCATGGATCGGTGGGAAGAAAATTATTCTGCAAACTGAAGACTAGGGTTCAAATGCCAGCTTCATCCTTCATTAGCAGGTCATAGGCAGCAAATGAATGCTCTTTAGCATGAGTGCTTTTTCAATTTTGAAAATATGACTAATGATGGCTGTCTGCCTATTTTCTAGAGTATTGATGATAATTAACAAACAAACAAATGAACAAATTGGGACTGGGAGTAGAGCTCAGTGGCTCAGTAGTAAAGTGCATGCTTAGAATATGTAAAGCCCTGGATTCAATCCCAATCAATCAATCAAGTAGTGGAAACTCTCTGAAAATTCAAAAGGATCATTTAGTTATTAACACAAAGTTTTTCTTAATAGAATACATGTAGTAATCTAAATTCTTCCAAAGTAAATTCAAGCTTTGCAAAAACTTACTCTTAGGACAGGGAAAATACATGGTAAAACAATCTTTCTGTTTTTCAAAAATTAATTTTCCTGCTTGGTCTGGTGGCACATGCCTGTAATCCCAGGAACTCAGGAGGCTGAGGGAGGAGGATCACAAGCTTGAGGCCTGCCCAGCAACTTGCTGAGATGTTATCTCAAAATAAAAAATAAAAAGGGCTGGGATGTAGCTCAGTGGTAGAGCACACCAGGGTTCAATCCCCAGTACCAAAAAAAAAAAATTCAGAGAAGGCTAAATGGAGATTAACATGATCCAGGAAGTACCTTTTCCATAAGGATTAAAAAAGACTCACTGTCTTCATTCTCAAAAAAAGCTTTTCTAACACACAAAAATCAAATGTAGACAAATAGCATTTACTCACGCAAAAAATCCTAGAATGCCCTCTTCCCGATAGATGGTTACTATGGAGTCACAAAGTCCACTAGGTACAGAAGAAGGAAAGATAAAGTATGTTAAGATCATGTTGGAACTATAAAAAAGCAATTTCAATGATCACTTGTGACAAAGTCAAATTTACAACCTTCCCTAGCACTTTCTCACTCTGCAAAGATAGTTATATTTGAAGAAAAAAGTGTAGATATCAACTATGAAGGGTGTAGGATACAGAGTTCAGGGTGAACTGGGTTTCAGTGGCTCTGCAATTTACTCTTCTGTCCTCAGGAGACTTCTAGCCCTGCCTGCCTGGGTCTTTTTTGTCTTATTTTATTGCTTTTTGTACATATTAAATGATGCATTCACATATGAATTTGTTCTACAAATGCTAAGGAATCATAAAAATGTAAAGTAGCAAAGCTAAACAAAATACTTACCAGTACTTGGATTCTCTGCCAATGAACTGTACCATAGATCTCAGAGTGATCACTGTAGAACACAGAGAAAAGATTCTTAAAACTATGTTGAGATAGATTTTGATAGCCCTGAAAAAAAAAAAAAAGGTTTTCCACCTAAAGATACTTTGCTCTCTGGAAAAATCAGAGAAAAGCTAAAACAAACAAACAAAATACATGCATGTAAAGCACTTTGGTCAACTCCTATGTCAACCTATTTCAGTGGTCAGGAGAGATCAAGTTGTAAAAGAAAGATCAGAAATCAGATTTCAGTTATCAACTGCAAACATACCGTGGAAGGGATGTGTGATGAGGGTAGCAGCAGAACGAGCGATCATCTCTCGAGTTGTCTAGAAACAATCAACACACAACTTCTGAAATCTAAATAAACAATACTTGAATTCTTGTGAGAAGGAATATGGGTAAATACTACAATACAGGATTTTAAAAAGGGGGACCACAGCCCTCCTGCCCGGTATATGGATAATACTCATTTCATCACATCTCTCACTGATGGATTTTAATGTTATAGTTACTTCTTAAAATCTTGCTGCAAACCAGATTTCTCAAACTGAATACTTAAAAAAATTTCACTCATAGAAAAAGAAACAGAAAGGGCCACCATAGAATATAAAATATTCTATGAGGCCTGTATTTAGACTGGTCTCTCATTGTAAGTGATTTCAGGGAGACTAACTATGCTAGACAAATGTCAGATTGCTCTATGAAATCTGCACCAACATCTCAATGAGAATAGAAGAGCTTTGATTTTTAATCATAACCCTGTAACTGTGCAGTCTGAGAGCTGCTGTGATTATCCCAATTTATCTTTTTAGTTTAGGACTCTGTAAGGAGATTATAAGGAAAGTTAAATTACAACACAGGGCCTGGTGTCATAAAGCAAATTTGTCATTTTTTGGGGGTGGGTGGGTAAATAACATGCACAGGGCCTGATTCTTATTTTAGCACTTCTGCACTATAAGTTTTCAACACTATTAGAAGACTTTCAGTAAAAAAAAAAAAAAAAAAATCATCTTGTTGAGGGGCTAGGAGACAAAAAGGAGGAAATAAAGAAGCACAGAAGAGGACAATGAGATATGACATCCTTAGTAGAAGGCAAGATTTCACTATTGCCAGAAAAAACTCTGTCACTCATTTTTGCATTTAATCATTCCCTTCAGTTATGGAGTTGACATTCTTCACCTCTTTACTAAAGGTAGTTCTGAGAAGATCCTATGGGACAGGATGGCTAACTAAAATTAAGCAAATAAAAAGTGTACATTACTATATCCCTACATTTTATTTATTTTTGGTTACTAGGGATTGAACCCAGGGGTAGTTTACCACTGAGTTATATCCTTAGCCCTTTTTCTTTTTCTTCGCTATATTCCCAGCATTTTAAAATTTATTTTATTTTTTGAGACAGGGTCTCACTAAGTTGCTTAGGGCCTTGCTCAATTGCTGAGGCTGGCTTTGCACTTGTGATCCTCCTGCCTCCTGAGCTGGTAGGATTACAGATGAACCCAATACTCGCACATGTAATTACTTTACCACTGAGCTAGACCCCCCAACCCACTATATCCCTACTTTTAAACAAACTGATCTCACAAAAAGTTTCAGAAGACATCTGATTTATCTGATATCTAGATCTTTAGAAATGTCTGTTTTAGAATAAATATTTTAGAAGGTAGTAATTATTGAAAAGTTGTTACATCGTAGAAGACAAGACAATATGATGTCTAAGAATTAAAAGTGGTTCTGAGCCGGGCATGGTGGCGCACGCCTATAATCCCAGCGGCTCGGGAGGCTGAGGCAGGAAGATCATAAGTTCAAAGCCAGTCATAGCAAAAGTGAGGCACTAAGCACTACAAAATAGGGCTTAGTGGTCAAGTGCCCCGGAGTTCAATCCCTGGTACCAAAAAAAAAAAAAAAAAGTGGTTCTGAAAGCCAGGCATGAAAGAAACCTCAATGGGGGATGGGGAGAGGGGAGACTGAAGGAACTTTGATTGGGCAGAGGGGACAGAGGGAAGCAGAGGGGGAGAGGGGGCATGGTGGAATGAGATGAACATCATTACCCTAGGTACATGTATGAATGCACCTGTGGTGTGATGCATATGAAAAACTGTGTTCCAGAGATGAAAAACTGTGTTCCATTTGTGTACATGAATCCAAATGCATTCTGCTATCATGTATAATTAGAACAAATTAAAAAAAGAAACCTCAATGACAGAAGATGGAGGTGGGAAATGAGTGATAGGACACCCTTCAGAGTCAGAATAACATAGAAGCATCTCTGTATAAATAAAACCCAATACATACAGGGTCTGACCCCAATTTTAACACTTCTGTACCATAAGTTTTCAACTCTATTAGAAGACTTTCAGTAAAACCTCTTTGATTTTTTTTTTTAATTAGAGCTTTATGGGGGGAGGGGGGTGTAAATAATTCCAACACATAGTAGTTGGAATCACCCCAACAAATTCATATATGCACGGAAGTTAATTTCAGTTCATGATCCTCCCCTTTTCTATCCTGTCCTTTCAGCAAAAACCTCTTCAATGTTAAATAGGAAATGAGTGGACATGCTGGGTGTGGTGGTGCACTCCTATAATCCCAGCAGCTTTGGAGTCTGACACGGAGAATTGAGAGTTCAAAGCCAGACTCAGCAACTGTGAGGCACTGTCTCTAAATAAAACACAAAATAGGGCGGGGGATATGGCTCAGTGGTGGAGTACCCCTGAGTTTAATCCCTGGTACCAACCAACAAATAAATAAACAAACAACAATAACAACAACAAAAAACAAATGGGCAAAACAAATTCCCTTGACTCACTAAGCAGCAAGCACTCACTGCTCCTCTCTTATTTATGTCATGCATGTAGGAAAGCCCAATTTAAATTGAAGGTTTAATTGCATTTGGAAACAGGTCATGTGATGCCACACCACTTACAGTTTGAGCTAGGTAAATAGCAAGAAACATTATTCATCTCTTACCTCTTTGATAACTCGGTCAAAGGAAGATGAACCTTCTTTTTGTACATTTGCAGGTCCTAACTCCTACAAATTAAACAAACAAAAAATCTTAAAGATCTTGGAGGTTTTAAATAGAATTTCAACCAAGATAAAAATGAAACTACTTGGCTTTTCCCCCAAAGAAGCCCAAATGGCAATAATAACTTGAAAGGGAAAGGGGATCACACATAGAAAGCAGCTTCAACATACCTCAACCTTGTCGAATTCCTGGTAATGCTACAGAAGAAATGCAAAGAAAGAATAATTAGGCTGTTAACATGTCATGTGAGAGGCGACAAATGAAAATTCTACTGGCATAAAATAGGTGATTTTTTTTTTGTGGGGGGAGGGAGACTACAAATCTATTGATTTCTACTTCTAATGAATCAATTGGAAATAAATGTCTCCAAGATGATATTATTGCTAAGTTTAATCTATTAGTCTACTGGAAAAACAAGCAAATGATCATGAAAAAGCTATTTTTCTTGTGATACTGAGGCCTGAACCCAGGGGCACTCTACACTGAACTACACCACCAGCCTTTTATTTTAACACAAGGTCTTGCCTAGGCTGGCTTGAACTAACAATCCTTCTGCTTCAGTCTCCTGTGAAAATTTATTTTTTTAAAATTTAACCTTTATTTATTTGTTGTTTTGTTATTATGTGGTGCTGAGGATTGTACCCAGGGCCTCACCTGTCCTAAGCAGGCGCTCTACCTCTGAGCCACAACCCCAGTCAGAAAACTAAACAAAACACAGCCAAGGATGGTAGAGCACACCTGTTGCCCCAGCACAGAAGGGTTCCTAGAGTCCTGGAGATCAACACTAACCTGAGCAACATGGAAACCCTCCCACCCACCCTCATGGTCTCAAAGAAAACAAAAAATAGGAAGCCAAAAAGAACATTATTTACTAAACATACATGTTCAACAGAAAATAAGTTGGTAAAAACACAGCTCCTAGGCTGGGGCAGTAGCTCAGTGGCAGAGCACTTGCTTCACTTGTGTTTGATCCTTAGCACCACATAAAAATCAAACAAATAAAATAAAGGCATTCTGTCCCTCTACTACTACTACAAAACAAAAACAAACAAACACAAACCATAAAACAAAACAAAAAACACAGCTCAAGGTTCCAAACCCTCTCATGGAAAAAGCAGAATCAATACCACATTAGGACAAAACTCTTTTCTTCACTACACAAAAGAACAGAGAATTGGTGCTAAGTTGAATAGCTGAAATCATCTCAGTTTTCCTTTAGTATCTGACTTTCTAAAATAGGCAAGTGAGATTTTTTTTCCTCTTCTGGAGAAGACAATATGAATACCACTAAAGCCCAGACTATATCAGGTGGCAAGAAAAGAATCAGACAATTCAGTTTCTTATTATATGACAATAATTTTTTTTCTAGTCATATCAGTTTTAAAAGAGATATTTTGTAAAAAGAATTACTTTTAAAAAAAATCAAGGGCTGGAGTTATGGCTCAGTGGTAAAGTGCTCACCTAGCAAGCACAAGGCACTGGGTTCGATCCTCAGCACCACCTAAATATAAAATAAAGATATTGTGTCTACCTAAAACTAAAAAAATAAATATTAAAAAAAAATCAGAGGGGGCTGGGGATGTGGCTCAAGCGGTAGCGCGCTCGCCTGGCATGCGTGCGGCCCGGGTTCGATCCTCAGCACCACAAACCAACAAAGATGTTGTGTCCGCCAACTAAAAAATAAATATTAAAAATTCTCTCTCTCCTCTCTCACTCTCTCTTAAAAAAAAAAAAAAAATCAGAGGCAAGAGCTGGGGGTATAGCTCAGTGGTAGAGCACTTGCCTAGCTCTGGGTTCAACCCCTAGCACTGCAAAACAAATGAAAGCAAGAGAAGAAATGTTAATATTAAGCAAAATTTGGGGTTTGTGGCTAGAATTAATTCTAATGGTTTCAGTTCTCTTTAAACATTTTCACTCATTTCCAGATTTTGTTTTTTACCTCATTGATAAAATTGTCTACTTCATCTCTTCTATATTATCATGAACAAAATAAAATTATTATTCAGATATACAGAACACTCCTTGTAAAGATTACTAGTTTTCTTCATCCTGAATAGGTCTTTCTTCAAACTGCATAAGTGCTTTTGATACTAGTGCTATTATATTTCTTCTTTTCCACATTTAAAAAATTGATATAGTTTTACATAACGATGGAATCTGTTTATGTATTTGTATATGCACACAATATAAAAATGCAATTTGGGGCTGGGGATGTGGCTCAAGCGGTAGCACGCTCGCCTGGCATGCGTGCGGCCCGGGTTCGATCCTCAGCACCACATACCAACAAAGATGTTGTGTCCGCCGAGAACTAAAAAATAAATATTAAAAAAAAAAATTCTCTCTCTCTCTCTCTCTCCCCTCTCTCACTCTCTCTTTAAAAAAAAAAAAAAAAATGCAATTTGGCCAATATCACTCCCCAGTAAGTACTGTTATATTTCACTGCACTGTACATGTGAAACATCTTCAGGGTACCTGGCTACCTCAAGTTTGTCTTAGTTTTCCTGTACATAAAGAAACTTGTTCTCAAGCATTAATTTTGCTTTTAGTTTAGGTCTATACATAAACCTCTATGACTAGATAACAACTGCCTTTCCGTATGTAAATCTCATTAAGGTGAGAACACTTTCACTGAGCCCAGAGCAGGGTGTTGTTGGAAAGGATAGAGTGTAAACACCCACCCAAACACCGGCTCATTAACACTCTGGCACTCGGCCTGGTGGTCACTTGAAATGAAATGATGCTTCTAGATTGAGCAAAACAAATGAAGGGTAAAAGAGCCTCTGTGTGAGGAAAACTAAAAAACCTTTCAAGGTCAACAAAGCCTGTGCAGAATTCAAAATCTGAGTCAACTAAGTAATGAAACTGACCAATAAAATCATTATTTGTTTATCAGATGATAAAACCATAGAACTGGGGGCAACTTTAATGGCTTAAAAAAATACACTGAGCCAGGAGCAGTGGCACACGAACGGAATCCCATCAGCTCAGGAAGCTGAGGCAGGAGGATTGTGAGTTCAAAGTCAGGCTAAGCAATTTAGTGAGGTTGTAAGGAATTATTAATGAGACTCTAAGCAACTTAACAAGACCTTGTCTAAATAAAATATTTAGGGGGTTGGGATAATGGCTCAGTGGTTAAGAAACCCTGGGTTCAATCCTCATATCAAAAAAAAAAAATACACTGAATATTGTATGAAGTACTATTTAAATGAGCAGTTAGTAAACACATTCTAATGTGATATATATACTATATAGTTTGAAAATATTATAGAGATTTAGTGAGCATATATCTGCTTGTGCACATGCCCTCTCTCTATTGCTTGTTTTGTTTGGTATAGGGGGTTGAATCTATGGTTTCCTGCATGGTTAGGATGCACTCTTATCACTGAGCTTCAGCCCTGCTGCTATACTTTTTTAAGAATTACAGTAAAGAAGATAACTTACCCCTGGTGCTAGGAGACAGAATAACCAACTAGAAAAATGCATATTTATATTCTCAACCATATTCATGCTGTACAACCTTCCTTTGTACTGTTCTGATACAGAATTTTCATTCATAACACCTTTATAAATATAGCAAAGGACAATTGTGCCTGCAGAAGCACTTTCTAAACACTAAGGCTGCCTTTAAAGTTAATTCAGCTTGAGCTACACTATACTAGGTGCCACTGAGAAATCAGTACAATCAAAATGATAATACAAGCTTTCCTATTAAAAGTAAAAAGCTGGCAAAACAAAAGGATCACTAAGAAAGAAACAAATATAACTGATGTTTGTAACTTTTGACTTTTCTTCCCTTTTGGGGAAGGATAATCCACATTTTACTTGTATATGCCTTTGCCATGTTGAGGATATAACCTTCAACAGAAGAAGCAAGGAAGGGGCATACACATGGGCTGGAACTCGTACTGTCCTCCCTTCCTTTAAGGCCATGTGCAAACCTACATGGGTTTTTTTGACACTAGATTGCTCCCTCCCATCCCCAAACTGACCACGGACAGAGACCCAAACTTCTCTCTTTGATGCTTTAGCTCCTTTTGTTTTTCAATCCCAAAATTTTATTCCTGAAGTGAGAGAGAACACCAGACACCCTGACCCAACCTCTCTTCCAAGCCTTCTGTAGAAGCCACTTCATCACCCAGGCTGACAACACAGACTCCTAACAACTGGTGACACCATCCACCCTGAGACCAAGACAATGGGCATGAATGCCTTATGTGTCATGGAAGTCCACATGGGCTCCAGACTTGAACATTTCTTTTGCAGAAAGCTCCATAATTTCTGGGCAGACATTCTGCACTCCACCAGCTCCCTCTTTGTCCTCAACTCCTGCAGTCTTTTTTCTAAGTATGGGTCTCTGGAGGTTTCCCAGGCCAATTGCTGCATATCTGTGTCCAGGGGACCAAGGGCATAGCTCAGTCTCCTCAAGCTAGGTTTCTCGGTGGCAAGACTGGAACATTATGTCACAGGCAATCTTCCATGCACAGTACAACATCCAGCCCTTGAAAGACTACAGGGCACAGAGGTATGAGATGTTAACTGCAGTCCTGCTGAGGACAGGACTGTCAAGGAAGGCCTTCAGGATGCTGGTCCAGAGCCCAATAGATATTCACTTCAGCTAGGTCATCCAGGTTCATGGAGCCTTTGGAAACGCTGGCAAGAGTGCCCATATTGTTGATGAGCAGCACATACAGCAGCCTCTCAGGCTTGAGGAGCTCCTAAAAGGTTGCCTATCGGCCAAGAAGCCCAGGTTGGCAAACACCTAGGCCACATGCAAGCCAGGTGATCACAGGTCTAGCTTGGCCTCCAGCTGCCATAGCACCTCATCACTGTGAGAACTTAGGAGGAATACCATGTTCAAGGCTGGGCCAGTGACCTGCTGAAGCCACTCTTCTTGCCATTGCCATTTTTCAGGTCACCGACCTCTGCCTGTTGGCACTGGGAATTAAGATCTAGCACTAACCACACAGTCGTAGTAGAAGCCTTGAGTGATTATGATAGCATGGGCCAGGGTGGGAACCTAAAATTTAGGGGGCTCAGCCCTGGGAATTGATGTTTTTAATAATATTTAATGGGCTGGGGGTAGCCCAGAGGTAAAATTCATGCCTAGCATGTGTGAGGCACTAGCATAATTAAACAAACAAAAAAACAAAACAAAACAAAAAAAGAAAAACATATATCTCAAATATATGGAAAAAATTTAAAATACACTTACTTAACTTATATTTCCATCACCAAGGAACCATGGCTTTCAAGGAACCTAGTATGAGGGTGCTGATCCCTTGGGGGGAACCCTAAACACTGCTCAAGATCTGTTACCTTCTTAAAGTGCCATAGATATAGCTGAAGTTCTACCACTCATCCCTTTCCCCTTCCCCAAAACAGGTACCATGCATTAACGTACAGTTTGATAAGTTTTTAAAGAACTTTAAAAATTAATGCATACATAGAAAAATGCATAGAACACCAATGTACAATATAATAATCAAAAGGCCAATGTCCATATAGCCATGTCCATGGTGATTAAAATCCAATGTCCATATAACTCTTATAGCTAGTTATAAATGTTACATTGAAATTGCTCTTAATTAGTAGAATAAATTGCATAAAAGGCAACTAGAACCTATAAGAAGATTAGTTGATTGGGCTGGGAATGTGGCTCAAGCGGTAGCGCGCTCGCCTGGCATGCGTGCGGCCCGGGTTCGATCCTCAGCACCACATACAAACAAAGGTGTTGTGTCTGCCGAGAACTAAAAAATAAATATTAAAAATTCTCTCTCTCTCTCTCTTAAAAAAAAAAAAAAAAAGATTAGTTGATTTACCTCTTACCTGTAAAACTTTACCATGGACAACAGTTCCAAGGACTCCTGAACACAGTCTTGGAGTTAAGCCTGTGAACAACCCACGCCTCCCATCGATACTTGCAATGTGCTGAGCTAGGAACGCAAGTTAAGAGATTTAAGTTCTAGTTCAAAGAAATGATTACATAGAAATTTCAAGACAACATGCCTTCCATGTATTTTCTTTTAGTAACTTTTGCCTACCACAGTCTCAATGTCACCCATTTCCCAATAAATCAAAGTTACTTACCGTAACAAAAGAGACCAGGAAGCTGACATACTTGCCGCCCAAAAATATTTCGTCCTATTGTTGGGGCAAGAGGCTCATATCCCACCTTTAAAAGTAAGGGAATAAATACATTAATACTAAGCAATATTCCCAGAATGCTTTGGCTGCAAGGTCTTGAACAAAGAACAAAATCAGGGTCATAATTTTTAACACACTTTACGTTTTCCAAAGCAGTGATGAATTGTCATCTCTGTCAATTTTTTGTTCTATCAAACTGATTAAGACTGGGTTCAATAAACTACAAGTTGCTTTTTGGTTCAAAAGTCTTTAAAGTAAAAACCACGTAGCCAAGATAGACTAATGTCAGGGTTGTTTTTGTTTTTTTAGTGCTGGGGATTAAACTAGGGGAGCTCTACCACTGACAAACACTTACTAGTCCTTTTTATTTTGAGACAGGATTTTGCTAAATTGCATAGGCTAGCCTTGAATTTTTGATGTTTCTGCCTCAGCCTCCCCAGTAGCTGGGATTACAGACCAATACAATAATATCAGTTTTTTGAGAACTGAAAATAGAATAAGGAAACTTTTGTGTTAGGAACATTTTACTGAAGAGGCTCAAAATATATTTTCTAGAGAAAATCTAGGGCATTTAAAATATTTGAACAAAATAAGATAATATTCATCCACTAAGCCAGCATCAACTGCCATTTGGCTAACTAGACAAAACACTCAAAAGACAAAAGCAGACATACCTGAGTAACTGACTTGAGAAAAAAATTACAAGTTAGGTTCATATTACATGAACACACTCATTAACAGTCTAAGGAAAGTCATTTAAACAATTAATGACTAACATTTTATTTGTACAATATATGTAGAATTTCTAGTGCCACGAGGATATTTGAGAGAATAATGCTATAGGACTCAATTTTGGCTCTCCTTGCAGTGATTCCTTACAATTAAATAATTCCAGAGAGTGCTGCCATGTAACTATTTTTGAAACCAGTATTTGGGAATTTCACCAAAACCCCTGAGATACTTGGCAACCCATAGATGTTATGAAATCAGAATTAAGGCTATTCAAGTTATTGAGGTAAGACTTCTGAATGTCACTAAAAAATGTCTCCTGAAGATCTATTGAGTGGTGGGTTCACATTAGGTATACTAGAGAATGCTGTCATCTCATGCTATCTAGCCTGAAAGGTGTCAATTCTCTATTTTAGACATCGCAGTACATTTCATCAGTCTTTGTCCTAGTTCAAATAATTTATTTTACAATATCCTTTTACATATGGAATCTGAATCTACAGGAGTCAATTGAGCAACAAATAATCTGGATTAATAACATCTCAAGAATAATATATATCCCTGGTGAACTGTATAGTTTTTAGGGAAAGGTAGAGGACAGGGATTCTAAAATCTGTTTCCCTCCTTATTATCAAGCACAAGATAATTATGTCAATGCTCAATGAAATTTAAAAAGAAAAAAGAATCACCTGGCCATAAAGAGGAAATTTGGAAAAGCAATTGAAAATACTATCTATCATCAGCTAAAATCTGGCCTACTTGCCTGTGAGTAGAAAAGACCATTTAATAAATATTTTACGGTAGATGAAAAACTAAGGACAGGCCAGAGAAGACATCAGGAGTTTTATGCTCATGTTCAAACTCGCCAAAACTCTTTTAACTGAACTGATTTCCAGCTCTGGCAAACGTGATTTTCATTGTCATGAACCACATGGGCTGCTGCAGGACAGCACTCAATGGATTCTTTCGAAATTTGACTTCATTATCACTTCTGAAAGAACTCCTTGTGTTTATCTGAGTATCTGGTGTTAAAATCTCTGAAGAGAATAGCAGTGGTAACAGTAGCAAGGAAAAAAGGAAGAAAAGCGAATAAAAATAATAAAATGTCGGGTTTCCTATGACTTCAAATTTGTCTTCAACAAATACTTCCTGTCCTGCATTTGAGAATTTTTTGCCGGGGTGGGGGGAGGGAGCCAGGTAAGGTGAATGCTAATCTCAGAGGGGTGAAGGGGAGAGTCCGGATCTCTAGGTGGCGACCCGCCAGGATTAACCTCGGGGAAGGTAAAAAACAAAGTTCAGAGGTGCCACTGAGCAGGACAGGGTGGCAGTTGGCTGTGGGAGGAGGAGTGGGCCTCACCGCCTGGAGGGGAGGCGAGACCTCGGAGAGGCCCAAGAGAGAGGCTCCGCGGGTCGGTGGAGAGGGAGGAGGGCAACAGAGAAGGGGCAGCATCCCGGAGGTGGAAGGCCGAGGCAAGGCTGGAGCCGATCCGCAGCCGCCCTGTGCAGGGGCGACCCGGCGGGCGCTGGAGGGGAAGGGTGTGGCGACGACTCATACCTGGATGAGCACTTTCACGTACATGAGCGGCTGAGACAGGATGGTGAGACCGGAGCCCAGGAGAACCTGACTGGCCGCGTCCGCCATGATGGCACCCGCGGACGGACAGACAGACCAAGCCACCAAGCGACAGAGCCGGTCGCAGATCACGTGCCGGGGCCGCCGGCTCCACTGGCCCGCCCGCGGCGCGCGCGCGCGCGCACGCACCGACGCGCCCCGTCCCAGGCCCCGCCCACCACCCCTCCCTGAGAAACGGCAGGCGCTCGCGAACGGGCTCTGGGGGCGGGCGGGGCTTAGGGGCGGGGAGCGCACGCGTAGTGTAGTGGGACCCACGCCCTCCACGGGGAGTGAGAGTTTCTCTTGCGCATGCGTGTGTGGAACTGTCCGGAAGGAGAAGCAAGGGTGTGGCAATGGGGTGTGTGTGACCCTGACAGCAAAGGCAAGGTCAGAGGAATAAAAAGAATTGAATGCGAGTCTGCGATTTGCTTCCTCCGTGCCTGCCCGTGAGCGTCAACTACATAGGATGCCTGGGGTATTCGGCGTCCTTCTTCAGACTGGCCAACCAACGCCAAATAAGGCTGACATGGAATCATGAGTGGTCTGCGGGTTGCTCATCTTGCACGCGTGCACTCCTTCCTTCTCAGAACCACCTGTGACCACTCTAGTAAATTCACCTCCCCGTCTTCTGTCCCCTGTCCCCTCGGCTGGAATGCGAGCTTCTTGAGTGGGGGAACCCGACGGCCTTCGCTCCCAGTTGTTATTTCCAGTTTCTGGCACACATTACGTGCTCATTAAACATTAATTACAGCAGTGAACGACCATTTCAGTGCCGACGGGCTGCAGACTGTTAGAAGCAAAACTGAAAGGAAAAAAAACTTGTCCCTACCCTTCAGTCCCCAGCTTACATGTTCTATATCAAAGAACACTGAGGCAGAGCAGCACCAAGAATGAGGAATTAAGAATTAAGACTCTTTTGAATCCAGGCTTTTCCTTTGTATCTGTCAGTTTATACTTTGCTTTTGAGAGTGTAGCTAAGTCTAAGGTTAACACTGCTACTTACCTCCCAGAGTTATTACGAGCATTAATTGTGCATTGAAATTGTGCATAGAAAAGGAGGTTTTCAAAACTGTATTGAAATATAAATGCTAGTTTTAATTAACATCACCCTGTACTACCCCAGAGCTAGGTGATACTGGGAGGCAGTTTGTAGAGCAGAGGGTACATGGGCTTTGAAGTCCAATGGACCTGGTCCAAATTCTACCTCTGCCAGTTACTGTGTGACCTTAGATCACATTACCTCCTTGAACCTTACACAGATGAATTTAGTAATAATGTTGTGGGGAATGAATTATACATCTACCTAGCCTGGCACACACGCAAAAAGCAATATAAAAAAGGAGAAGGAAAAGGAGAAGAAGAAAAGTAAAGAAATCAAATGGTAGGTTTTAGAATTACAAGAAACTCCCAAGTTGCCTTTCACTAAATCCAGAAACATTAATTTTGGTGGTAATAGGGATTGAACCTAGGGGTGCTCTACTACTAAGTTACACTCCAGCTCTTTTCACTTTTTGAGACAGGTTTTCACTAAATTGTCCAGGCTGGCCTCAAACTTTCGATCCTCCTGCCTCAATCTCCTGAGTTCCTGGGATTAGGCATGCGTCATTAGGCCTGGCTTCCAGAAACTTTTAGACATCAATCAGAACCAGAGAGACAATTTAGTAAGGGGATTCTTTATTTATAAGTTTGTGCATTAATACTGCCAAAATATAACCATTACCTCTGTCCCACTGAAGCCTGTGGGCAACGAGAGGCACAGTGTAATTTGCAAGGGGAGATGGTTAATTCAGGCTGCTCCACTACATTCTCCAATGGTGCAGGGCGGAAGCTGCACAAGAAGTTTTGGGAAGACTCTGCAGAGGGGAGGGAAACGAAGACAGTATTATAGATAAGAGAAGTGCAGCAAGTACAGAACTGTTATGTTCAGCTGCTCAGGCTGTGCACTGCACAACTCCAAATGGGGCCATTTGTAAAAACTATGATCTGAATGGCATTCCCTGATATAGTTCAATATGATGATCCTACAATGGCTTCTATTGGGTGACTCAAGTGGTGAGAAGAAAAGCCAAAAAATAGCAGAACTAATTGGGAAGGGAAAGAACTAGGACAATATAATGTTACTGAAGTCAAGACAATTCCAGGTGTTTGTGGTGGCACATGCCTGTCATCTCAGCAACTCATGTGACTGAGGTAGGAGGATCACAAATTTGAGGCCAGCTTCTGCAACTTAGCGAGACCCTGTCTCAAAATAAAATAAAATGGCTAATGGTGTAGCTCAGTGGTACAGCACCCTTGGGTTCAATCCCCCAGTACCACAAAACAAATAAACAAACCCAAAATAAAACAAAACTTCCAAAAGGTCATTAATAGTGAAGCCCAGGAAAGATAAAGTGAGTTTACCAGTTAAGAGATTCCTGGCCTGGGAGGAAGTATGACTTGGGCGAGGTCAAAAGACCTCCCACCTCCCCTTTTTCAATTCTGCTTCTTCCACTTGCTAGATGACCTTGTTGTTGTTGTTTTTTATATTAATACATTTATTTATTCATTCATTCATTTATTTATTTTTATGTGGTGTTGAGGATGGAACCCAGTACCTCCTACATACATGCAAGGCAAGTGCTCTACCAGTGAAATACAACCCCAGCCCCATGACCTTATTTTTAATCTCTTTGAGCTGAAGTTGGGTGAACAAACTCTCCTTCACTTTAAAAAAATTTAGAAATAACTTAGCATTCCCTGTACTCCTTCCTTTTTATTCTACTTAGCCTTTATCATCTTTTAGTGGACTGTATCATTCATTTTAAAAAAGGGTTTTAGCTGTACTGGGTGTTGAATTTTTTATTTTGAATCTCACTAAGTTTCTAAGGCTGGCCTTGAATTTGGGATCCTCCTGATTCAGCCTCCCAAATAGCTGAGATTATAGGTATCTGCCACAGCTCCCAGCTAAATAGTTTTTTTCCTATTAAAACGTCTTATGAATTTTATTATTTATGGGCTGAATTAGGACTATTATTTATTGACTTAATCAGGACTTTCTGGGCACAAATTCTTTTTTTTTTTTTTTTTTAAAGAGAGAGTGAGAGGAGAGAGGAGAGAGAGAGAGAATTTCCAACATTTATTTTTTTTTAGTTCTCGGCGGACACAACATCTTTGTTGGTATGTGGTGCTGAGGATCGAACCCGGGCCGCACGCATGCCAGGCGAGCGCGCTACCACTTGAGCCACATCCCCAGCCCCTGGACACAAATTCTTAACTGATTGGGAGTAAAAGTGGGAAGAAGAGGGCTGGGGATGTGGCTCAAGCGGTAGCGCGCTCGCCTGGCATGCATGCGGCCATGATTTGATCCTCAGCACCACATACAAACAGAGATGTTGTGTCCACCGAAAACTAAAAAATAAATATTAAAATTCTCTCTCTCTCTCTCTCTAAAAAAAAGAAAAAAGTGAGAAGAAAGGAATTTATTGACTTGCAGATGAGCACTAGCTTCAGGCATGGCTGGATCCAGGGTCTTAAAAAAAAAAAAAAAAAAAACGATACCTGGATTGAGCCTTTCTCAATTCTGCTTTCTCCTCAAGGGGGCCTCCTTGTATCTCCCACCTTACACTTACAGTCTAGGACCAGACAAAGGAACCACTTTCAACCCAAAAGGCCCATCAAATATCTTGATTGAATTGCACACATGCTCCATAACTACTGGGTGTGACAGAAGAAATGTGCAGCTCAGTTGGAGCATAGATCACATGTTTTCCCTTGGAACTAGTACAGAATATGTAATTGAGAGTGGCACAATTTTCTCGTAAATTGGGCTAATGATGATGTGTGTGTGTGTGTGTGTATATGTGTGTGTGTATATGTATGTGTGTGTGTATATGTGTATATATATATATATATATATATATATATATATATATATATATATATATATATAAAACCAATGATCACCGAGAAGATAAAGTTGTTAGTATTGATTTCTTAACTAAAATAGTGCTTTGAGGGTTAAGATATGCCTGAATTTGGTAGATCTTCAAAGAGTTGGTTCATGCTTCTTTAGTCAGTCCACACAGTTGAGCCTCTTATAAGACCCCTGTGTCACATTTCCAGAACAGGTTGCAATTCCTAGTGCTTCTTCACACACGTTATTATTCTACTGGATTGTTATAACAACCTTGTGAAGTGGGCTGGCAGGTGACTCTGTTTTTATTTTATTTTCTTTCTTAATTGAATTCATGTTTAATAATTACAGGTACTGTGCCCCCACTTCCCCTTGCCCAGGCTGCAGCAGGGGTGGTGCAGGGGCTGGGGCATATGCCCCCAGCAGTGAGGACGGCAGTCCCAAGAGAGATTTTCAGAAAATAAAAAAGGACCCCAGGGGCATGTTTTTATTTTTATTTATTTACTTATTTTGCAGTACTGGAGATTGAGCCCAGGGTTTTAAGCATACTAGGCAAGGGCTGTATCACTGAGCTACACCTCCAGCCCTTCTTCTTTATTTTTATTTATTTTTTTGGTACTGGGGATTGAATCCAGGGGCGCTTTACCACTGAGCTATATCCTCAGCCCTTTTTATTTTTTATTTTGAGACAAGATCTCACTAAGTTGGTTAGGGCCTTGCTAAATTGCTGATGTTGGCCTCAAACTTGAGATCCTCCCGACTCAGCCTCCTGGGTTGCTGGGATTACAAGGGTGTACCACTGCACCCTGCTTCTCTTTGTTGAAAAAGATGCAAAAACAATTTTGGAAAGATCAATGACTCTTCCAGGGTCACAAAGCTTACTCAGTGCAGTCTTGCAACTAGACATAGGTCTTCTAACACAGTGCTGGGAGCTGAATTTCAGGAAAAATATTTCATTTGGGGCCTGCAGAATTTGCAATCCAGTTAGGGACACCAAGCTGTTGAGGACTGCATGGTGTTGTAAATGCTTGCATGCAGAGAACAGAGAAATCCCTGAGGACTAGAGTTTGGAACTGACAGTGCTTCTTAGAAGATGTCAGAACTGAACTGAGAATTGAAGGAGAGAAAAGTGATCATTCACTCACTCAACCAACCAATATTTTGTGAGAGTCTCCTAGTTGCTGGTCCTGGCTAGAGAAAACTGCTTGAGCAATGCTGTGTGGCTTCAGTGGAAGGAAATTTGTGTAGCAGGGAGGGTTTGGAATTAAGGCAGGATAGCTGAGGAAGAAAGGTTCTGGACATTTTGGTTATGAGCCCTAAAGGTGTTTTCTTTGTTTTGTTTTGCTGTGCTGGGGATTGAATCCAGGGTCTCCAGCATGCCAGGAAAGCCCTCTACCACTGAGCCACATCGCCAGCCCTTTTAATATTTTACTTGGAGATGGGGTCTCTCTAAGTTGCTTAGGGCCTCTCTAAATTGCTGAGGCTGGCTTTGAACCCGTGATCCTCCTGCCTCAGCCTCCTGAGCTGCTGGGATTACAGGTGTGTACTGCCACACCCAGCCCCCCATAGTTTTTTTTAATATTTATTTTTTAGTTGTAGTTGCACACAATACCTTTATTTATATGTGGTGCTGAGGATCGAACCCTGGGGCCTCCCTCATGCTAGGCAAGCGCTCTACCACTGAGCCACAACTCCAGCCCCCCCACCCCCATAGGTTTTTAAACAGGGAATAGATAGTAGAAATGGGAAGGCCGCCTGGCTGGAAGTCAGAAACCCAGAAGTTCTGCTCTTGTTTGCTTTATGACCTTAAGTCCCTGCACCTCTCCAAGCCTCAGTTTCTCCAATTTGATCAAATAGGGAGGCTGAGGAGCTCCAGAGCACCATGCAGGGGGAGATCTGTGGGTTTACAGGGCTTCAGCAGTAGGCTGGTCCTGGGTTTGTCACAAGGATGAACTGAACAACGAAAATGCTATTTGCTTCTTTCCTGCCAGGCCTCACCTGCAAGCCTGCTCCTCACCCCTCTCCTCCCTGGGTCACACAGGGACCATCTTCTCCTTCGTGTTCAACCTACCGCTTCCCCCACCCCTCTCTCTCATTCTCTTCTGTGTTCTGTAGGCTTTCTCCAGGCCTTGGCATTGTGCTTTCCGTCTTAAGTAATTAAATCTACTCCAAATGAGCTTCAAGAATAAAGCATAGGGCTGGGGATGTGGCTCAAGCAGTAGCGCGCTCGCCTGGCATGCGTGCGGCCCGGGTTCGATCCTCAGCACCACATACCAACAAAGATGTTGTGTCCGCCGAGAACTGAAAAATAAAATATTAAAAATTCTCTCTCTCGGGCTGGGGATGTGGCTCAAGCGGTAGCGCGCTCGCCTGGCATGCGTGCGGCCCGGGTTCGATCCTCAGCACCACATACAAACAAAGATGTTGTGTCCGCCAAGAACTAAAAAATGAATATTAAAAATTCTCTCTCTCTCTCTCTCTCTCCTCTCTCACTCTCTCTTTAAAAAAAAAAAAAATTCTCTCTCTCTCTCTCTCTCTCCTCTCTCACTCTCTTTAAAAAAAAAAAAAGAATAAAGCATATGTTTTGCATTACAGGAATTCAGGAGTTCAGGTGGCCTTCTGAGTTGGATGAGTCTGTGACTAAAGGATGTTATCAAGGGCTGGGAATATACTTCAGTGGTTGAGTGCTTGCTAGCATACCCAAGGCCATGGATTCAATCCCAAGAAGTGCAACAGGGGAAAAAAAATGTTATTGAAGTCTGCCATGGAACATTTGGCAATACCTGGAGATATCAGTAGTGTGGTTGTTAAGAAATTCTAGGATCAGGGTTGCTGAGGCACCAACTAAAATGTTCACTGCAGTGACCCAAGTCATGCCAGCGGGGGTCTTGAATTAAGTCTAAAAATGACCACAAGGGGGCTGGGATTGTCGCTCAGTGGTGGAGTGCTTGCCTAGCATGCCTTGGATTCTCAGTACCATGTATAAATAAATAAATAAAGGTCCATCGATAACTGAAAAAAAATTTTTTAAATGACCACAAGGGGTCTTCTAGCTAATGGGACAGGGAAACTCTCTGCTGGACTAGCACCTTCCTCCTTTTATAAGCTTCCTAAGGCATATCTAAAACTTATCTCGCGCCTCTGAAGACCCTTTAATAGAGCAGCCTTTGCAAAGCTTCCATGACGGCTCCTCTCCATTACACTAAGTTCATGTGCTTTAGAAATTTATTTTCAGATCTAAGCGGGGCACAGGGCCGTTCAGCAACTCAGGAGGCTGAGGCAGGAGGATCACAAGTCCAAGGTCCGCCTGGGCAACTCAGAGAGACCCTGTCTCAAAATTAAAAATGCAAAGAGATGGAAGTGTAGCGCGGTGGTAGAGCACTGCTAGATTCAATCCCCTGCACTTAAAAAAAAATTGTTATTTTCAGATCTCTGATGATGGGAGGTGTATTTATACTATATTCTCCCTTTCCTTCCTTTCTTTTTTTTTTTTTACAGTTATATAAGTTTTATTTACTTTTAGATATTCATTTATCCAGCAACCATACTGAGCAATGCAATTATTTTTTTAAATTAATTAATTGTTTTTTACATACATGACAATAGTGGAGTGCCTTATACTCATTCCTTTTTTATTATAAGACAAGGATTCACTGAATTGCTGAGAGTCTCACTAAATTACTGAAGCTGGTTTCACTTACGATCCTCTTGCCTTTCCAGTAAGTGGAACTACAGATGTGCACCATGCAACCAGCAAAATATTTACATCTTCTAAAATAGCTTTGGTTCATAGCTTAAAAACAAACTTTTACTCTGTGAACTGCTTGCTTTATGTTTGTGTTTTGAAAGACCACACTTTATATTATCATCTTATTCTCTATTTTTTACACAGTATCTATTGATTTCCTACTCTGATCAATGTTAAAATAAATTTACATTCACTTCTTTCTTTTTTCCAGATCCAATGGTTTCCCACTTCAAAATTTCACATAATTGATTTTTGTGTGTGTGTGTATGGACGTGGTACTGGGAATGAAACCTAGCGCCTCATACATGCTAGGCAGGCATTCTACCCTTGAACCACATCCTCACACCCTAATTTCATGTTTTGAGTAGATGGATATTCTATTTACAAGACTGAAAAATGCAAATTCAAAAGGTAAAGACTTAAAGCAGGTTAAAAAATAGCCTATACAACATGCAAAAAATACATTGGTATTTATATTAAAATATTTGAAAATATTTTAAAATATTTAGTGGCGTTCCCCTGTAATCCCAGTGGCTTGGGAGGCTGAGGCAGGAGGATCGTGAGTTCAAAGCCAGCCCAGGCAAAATCGAGGTGCTAAGAAACTCAATGAGACCCTGTCTCTAAATAAGATACAAAAAAGGGCCGAATACCCCAAAGACTTTAAAACAGCATTCTACAGGGACACAGTCATGTTAATGTTTATAGCAGCACAATTCACAATAGCTAGACTGTGGAGCCAACCTAGATGCCCTTCAATAGATGGATAAAAAAAATGTGGCATAGAGGCTGGGGATGTGGCTCAAGCCAGGGTTCGATCCTCAGTACTGCATACAAACAAAGATGTTGTGTCTGCCGAAAACTAAAAAATAAATATAAAAAAAATTCTCTCTCTCTCTCTCTCTTTAAAAAAATGTCCTTTTAGCATATTTCAAACATTGATCAAAATGCTGTTCCTTCCATATCTGAAAAGTGTAAGAAAAGCAAATCTTAAAAAAAATGTGGCATATATTCACAATGGAATATTACTCAGCAATAAAAGAGAATAAAATCATGGCATTTGCAGGTAAATGGAGAAGATAATGCTAAGTGAAGTTAACCAATCCCCAAAAACCAAATGCCAAATGTTTTCTTTGATATAAGGAGGCTGATTCATAGTGGGGTAGGGAGGGGGAACATGGGAGGAATAGACAAACTCTAGATAGGACAGAGGGGTGGGAGGGGAAGGAAGGGGTCAGTGGGTTAGAAATGATGGTGGAATGTGATGATTATTATTATCCAAAGTACATGTATAGAGACACGAAGAAAAAAATGATAAACTAAAAAAATCAAGTTTAATTTTATAATTAATAATTTTTAAAGCATGTATTTACCTATATTAAATATTTTAGCAACATGCTAAAAAAAAAAAGGCTGGGAAATGTGGCTTGGTGGTTAAGTACCCCTGGATTCAACCCCCAGTACCCCCACTGAAAAAAAAATCTGGAATGATTAAAAATTAGTTTACTATGATTATTTTTGGAAATTAAATAATTCACTTTTTTGTTTTTGAAGTGCTAGGGATTAAACCTAGTGCCTCACAAACACCAGGCAAGTGCTTTACCACTGAGCCACATCCCCAGTCCCCAAATAATTATAAACATCCAATGATAAGTAACCCAGTTATAAAGAAAAACCTTAAAGGAAACTAGAAAACATCTCTAACTGAATGAAAGCAAAAATTCCCAACATATCAAAATTTGAGATGCAGCTGAAGTGGTGTGAAAAGAAAAATCTATAGCTTTAAATATTTATTTTATTGAGAGGAAGAGCGATTCAAAATCAATAGGCTTCCATTTCAAGAATCTACAGAAAGAAGATCAAATCAAATTCAAAGTAAATACTAGGGAGGAAATAATAAAAATCAGAGATCAAACAGAAAGCAGAAATAGTAGAGAAAATCAATGAAACCAAAAGTTGGCTCTTTGAAAATGAAAATAATAAAAAAAGCTGATGAATATTTGTTTAGAGTCATCAAGAAAAGAAAAAAGAGACAAGCTCCCCAAATAAAAAATTTAAGACCTTGTAGAAATGAAAAAGTATCATAAAAAACTTTATGCCAAGAAATTAGATAATTTGGATGAAATACACAAATTTCTATAAAGATACAAATTATCAAAACTGACTCTCGGGGCTGAGATTGTGGATTAGCAGTAGATTGCTCGTCTAGCACGTACGAGGCACTGAGTTCGATCCTCAGCACCACATTAAAATAAATAAATAAAGGT